>NC_138312.1:57382500-57982500 GCF_965601325.2 Salmo salar | reverse complement strand
GTTACAGTACTGTGAGACTCAGGCGCGTGCCGACGTCGAACCCCTGCTATGTTTTCTTTCGTCTGTTTACCTAAACGCAGATTCCTGGTCGGAATATTATCGCTTTTTTACGAGAAAAATGGCATAAAAATTTATTTTAAACAGCGGTTGACATGCTTCGAAGTACGGTAATGGAATATTTAGAAATCTTTTGTCACGAATTGCGCCATGCTCGTGACCCTTATTTACATTTCGGATAGTGTCTTGAACGCACGAACAAAACGCCGCTATTTGGATATAACGATGGATTATTTTGGACCAAACCAACATTTGTTATTGAAGTAGCAGTCCTGGGAGTGCATTCTGACAAAGACAACAAAGGTAATGAAACTTTTGTAATAGTAAATCGGAGTTTGGTCAGGGCTAAACTTGGTCGGTGTCTAAATGGCTAGCCGTGATGGCTGGGCTATCTACTGAGAATATTGCAAAATGTGCTTTCACCGAAAAGCTATTTTAAAATCGGACATATCGAGTGCATAGAGGAGTTCTGTATCTATAATTCTTAAAATAATTGTTATGTTTTTTGTGAACGTTTATCGTGAGTAATTTAGTAAATTCACCGGATGTTTGCGGGGGGTATGCTAGTTCTGAACGTCACATGCTAATGTAAAAAAGCTGGTTTTTGATATAAATATGAACTTGATTGAACAAAACATGCGTGCATTGTATAACATAATGTCCTAGGGTTGTAATCTGATGAAGATCATCAAAGGTTAGTGCTGCATTTAGCTGTGGTTTTGTTTTTTGTGACATTATATGCTAGCTTGAAAAATGGGTGTCTGATTATTTCTGGCTGGGTACTCTGCTGACATAATCTAATGTTTTGCTTTCGCTGTAAAGCCTTTTTGAAATCGGACAGTGTGGTTAGATTAACGAGAGTCTTGTCTTTAAATAGCTGTAAAATAGTCATATGTTTGAGAAATTGAAGTAATAGGATTTTTAAGGTTTTGAAAATCGCGCCACAGGCTTCAAGTGGCTGTTACGTAGGTGGGACGAATTCGTCCCGCCTAGCCCATAGAGGTTAATGAATAACCAGGCATCCTCTATTGTCGGAATGAGGTCAAAATCCTTCCAGGATACCCGGGCCTGGTCGATTAGAATGGTTTGCTCGCTGAAGTGTTTTAGGAAGCATTTGAACATGATGAGAGGTGGTTGTTTGACCGCAGACCCATTACGGACGCAGGCAATTTGGCAGTGATCGCTGACATCCTGGTTGAAGACTGCAGAGGTGTATTTGGAGGGCACGTTGGTTAGGATGATATATATGAGGTGCCCGTGTTTACGGATTTGGGGTTGTACCTGGTAGGTTCATTGATAATTTGTGTGAGATTGAGGGCATCAATCTTAGATTGTAGGATGGCTGGGGTGTTAAGCATATCCCAGTATAGGTCACCTAACAGCACGAGCTCTGAAGATAGATGGGGGGCAATCAGTTCACATATGGTGTCCAGGGCACAGAAGGTGGTCTATAGCAAGTGGCAACGGCCAGAGATTTGTTTCTGGAAAGGTTGATTTTTAAAAGTACAAGGTCAAATTCTTTGACCTGGATAGTAAGACAGATCTCTGCAGGCTAACGCTGCAGTAGATTGCAACTCCGCCTCCTTTGGCAGTTCTATCTTGTCGGAAAATGTTATAGTTAGGAATGTAAATTTCAGGGGTTTTGGTGGTCCTCCTAAACCAGGATTCAGACACGGCTAGGACAACCGGATTGGCAGAGTGTGCTAAAGAAGTGAATAAAATAAACTTAGGGAGGGGGCTTCTAATGTTAACATGCATGAAACCAAGGCTTTTACGGTTAGAGAAGTCAACAAATGAGAGCGCCTGGGGAATGGGAGTGGAGCTAGGCACTGCAGGGCCTGGTGTAACCTCTACATCAACAGAGGAACAGATTAGAAGTAGGATATGTGTACAGCTAAAGGCTATAACAACTGGTCGTCTAGTACGTTCGGAACAGAGAGTAAAAGGAGCAGGTTTCTGGGCACGGTAGAATAGATTTAAGGCATAATGTACAGACAAAGGTATGGTAGGATGTGAATACAGTGGAGGTAAACCTATGCATTGAGTGACGATGACAGAGATATTGTCTCTAGAAACATCATTTCAACCAGGTGAGGTCACCGCATGTTTGGAAGGTGGAACTAAAGGGTTAGCTAAGGCGTATTGAGCAGGGCTAGAGACTCTACAATGAAATAAGGCAATAATTACTAACCAAAACAGCAATGGACGAGGCACATTGACATTAGGGAGAGGCATGCGTAGCCGAGTGATCATCATTGGCTGCAGTGAGTAGCTTGGCGAGCTGGACACACAGATGGGCCTAGCATGAAATAGGTCCAGGCTAATAGGTGCTTGCTTCGGGACAGAGACGTTAGCCAGGAGAAGCCAATCGGATAGCAGCTAGCTGCGATGATCCAGTTGTAAAGGTTTAGAGCTTGAAGTGGGAATTAGGAGATATGGAGAAAAATAAGTCAGATTTGCTCTGGTTTGATTCGTGCTGTGCAAACTGGCAAGAGTATTCTGGGCTAAAGGTAGCTGGTGACCGCTAGCAGTGGCTAGCTGACTGCTAGCTTGTAGCTAGTTAGCTGGCTAGCTTCTGTTGGGGGTTCTGGTTCAAAAACAAAAGAAAATAGCAATCATGCCACATCACTAAGCTTGGGCCCTTGGTCTCAACCCCGCCCGGTGCAGCTGGGCCGACGGGCCGACCTCAGGTGTGAAGGTAGGCAACAACACCTCCGCCACGCTGATCCTCAAGACTGGGGCCCCACAAGGGTGTGTGCTCAGCCTCCTCCTGTACTCCCTGTTCACCCATGACTGTGTGGCAACTCAATCATCAAGTTTGCTGACAACAGTGGTATGCCTGATTACCAACAATGTCGAGACGGCCTACAGTGAGGAGTTGAGGGCCCTGACGGAATGATGCCAGGAAAATAACCTCTCCCTCAATGTCAACAAAACAAATGAGATGATCGTGGACTACAGTAGACAGCAGAGAGCTAGTCCCCATCCACGTCTATGGGGCCGCATTGGAAAGGATGAAAATCTTTAACTTACTCGGAGCCATGGCCTGTTCTTCCCGCTACCATCTAGAAGGAGGTGAAAGTACAGGAGCATCAAAGCTGTGACCAAGAGACTGAGAAACTGGAGATAGAAGTTTTCTATCTCCAAAATATCGATGATTTGTTCGCCGAGCCACTTAGTTATCACTTTTGCCTTATGGTAAGGTGCTCCATCATGCTGGAAAAGGCATTGTTCTTCACCAAACTGTTCCTGGATGGTTGGGAGAAGTTGCTCTCGGAAGATGTGTTGGTTCCATTCTTTATTCATGGCTGCGTTCTTATGCAAAATTGTGAGTGAGCCCACTCCTTTGGCTGAGAAGCAACCCCACACATGGATGGTCTCAGGATGCTTTACTGTTGGCATGACACAGGACTGATGGTGGCGCTCACCTTGTCTTCTCTGGACAAGCTTTTTTCCATATGCCCCAAACAATCGGAAACGGGATTCATCAGAGAAAATGACTTTACCCCAGATGCACTCACACCTGCCTGCTGCCATTCCTGAGCAAGCTCTGTACTGATGGTGCCCTGAGTCAGGAGCTGAATCAACTTTAGGAGACGGTCCTGGTGCTTGCTGAACTTTCTTGGGCGCCCTGAAGCCTTCTTCACAACAATTGAACCGCTCTCCTTGAAGTTCTTGATGATTTGATAAATGGTTGATTTAGGTTCAATCTTACTGGCAGCAATATCCTTGGCTATGAAGCCCTTTTTGTGCAAAGCTATGATGACAATACATGTTTCCTTTACAGGTAAGCATGGTTGACAGAGGAAGAACAATGATTCCAAGCACCACCCTCCTTTTGAAGCTTCCAGTCTGTTATTCGAACTCAATCAGCATGAAAGAGTGATCTCCAGCCTTATCCTCGTCAACACTCACACCTGTGTTAACAAGAGAATCACTGACATGATATCAGCTGGTCCTTTTGTGGCAGGGCTGAAATGCAGTGGACATTTTTTGGGGGGATTCAGTTCATTTGCATGGCAAAGAGGGTCTTTGCAATTAATTGCAATTCATCTGATCACTCTTCATAACATTCTAGAGTATATGCAAATTGCCATCATACAAAACCTTTGGCCACGACTGTACATAGTCATTCAACACGGTTCACTTTAATAATATTTACAGTAGAGTACCTGTATTGTGGGTTCTGTGGTCACCAAACTGCCTTCAAGCTCAGTGGTCTCCCTTCACAGGAGTGGCAACTGGGAACATATAAATGCACAAAATCACTCGGACCAGCCTTTCCGTACCGCGGCGGTGAAGCCTGATAAGTGCAACACCCAAAGGGCTCGCAAGTTGAAGGACAAGGCACCTGTTCAGCAGCCCTGAGAATGGAAAGGTGAGAGGAAGAGGACACATATTCAGCCACCAGAACAACACATCATGGGGATCTGACCATAGAGAATGATGGACACAGGATATCATCTTTATATGTGTTCCATTATGGTGTCCGTGAGCGCACGGACATGCAAATCAAATAACAAATGTAATTACATTTGAGACAACAGAGGCAATATTCATTTTATTAAAGTAGATTGAATAATAGGGTGCGATCAGCAGGATGCAACGTTTTGGAAAGGTTCAGATAAAAATATGCTATGTTGAACAAATATGTCTCTCCGACATGTAGAATAAGGAAATACGTTGTCTCTATTCATGAAATGGAAACCTGCAACGCTCGAAGGTTTTGCGACTGAACGTGGCCCGTGTGATTCTTCCTTAACGAAGAAGCCCCACCTAGATGGCTACTTTAAAATGTTGGAAGCCCTCAATGGCAATGTTAATGTCAAAATTGATTTTATCCATCTAGAGTCCTCTATCTAACTCCATGAGACTGAACCAATAGCGAGGTATAGACCAGCAAACGCCGGCCCCTAATTGCAATGAGGTGCACCTGGAGACAAATAGATACACCTGGGTTAATTAAGACATGTCACATAACATAAATACCAGGTGTATTGGGTCTAATTAGCATCAGTTGCATTTTCTCTATTACTACCACTCCTGTACCCGGCATCATGCACATGGTCAGACTGACGGTGGTCACATGTGAGTATATAAAATCTGTATCTGATGCAGATTAGAATATAAATATATATGACCAAATGTTTGTATTTGAGAGTAATGGAAGTACATATCATATGACTTGCGGGACATTACATTTCTATTGTTCAAAACAAAGTTGTCTAACAAACTGTCACATTGCATGCATGGAATAAGAGACAATTCTGAACTTGATGACTACAGTACACTTAGTATAACTCAAATGCTGGAGTATAGAGTCAAATGCTAAATTCTAGCTTCATGGTCCAAGTGCATATGATGTGGAATGTTGCTGAATTAGCTGTGTGTTGTTTCAGTGCTGGCTGCAGCTTGCTGTACACTAACAGATGGAGGTACTGTATGTAGTAATGATGATGATACTACTTAACCAAGCTAATGTGAGTGGTGTGTAATTCCTGTTTATTTGTCCTGGCAGCAATCAGCATCACGTGTGAAGGCTCTGATGCTTTACTGCAATGTGGTAAGCTAGTCACCGACCACCTATGATATTTTCTACTGTAGATTAGCGTCACTGGCCCACAGTCTTTGCTCTCCTTCGTCCCTCACCTTTCTCCTTTTCTTTGTCTCTCTTCCCTCAGATGGAGGTAAGATTCAAATCAAGCGTGCCAACTATGGTCGTTGTAAACACGATGTGTGTTCCATTGGGCGCCCCGATAACCAACTCACCGACACCAACTGCCTCAGCCAATCCACCACCAGCAAGATGGCAGAAAGGTACTAGAACCTGTGGTGTTTACCTGTAGGAACTCCTTGGCTGTGGTGTTAACAACCACCAGCAGCAAGAACCTGTAGTGTTTACCTGTGGGAACTCATGACCTCTACCTGTCTTTGAAACACCCAGGTGCGATGGAAAGAGCCAGTGTGTTGTCCCGGCATCCAATTTGGTTTTTGGGGACCCCTGTGTTGGGACTTACAAGTACCTGGACACCAAATACTCCTGTGTCCAACAGCCCGAAACAAGTAAGTCTCAATGTGTGCTAGTAATAGTTAGTGGTGGGCACCAATAGCCATAATTTAATTCAATGTACTATCGGTATGACTGTGGCATGTTGGGATATTGTTTAATACTCCTACCCATTTGACTCTTTTGTAAAAGCGTGCACTCTGCTGATAGCTAGAAAAGGAATAGAATGGGTTGGTTCCCCTATGGTACCAGCTTGTTAATTTTGTTTTATTAAATGCTGCCTTATGGCCACAACGTGTTTCATACATGCATTTGTTTCTCCAAGTGTAAACCACCCTCACCTGCTAACTAACACAAGCTGTGCTTATGGAGCAATGTATCCGGCAACAACTTTAGTTAGCGTAGCCTGTAGGGAGGTCGGAGACCTGGCAGTGTGGTGCCAAGATGGACAAAGGAACTGACTGTGGACTACAGGTATTGGAGGGCCAAGCCCCTCCCTACCAGGAGGCTAAAAATATTTATCAGCCCTCCGATCCTCAATTCTACAGCTGCACTATTGAGCGCTTTTTGACTGGCTGCATCACCACTAGGTATGGCATCTGTCCGCAAGGTGCTAGAGAGTAGTGCGTACGGCCCAGTACATTACTGAGGCCGCGCTCCCTGCCATCAGGACCTCGACACCACGTGTGTCGGAAGGCCCTACATTGTCAATGCCTCAAGCCACCCAAGTCATACTGTCCTGTTACTCCATGACAAATGGTACGGCTGCACCAAGTCAGTAACCAACAGGACCCTGAACGGCTTCTACTTCCCCCAAGCCATAACTGCTGAATGACTACCCCTGACTATCTGCATAGCTTTTTTTTTTGCAAATACTTTTTTGACATATGCTGTTCCTTGTTATATGTACATATCTAGCTCAATTAGCAAGCAAGAACATTGCAGGAAAGTGGCTGAAGCTTGCTTGTGCGTACTTAATCTGGTTTTAAGACTGAATGGTAACTACCTAGCGCTACTCCCACAGATTTGTAGTGTATACGGCATAGAAATACAGATGTGGTGTAGTGGGTCGACCTAATTTTTCACCAGCTTAGATCTAGCCAGCCAGTTTACTTAAAATGTTAGCATTTTGAGGACTGCTCATAAGGAAGTGGAACTACAAGGGAACGGTGGAAGATGACGTGTCAAACTGTTTTATACTTTAGTTCACGCCAACACATTTTATAATGACTTTAAACAAATGAGCCTGAAATCAACATTCCCTGTTAGTTCCCATCCCTAACACTTCACCAGGCTAACGTATGTCTTAATTTGTCTGGCCAGTGTGGTGTAACTCCTGTGTTGTCCTTGCAGTAAGCAGCATCATATGTGAAGGCTCTGATTCCCAACTACTATGTGGTAAGCTGGTTAGCACTCCCGTACGGTATAATCATGTGGTGATATATATTAGTCACTAGCCCACACAAACACCCAGATTTGGCCATCCTTTTCTTCTTTCTCTTCCTCAGATCGGGGTGAGATCCATATTCTGCGTGCCAACTATGGTCGTCGTCAACACGATGTGTGTTCCATTGGGCGCCCACGCAAACAACTCAAAAACACCAACTGCATCAACCAATCCACCACCAGCACAATGGCAGAAAGGTACTGAAACCTTCAGTGTGCATTTACCTGTAGGCACTCATTGGCTGTGGTGTTAACCTCTACCTGTTGACACACAGGTGTGACGGAGAGCGCCAGTGTATCGTCAAGGTATCCAACTACGTGTTCGGCGACCCCTGTGTTGGAACTTATAAGTACTTGGATGTGGCTTACACCTGTGACTAAATGTGAGTTTTATATATGTGCATGCACGCCTGACTGGGAACTAGAATGCTGGTGCTGACGTTTTGTCTTGCAGAATATCTTCCTGTGGAACCTGAAGATGTACAAGGCTTCTGGGATATCTTCATCAGGTTGTGCTGTTTTCTGCCAAATCAACTTCAATGACCATTGTGAACCTGTGTATTTTGTGTGGAAGCATTTCTGAACTGTGGTTGGTCTGAATTAAACGAAGTGTCAAAGACGAGACTGGTTGCCTCTTGTATGTTACTAAATGTCACACCAATATTTCTGAACATGTGTCCTTTATTCTTGCCTTTCACCGGACTCATTTGTACCTGGCGCTAACGTGCCTTTGTCTTGCTGTCTATGTTCTGTGCCCACCTTTAGGCAGTTGTAAAATATTCATTGTTCTCTGGACGGGCAAACTATTAAATCAATTGTACTTGCCTCTCAAATCACTGACCAGTAGTACTTATGACATCAGCAGGCTTACTTGACCTAATGTGTACACAAAGCAGACCTGGACCGTTAAGACATTACAATGTGTAGACCCTACAAACCCTGATCATTAAGTGATTGGCTCAGATCATGAGCCAAACAATACCCTGATGTGGAAATTAAGCTTGAGGCTATTTCTAAGGCTGCTTTTGCTTGTCAGATTTTTAGAGAACAATAGAGCTTGAATGGAGAAATGTATAACGCCCCACAGAATTTTGATGAGTCATAATGCGTCACACGGTTGCTAAGCTAATCATCATGCAATGCCTTCTCAAAGTCGAGAAACCTGCCTATTTTCCTCGCATACATAATGCCACTATTCCCAAGCAATACGATAATATCAAACATCTCGGATTAGTTGTAATTTTGTACTTCACGGAATTCATGCTAAAGTTTTTTTCGTTTTTTTTGAGCTAGTGCCTAATTGGTCCCAGAATGCACTGCGCAGCCCATTAACAACGTATGGGCGTTAATATGATGCCAGTGGAGTTTCACCATCTCAAAGGTATCTCTGGCACTGTCCCACACATTTCGGCGATGCACCAACATTGATCTGTCCCTCATTGAAATCAAGTCTAAGTGGTAGATCTGTAGAGCGCTATTTCTAGTCTGAGGTACATTTTTGTACACCAGTGTCCAACAGCTGAAAATAGTACTTTTGGTGTGAAAAAATATTTTGCAGTTTAGATGGTATAATGATTCAACACTACTTTTGTCGAAATGGTGAACCAGAATTTCAGCAACCAGGAAATGGCAGCGTGATCCGCATAGTGCATTTTTATTTCTATTATACCATCAATATGTCCTGTGGGACTGTCGTTGTGGTACTGCTGTACTCATCCCAAATAAAACCAATGGGCAATAAGAGACAGAATGCGATCGGATCATCTAAATTGGCTTTCACAACTCTTGTAGAATTTCCACGTGGATGGGGATATTGTGTATTTAATCAAAGTCCACTGGAGGACAATTTATTTTTAACTAAGACAATAATTTAACTGAATTTTTCCAGTACAATAGAGGTTCAGTAAATCCCTTTATTGTTTGGGATACCTTTACATGTACCTTCAGAGGTCATTCAATTCAATTTTCAACAACAATGAAAAAGCAGTTTCTGGCTAAAGAGAAGACTAACAAGGGAAATACATTCACTAATAGTACAGGTAGATAGCAATAAAAACGAAACTATAGAGATACAAAATAAGAGGAAAAACAAGATTTAGAGGAACTTATTCAAAAAACAACTAATATAATATATTACAAAATGAAAGTCATCTGTGAGGAAGCTAAATGATCTCAAGATGGCGCAGACAGAGA
This sequence comes from Salmo salar, assembly GCF_965601325.2. Lineage (NCBI taxonomy): Eukaryota > Metazoa > Chordata > Actinopteri > Salmoniformes > Salmonidae > Salmo > Salmo salar. The sequence goes on along the minus strand of NC_138312.1, from coordinate 57,972,797 downwards.
TGGTCGCCTCGCTTCAAGTCCTTAGGAAATTATGCAGTTATTTGTGGACAACATTAGGGCACGAGTTGCCTTCCAGAGAGACATCAGAGATTGTAACATTCTCTGATTCACGGAAACATGGCTCACTCGGGATATGTTATCAAAGTCCATACAACCATCGGGTTTCTTCATGCGTCGCGCCGACAGAATCAAACATCTCTCTGGTAAGTGGAAGGGTAGGGGTTTATGCCTCATGATTAATGACTCATGGTGTAACAATATCAACATACAGTAACTCAAGTCCTTTTGTTCACCTGACTTATATATCGCAAAACTCGTGCAAAACTGAATGCGTGAACCACCGCATTCAACCATGGAAAGAGGTCGGGGAATATAGCTGAATATAAACAGTGTAGTTATTCCCTCCGCAAGGCAATCAAACAAGCAGAATGTCGGTATAGGGAGAAAATGGAGTTGCAATTCAACGGCCAAGACACGAGACGTATGTGGCAGGGTCTACAGGAAATTACGGACTACAAATTTGTTCATAAAATGCCTGGATTTTTACAATTTTGGTGATTCTCTTTTAAAATGGGTAAAAGTACTGTATAGGTGTAAAATAGTAAATAGCGGCTACTTTTCAGAGAGTTTTGAATCGTCAAGAGGACTTAAACAAGGGTGTCCGCTGTCACCATATCTATTCATTATGGCCATCGAAATGCTAGCTACTAAAATCAGATCAAATAACAACATTAGAGGATTAGAAATCCAAGGTTTAAAAACAAAGGTGTCCATGTATGCCGATGACTCAAGTTTTTTATTAAGTCCGCAAGCTAGATCCCTGCAATGTCTCATTGAAGATCTAGATACGTTTTCTGGACTCTCTGGACTAAAACCTGTGTACAATGTTAGGTATTGGATCTTTAAAAAATACAACTTTTACATTAATATGCAGTTTATCTTTAAAATTGTCTGATGGTGAAGTAGACATACTTGGTATTCATATAAAAAAATATTACATGAGCCCTACAAAATTAATTTCAATAGAAAACAGACAAGATCCTGCAACCATGGCGAGGTCAATTCCTGTCTATTTATAGAAAATTTGCCCTGATTAACTCCTTAGTCATATCACAGTTTACTTACTTTCATATGGCGCTGCATACTCCTGATGATTTGTTTTTCAATTCATATGAGCAAAAAATATTTATCTTAATTTGGGACGCTAAACCAGACAAGATACAGTGTGCCTATCTATATTTATGAATGTGTTTATTTTATTTAACCAGGTAAGTTGACTGAGAACACATTCTCATTTACAGCAACAACCTGGGGAATAGTTACAGGGGAGAGGAGGGGAGATGAAGTAGCTAATTGTACACCAGCGATGATTAGGTGGCCATGATGGTAAGAAGGACAATTTGGGAATTTAGCCAGGACACTGGGGTTAACACCCCTACTCTTGCGATCAGTGCCATGGGATCGTTAGTGATCACAGAGAGTCAGGACACCCATTTAACGTCCCATCCAAAAGACGGCACCCTACTGCCCTGGGTCAATGGGATATTTTTTAGACAAGACAGAAGGGTGCCTCCTACTGGCCCTCCAACACCACTTTGAGAAGCATCTGTTCTCCCATCCAAGGACTGACCAGGACCAATCCTGCTTAGCTTAAGAAGCAAAGCAGCAGTAAGATGCAGGGTGGTATGCAGGCCTAGCTCACTATATAATGAATATGAATTGGGTGTGTTGAGATTATTAAATATAAAAGCACTAAACTTCTCTCTAAAAGCTTCACTTATTCAAAAGTTCTACTTGAACCCTAAATGTTTCTCAAGTAGATTACTAAAAAAAGCTAATCCATTGTCTAAAATAGACTTTTTGGCCTGTGTACAGATTTCCATGTCTCATTTTGATTAATTTCAAATGATACTTTTTTCAAAGTATTTCTCTTTTTCAAACAAGCATTGCAGAACTGGCTACAATTTCAATTTCATCCCCCTGAAAGGATAGAACAAATATTACAAATATTATGGCACTACTCAAATGTGACGGTTTATAAAAGACCAATATTTATGGGAAAAAAAGTTTGAGAAGGCTATTTGTTTTTAAATGATATTGTCAATTGGAATGGTAGAATTGTCTTTCATGGAGTTATCAGAATTACATGGAAAGGTCTGCTCAATCCAAGATTATAACCAGTTGATTACATTACCCCAACAACGGAGACAGGTGGCAGCAGGAGGAGGTAGGGAACTGGTCTGTCTGTCCAATATAAAGGACCAAAACTTGCAGAGGAAAAAAAATAGCATAAATAGGAATGTATACCAGTTTCATTTGAGGACCAGGATGTTGACATCTATGCCATACAGACTGCAAAATTGTTGGGAAGAAATTTTTGATTTACCGATTCAATGGTACGGGGTGTACGAGTTGATTCAAGACTTGTGCTTTTCAGCAAAAATTTTATAGATTTCTTGCCAACAAAATGCTAAATATTTGGGGCATACAATCATCAAAGTTCTGCAGATTTTGTGAGGATACAGAATTGACCTTTTATTTTGGTATTGTCTTCAAGCAGCCTGTCAGGAATGGCTGAAAATGCATAGCATAGATCTAAAATGGACCCTAGAAATACTTGAGATCTTGTCAGTCAATTACCAACGCTCATAGTAAAAGTTTAACTCAGTCTAGAGTCTATTCAATTAGATAAACTGTATCGTTGAAAGATATGCTGCATAGAAATCCGAAGGGTTGCCAGCAGAGACAGGCGGGATGGGCTAAGGGAAGCTGAGGACTGTGATGTGGAATTGGAGACAAAGTGGGAGGAGTTGCTGGGCAAAGGATAGAATGACAGATCTAAATTATATATAAAAGGTAAATACATTGACACTGAGGGGCTGTGTTGATATAGTTGAGGCTGATGCCATGCAGGTGTTTGTACAAATGCATACACTCATTCAAATGCACCAAGATGGACATGGTGCCATACATGCACTCAAACATTGGCCTTGCTGTTGTATTGTCCTGGATGTTTTTATGGTTGTTTTGTTTGTGGTGCAGGGAATGGAATTCTATTTATTCTCTGGCTGGAATCTGATGGTTGAAGGGCTGCTCTTGGAACTGTGTTGGACTACGTTTTTGACATTGTGGAGATCTGTCGATGTGCGCTTTAGCAGGGTGTTGACCCTGTTTGCGTGTGTGTGTGTCTCTGGATCAGAGGCTGTTAGATGACTAATGTGATGTAGTTGGGCAGCTTCCCTGCAAGTATGTTTAAGAGAAGAAACAGCCTCTAGATCAATTTACACGTTACGGTAACATTTGGTTCATGATCTGAGCCAATCACTTACTGATGTACATTTGTAGGGTCTACACATTGTATAACCTGTCCAGGTCTGCTTTGTCACCAGATTAGCTGTTGATGCATACAGATTAGGTCAAGTAAGCCTGCTGATGTCATAAGTACTACTTGTCAGTGATTTGAGAGGCAGGTACAATTGATTTAAATATAGTTTGACCATCCAGAGCATTTAACAACTGCCTAACGGTGGGCACAGAATACAGACAGTAAGACAAAGGCACATTAGCGCCAGGTACAAATGAGTCCGGTGAATGGCGAGAATAAAGGACACATGTTCAGAAATATTGGTGTGACATTTAGTAATATACAAGAGGCAACCAGTCTTGTCTTTCTGACACTTCATTTAATTCAGACCAACCACAGTTCAGAAACACTTCCACACAAAATAGACAGGTTTACAATGGTCATTGAAGTTGATTTGGCAGTTGGAGGAAAACAGCACAACCTGATGAAGATATCCCAGAAGCCTTGTACATATTCAGGTTCCACAGGAAGATATTCTGCAAGACAAACCGTCAGCATTCTAGTTCCCAGTCATGTGTGCATGCACATATATAAAACTCACATTCAGTCACAGGTGTAAGCCACATCCAAGTACTTATAAGTTCCAACACAGGGGTCGCCGAACACGGAGTTGGATACCTTGACGATACACTGGCGCTCTCCGTCACACCTGTGTGTCAACAGGTAGAGGTTAACACCACAGCCAATGAGTGCCTACAGGTAAATGCACACTAAAGGTTTCACTACCTTTCTGCCATTGTGCTGGTGCTAGATTGGCTGAGGCAGTTGGTGTTTTTGAGTTGTTCCTGTGGGTGCCTAATGGAACACACATCGTGTTGACGACGACCATAGTTGGCACGCTGAATATGGATCTCACCCCGATCTAAGAGAAAGAAGAAAAGGATGGCCAAATCTGGGTGTTTGTGTGGGCTAGTGACTAATATACGTAAGGCTTCTGGGATATCTTCATCAGGTCGTGCTGTTTTCCTCCAACTTCAATGACCATTGTAAACCTGTGTATTTTGTGTTGAAGCATTTCTGAACTGTGGTTGGTCTGAATTAAATGAAGTGTCAGAAAGACAAGAATGGTTGCCTCTTGTATGTTACTAAATGTCACACGAATATTTCTGAACGTGTGTCCTTTATTCTCGCCTTTCACCGGACTAATTTGTACCTGGCGCTAACGTGCCTTTGTCTGTATTCTGTGCCCACCTTTAGGCAGTTGTAAAATACTCATTGTGCTCTGGATGGTCAAACAATTTAAATCAATTGTACCTGCCCCTCAAATCACTGACGGGTAGTACTTATGACATCAGCAGGCTTACTTGTCCAAGTCACCAGGTAATCTGTTCTCAAAGCAGACCTGGACGGTTAAGACATTACATACGATGTGTAGACCCTACAAACCCTGATCATTAAGTGATTGGCTCTTATTGATCAGATCATAAGCCAAATGTTACCGTGATGTGGAAATTAAGCTAGAGGCTATTTCTTAAACATATACATGCAGTGATGCTGCCCAACTACACCACAGTCATCTAACAGCCTCTTATCCAGAGGCAAACGGGGTCAACGCCCTGCTGAAGGGCACGTAGACAGATCTCCCACCGATGCTGCCCCTCAACCATCAGATTCCACCCTGAGAAAGAAAATCAATCCATGCCCTGCCACATGAACCACCAATGAATGAAAACCATCATGGACAATATAACAGCAAGGCCAACAATGTTTGAGTGCATGTATGGCACCATGTCCATCTTGGTGCATTTGTACAAACACCTGCATGGCATCAACCTCAACTGTATCAACACAGCCCGTCAATGTATTTACCTTTTATATGGAATTTATTTTACATCTGTCATTCTATCCTTTGCCCAGCAACTCCGCTCCCACTTGTCTCCAATTCCACATCCCAACCCTTAGCCCATCCCACCTGTCTCTGCTGGCCACCCTTTTGGGATTTCTACGCAGCATACGATGTTGTGATTAACATACAATTTCTGTCAAATAGAATCTACAGACTGAGTTGCAATACATTGACTGACCCGGTCTCTCCAGCTCTCCAACAGTACTATTTCTAGGGTCAGTTTTAGATCGATACCAAAATAAATGGACAATTGATTCTGGATCCTCAAATCAGCAGAGCTTCAATGGTTGCATGCCCCATAGTCAGCATTAGCTAAAAGAAAACCCATGAACTAATAGTAAAGGTAAATAGCAATAAAAACAATACTACAGAGATACAAAACAAGAACTTGAACTTATTCAAGAACGATCTAATGTAATATATTATGAATATGAATTGGGTGGGTTGAGATTATTAAATATAAAGCACTAAACCTCTCAAATCTTCACTTATTCATTTTACATTTACATTTTAGTCATTTAGCAGAAGCTTAAATCCAGAGCGACTTACAGTAGTGAATGCATACATTTCATGCATTTTTTTTTTTTCATACAGGCCCCCCCGTGGGAATCGAACCCACCATGCTGGCGTTGCAAACACCATGCTCTACCAACTGAGCCACAGGGAAGACTAATTCAAGAGTTTTACTTGAACCCTAAATGGTTCAAGTAGATTACTAAGAAAAGCTCATCCATTGTTTAAAAATGGCCTTTTTGCCTTTGTGCAGAGATGCCATGTCTCATTTTCGATGAATTGCAAATGATACTTTCAAAGTATCTCTCTTTCAAACAAGCATTGCAGAGCTGGATACAATTTAATCCACCTGAAAAGATAAAACAAATATTACAAAAAATACTATGGCTGAACTCTAATGTGCTGGTTGATAAAAGACCAGTATTTGTGCACAAGATTTTTGATAAGGGTATTTTGTTCTTAAATGATATTGTCAATTGGAATGGTAGAGTTATGTCCTTCATGGTGTTATCAGAATTATATGGAAAGGTCTGCTCAATCCAAGAGTACAACCAATTGATTACAGCATTGCCCCAAAAACGTAGGAGGCGAGTGGCAGCGGGAGGAGGTAGGGAACTGGTCTGTCTGCCCAATATAAAGGATCAAAACTGGCAGAGGAATAAAAATAGCATAAATGGGAAAGTTTACCAGTTTCATTTGAGGACCAGGATGTTGACAACTCTGCCATACAGATGGCAAAATAGTTGGGAAGAGATTTTTGATGTACCGATTCCATTGTACAGGGTGTATGAGTTGATATATAAAACAACGCAAAATTCAAGACTTCGTGCTTTTCAGTTAAGATTAAAATATAGAATTCTTGCCACCAACAAAATACTGAATATTTGGGGCATAAAATCATCGAACCTCTGCAGATTTTGTTGTGAGGACACAGAATGAATAGACCATCTATTTTGGTATTGCCCTCCGGTAGCCTCTTTCTGGTCTCAGGTTCAGGAATGGCTGAAAATGCATAGCATTGATCTAATATTGACCCCAGGAGATCTGGAGACCCTTAGGAGATCTGGAGAGACCGGGTCAGTCAATTACTAATATACTAATACTCTTAGTAAAAGTATTTATCTTCAACTCGCAATCTGTGGATTCTATTCGATTAGATTGAAATTGTTCGTTAAACATCACAGCGTAGTTGAAAGATATGTGTTAAAGTAGAAACCCGAAGTGGCCTGCAGAGATAGATGGGATGGGCTGAGGGAAGCTGAGGGTTGGTATGTGGAATTGGAGACAAGTGGGAGTGGAGATGCTGTATGAGAGACCCTGGATGCTTCTGTGTGTAACAGAACTCATATGGCAGGCAAAAACCTGAGAGAAAGTCAACCAGGAAGTGAAGGATCTGAGAAATGTAGTTCTTCTTTCTAGTCCCTTTCGAATCTACAGTATCTGTGGGGTTACGTTGCACTTTCTAAGGCTTCCATTGGCTCTCTAAAGCCTTCAGAAAGTGGATTGAGCCTTCTCCTGTCACTTGGCAGAGTATAGGAGCTCAGTTACTGAGTGGCCTGCCTGGGGACAAAGAGATTGGATATGTGCAGTCACGCGAGAACGCTGTTCCTTCTTTTTCTTCTAAAATGAATACGCTATTGTCCAGTTGGAATATTATTGCATTTATACAAGAAAAATACCATAAAGATTGATTTTAAACAGTGCTTGACATGCTTCTAAGTGCGGTAATGGAACATTTTGACTTTTTGTGTCTCGAACTGCGCCCGCGCGTTAGCCTTTGGATAGTGACCTGAACGCACGAACAAAACGGAGGTATTTGGACATAAAAATGTATTATTTCGAACAAAAACAACATTTCTTGTGGAAGTAGCAGTCCTGGGAGTGCATTATGACGAAGATCAGCAAAGGTAATACAATATTTCTAATACTAATTTTGAGTTTAGGTGGCCCCGAACTTGGCGGGTGTCTGAATAGCTGGCTGTGATGGCTGAGCTATGTACTCAGAATATTGAAAAATGTGCTTTCTCCGTAAAGCTATTTTAGGAGTAGTCTATCTATAATTCTTAAAATACTTGTTATGTATTTTGTCAACGTTTATGATGAGTATTTTTGTAAATTCACCGGAGGTTTTGGTTGGAAATACATTTTCTGAACATCAAACGCCAATGTAAAAAGGGGTTTTTGGATATAAATATGAACTTTATCGAACAAAACATACATGTATTGTGTAACATAATGTCCTAGGAGTGTCATCTGATGAAGATCGTCAAAGGTTAGTGCATAATTTAGCTGTGTTTTCGGTTTCTGTGACATAGTTCCCTGCTTGGAAAATGGCTGTGTGACTATTTGTGTCTATATACTCTCCTAACATAATCTAATGTTTTTTTGAAAATTCAGACAATGTGGTTACATCAAGGAGAAGTGTATCTTTAAAATGGTGTAAAATAGTTGATTGTTTGAGAAAATTGAATTGTGGTATTTTTGTTGTTTTTGTATTTCGCTCCATGCGATCCCATTGGCTGTTTGTTAGGGGTCCCGCTGGCGGAACCGGGTTCCGCTAGCGGAACGCCTAGATGTAAGAAGTTAACCTCATTGAGCATTCTGCGCTGTGCTCTTGCAGTCATCTTTGCAGGACGGCCACTCCTAGGGAGAGTAGCAACAGTGCTGAACTTTCTCTATTTATAGACAATTTGTCTTACCGTGGACTGATGAACATCAAGCCTTTAAGACATACTTGTGTAACCCTTTCCAGCTTGTGCAAGTCATCAGTTCTTCATCTCCAATCTCGTCTCAATGATTGTAATCCAAGTTAGCTGACTCCTGACTCCAATTAGCTTTTGGAGAAGTCATTAGCCTAGGTGTTGACATACTTTTTCCAACCTACAACGATGTATTCAATATAGACAAGAAAAATACAATTTGTGTGTTATTAGATGAAGCACACTATGTTTGTCTGTTGACAAAGAGCATCTGGATGTTCCACAGCGTTCCACAGTGACTTACATGAAGTTCAGATCTAATTTTATGACCAATTTATGCAGAAATCCAGATAATTCCAAAGGGTTCATATAGTGTTTTAATTACAGTGGCAAGAAAAAGTATCTTAACATTATTAAAGTGACCAGTGTTCAATGACTTTGTACCAGAGGCAGTTCCTGCCATTTAAGATGAGGGAGGACACGTTTTATTTTCATGAGCATGCCTTTTTTCTATTAACACATATTCATATTCCTTTCACCCAGTTGTTAACTTCTATGGGCTAGGTAGGACTCCCACTCTATTCAACAGCCAGTGGAATCGCTGTTGATGTTCAGAACTAGCATACCCATCAAAAACTTCCGGTGAATTTACTAAATTACTCATCATTAACGTTGACAAAATACATAACAATTCTTTTAAGAATTATAGATACAGAACTCCTTTATGCAATCGTTATGTCAGATTTTAAAATAGCTTTTCGGCGAAAGCACATTTTGCAATATTCTGAGTACATAGCTCAGCCATCACGGCTAGCTAATTTGACACCCGCCAAGTTTTGGGCAACCTAAACTCAGAATTACTATTAGAAAAATTGGATTACCTTTTCTGTTCTTCGTCAGAATGCACTCCCAGGACTGCTACTTCCACAACAAATGTTGTTTTTGTTCCAAATAATCCATAGTTATGTGTAAATATCCCCGTTTTGTTCGTGCGTTCAGGTCACTATCCAAAGGGTAACGCGCGAGCTCATTTCGAGAACCAAAATTTCAAAATGTTCCTTTACCGTACTTAGAAGCATGTCAAACGCTGTTTAAAATACATTTTTATGGTGTTTTTCTTGAAAAATAGCAATAATGTTCCAACCAGACAATGCTGTATTCATTCAAAAAGGAAGAGAAAAAATAGCGAGGTTTCGTGAACATGCATTCCCATCTCTTAGCCACCAGCCACCACTGACAAACTGTGCTCCTGTTATCTGCCCGGAGACAGGAGACGCGTCAATCCTCTTTCTGAATGCTTTAGAGAGCCAATGGAAGCCTTAGAAAGTGCAACATAACTAAAGTGCCCGTGGGGTTTCGATAGAGAAGGAAAGGGAGAACTACAAAATTGCAGACAGACCACTTCCTGCTTTTAATTTTCTCAGGTTTTTGCCTGCCATATGAGTTCTGTTATACTCACAGACACCATTCAAACAGTTTTAGAAACTTCAGTGTTTTCTATCCAAATCTACTAATAATATGCATATTCTCGTTTCTGGGAAAGAGTAGTAACCAGTTTAACCTGTTATGGCTAGGGGGCAGTATTTTCACAGAAGGATAAAAAACGTACCCGATTTAATCTGATTATTACTCCTGCCCAGAAACTAGAATATGCATATAATTATTAGCTTTGGATAGAAAACACCCCAAAGGTTCTAAAACTGTTTGAATGTTGTCTGTGAGTATAACAGAACTCATTTGGCAGGCCAAAACCTGAGAAGATTCCAAACAGGAAACGCCCTGTCTGACAATTTCTTGCCCTTCTTGATTATCTCTATCCATTACAGAGGATCTCTGCTGTTACGTGACACTTCCTACGGCTCCCATGGGCTCTCAGAAGGCGGCAAAAAGCTGAATCGTGGCTTTGCAGGCTCTGGCTGAAAAAAAGTAGTGCGTTTGGATAGTGGCTGGTTACAGTACTGTGAGACTCAGGCGCGTGCCGACGTCGAACCCCTGCTATGTTTTCTTTCGTCTGTTTACCTAAACGCAGATTCCTGGTCGGAATATTATCGCTTTTTTACGAGAAAAATGGCATAAAAATTTATTTTAAACAGCGGTTGACATGCTTCGAAGTACGGTAATGGAATATTTAGAAATCTTTTGTCATGAATTGCGCCATGCTCGTGACCCTTATTTACATTTCGGATAGTGTCTTGAACGCACGAACAAAACGCCGCTATTTGGATATAACGATGGATTATTTTGGACCAAACCAACATTTGTTATTGAAGTAGCAGTCCTGGGAGTGCATTCTGACAAAGACAACAAAGGTAATGAAACTTTTGTAATAGTAAATCGGAGTTTGGTCAGGGCTAAACTTGGTCGGTGTCTAAATGGCTAGCCGTGATGGCTGGGCTATCTACTGAGAATATTGCAAAATGTGCTTTCACCGAAAAGCTATTTTAAAATCGGACATATCGAGTGCATAGAGGAGTTCTGTATCTATAATTCTTAAAATAATTGTTATGTTTTTTGTGAACGTTTATCGTGAGTAATTTAGTAAATTCACCGGATGTTTGCGGGGGGTATGCTAGTTCTGAACGTCACATGCTAATGTAAAAAAGCTGGTTTTTGATATAAATATGAACTTGATTGAACAAAACATGCGTGCATTGTATAACATAATGTCCTAGGGTTGTAATCTGATGAAGATCATCAAAGGTTAGTGCTGCATTTAGCTGTGGTTTTGTTTTTTGTGACATTATATGCTAGCTTGAAAAATGGGTGTCTGATTATTTCTGGCTGGGTACTCTGCTGACATAATCTAATGTTTTGCTTTCGCTGTAAAGCCTTTTTGAAATCGGACAGTGTGGTTAGATTAACGAGAGTCTTGTCTTTAAATAGCTGTAAAATAGTCATATGTTTGAGAAATTGAAGTAATAGGATTTTTAAGGTTTTGAAAATCGCGCCACAGGCTTCAAGTGGCTGTTACGTAGGTGGGACGAATTCGTCCCGCCTAGCCCATAGAGGTTAATGAATAACCAGGCATCCTCTATTGTCGGAATGAGGTCAAAATCCTTCCAGGATACCCGGGCCTGGTCGATTAGAACGGTTTGCTCGCTGAAGTGTTTTAGGAAGCATTTGAACATGATGAGAGGTGGTTGTTTGACCGCAGACCCATTACGGACGCAGGCAATTTGGCAGTGATCGCTGACATCCTGGTTGAAGACTGCAGAGGTGTATTTGGAGGGCACGTTGGTTAGGATGATATATATGAGGTGCCCGTGTTTACGGATTTGGGGTTGTACCTGGTAGGTTCATTGATAATTTGTGTGAGATTGAGGGCATCAATCTTAGATTGTAGGATGGCTGGGGTGTTAAGCATATCCCAGTATAGGTCACCTAACAGCACGAGCTCTGAAGATAGATGGGGGGCAATCAGTTCACATATGGTGTCCAGGGCACAGAAGGTGGTCTATAGCAAGTGGCAACGGCCAGAGATTTGTTTCTGGAAAGGTTGATTTTTAAAAGTACAAGGTCAAATTCTTTGACCTGGATAGTAAGACAGATCACTGCAGGCTAACGCTGCAGTAGATTGCAACTCCGCCTCCTTTGGCAGTTCTATCTTGTCGGAAAATGTTATAGTTAGGAATGGACATTTCAGGGGTTTTGGTGGTCCTCCTAAACCAGGATTCAGACACGGCTAGGACAACCGGGTTGGCAGAGTGTGCTAAAGCAGTGAATAAAATAAACTTAGGGAGGGGGCTTCTAATGTTAACATGCATGAAACCAAGGCTTTTACGGTTAGAGAAGTCAACAAATGAGAGCGCCTGGGGAATGGGAGTGGAGCTAGGCACTGCAGGGCCTGGTGTAACCTCTACATCAACAGAGGAACAGATTAGAAGTAGGATATGTGTACGGCTAAAGGCTATAACAACTGGTCGTCTAGTACGTTCGGAACAGAGAGTAAAAGGAGCAGGTTTCTGGGCACGGTAGAATAGATTTAAGGCATAATGTACAGACAAAGGTATGGTAGGATGTAAATACAGTGGAGGTAAACCTATGCATTGAGTGACGATGACAGAGATATTGTCTCTAGAAACATCATTTCAACCAGGTGAGGTCACCGCATGTTTGGAAGGTGGAACTAAAGGGTTAGCTAAGGCGTATTGAGCAGGGCTAGAGACTCTACAATGAAATAAGGCAATAATTACTAACCAAAACAGCAATGGACGAGGCACATTGACATTAGGGAGAGGCATGCGTAGCCGAGTGATCATCATTGGCTGCAGTGAGTAGCTTGGCGAGCTGGACACACAGATGGGCCTAGCATGAAATAGGTCCAGGCTAATAGGTGCTTGCTTCGGGACAGAGACGTTAGCCAGGAGAAGCCAATCGGATAGCAGCTAGCTGCGATGATCCAGTTGTAAAGGTTTAGAGCTTGAAGTGGGAATTAGGAGATATGGAGAAAAATAAGTCAGATTTGCTCTGGTTTGATTCGTGCTGTGCAAACTGGCAAGAGTATTCTGGGCTAAAGGTAGCTGGTGACCGCTAGCAGTGGCTAGCTGACTGCTAGCTTGTAGCTAGTTAGCTGGCTAGCTTCTGTTGGGGGTTCTGGTTCAAAAACGAAAGAAAATAGCAATCATGCCACATCACTAAGCTTGGGCCCTTGGTCTCAACCCCGCCCGGTGCAGCTGGGCCGACGGGCCGACCTCAGGTGTGAAGGTAGGCAACAACACCTCCGCCACGCTGATCCTCAAGACTGGGGCCCCACAAGGGTGTGTGCTCAGCCTCCTCCTGTACTCCCTGTTCACCCATGACTGTGTGGCAACTCAATCATCAAGTTTGCTGACAACAGTGGTATGCCTGATTACCAACAATGTCGAGACGGCCTACAGTGAGGAGTTGAGGGCCCTGACGGAATGATGCCAGGAAAATAACCTCTCCCTCAATGTCAACAAAACAAATGAGATGATCGTGGACTACAGTAGACAGCAGAGAGCTAGTCCCCATCCACGTCTATGGGGCCGCATTGGAAAGGATGAAAATCTTTAACTTACTCGGAGCCATGGCCTGTTCTTCCCGCTACCATCTAGAAGGAGGTGAAAGTACAGGAGCATCAAAGCTGTGACCAAGAGACTGAGAAACTGGAGATAGAAGTTTTCTATCTCCAAAATATCGATGATTTGTTCGCCGAGCCACTTAGTTATCACTTTTGCCTTATGGTAAGGTGCTCCATCATGCTGGAAAAGGCATTGTTCTTCACCAAACTGTTCCTGGATGGTTGGGAGAAGTTGCTCTCGGAAGATGTGTTGGTTCCATTCTTTATTCATGGCTGCGTTCTTATGCAAAATTGTGAGTGAGCCCACTCCTTTGGCTGAGAAGCAACCCCACACATGGATGGTCTCAGGATGCTTTACTGTTGGCATGACACAGGACTGATGGTGGCGCTCACCTTGTCTTCTCTGGACAAGCTTTTTTCCATATGCCCCAAACAATCGGAAACGGGATTCATCAGAGAAAATGACTTTACCCCAGATGCACTCACACCTGCCTGCTGCCATTCCTGAGCAAGCTCTGTACTGATGGTGCCCCGATCCAGCAGCTGAATCAACTTTAGGAGACGGTCCTGGTGCTTGCTGAACTTTCTTGGGCGCCCTGAAGCCTTCTTCACAACAATTGAACCGCTCTCCTTGAAGTTCTTGATGATTTGATAAATGGTTGATTTAGGTTCAATCTTACTGGCAGCAATATCCTTGGCTATGAAGCCCTTTTTGTGCAAAGCTATGATGACAATACATGTTTCCTTTACAGGTAAGCATGGTTGACAGAGGAAGAACAATGATTCCAAGCACCACCCTCCTTTTGAAGCTTCCAGTCTGTTATTCGAACTCAATCAGCATGAAAGAGTGATCTCCAGCCTTATCCTCGTCAACACTCACACCTGTGTTAACAAGAGAATCACTGACATGATATCAGCTGGTCCTTTTGTGGCAGGGCTGAAATGCAGTGGACATTTTTTGGGGGGATTCAGTTCATTTGCATGGCAAAGAGGGTCTTTGCAATTAATCTGATCACTCTTCATAACATTCTAGAGTATATGCAAATTACCATCATACAAAACCTTTGGCCACGACTGTACATAGTCATTCAACACGGTTCACTTTAATAATATTTACAGTAGAGTACCTGTATTGTGGGTTCTGTGGTCACCAAACTGCCTTCAAGCTCAGTGGTCTCCCTTCACAGGAGTGGCAACTGGGAACATATAAATGCACAAAATCACTCGGACCAGCCTTTCCGTACCGCGGCGGTGAAGCCTGATAAGTGCAACACCCAAAGGGCTCGCAAGTTGAAGGACAAGGCACCTGTTCAGCAGCCCTGAGAATGGAAAGGTGAGAGGAAGAGGACACATATTCAGCCACCAGAACAACACATCATGGGGATCTGACCATAGAGAATGATGGACACAGGATATCATCTTTATATGTGTTCCATTATGGTGTCCGTGAGCGCACGGACATGCAAATCAAATAACAAATGTAATTACATTTGAGACAACAGAGGCAATATTCATTTTATTAAAGTAGATTGAATAATAGGGTGCGATCAGCAGGATGCAACGTTTTGGAAAGGTTCAGATAAAAATATGCTATGTTGAACAAATATGTCTCTCCGACATGTAGAATAAGGAAATACGTTGTCTCTATTCATGAAATGGAAACCTGCAACGCTCGAAGGTTTTGCGACTGAACGTGGCCCGTGTGATTCTTCCTTAACGAAGAAGCCCCACCTAGATGGCTACTTTAAAATGTTGGAAGCCCTCAATGGCAATGTTAATGTCAAAATTGATTTTATCCATCTAGAGTCCTCTATCTAACTCCATGAGACTGAACCAATAGCGAGGTATAGACCAGCAAACGCCGGCCCCTAATTGCAATGAGGTGCACCTGGAGACAAATAGATACACCTGGGTTAATTAAGACATGTCACATAACATAAATACCAGGTGTATTGGGTCTAATTAGCATCAGTTGCATTTTCTCTATTACTACCACTCCTGTACCCGGCATCATGCACATGGTCAGACTGACGGTGGTCACATGTGAGTATATAAAATCTGTATCTGATGCAGATTAGAATATAAATATATATGACCAAATGTTTGTATTTGAGAGTAATGGAAGTACATATCATATGACTTGCGGGACATTACATTTCTATTGTTCAAAACAAAGTTGTCTAACAAACTGTCACATTGCATGCATGGAATAAGAGACAATTCTGAACTTGATGACTACAGTACACTTAGTATAACTCAAATGCTGGAGTATAGAGTCAAATGCTAAATTCTAGCTTCATGGTCCAAGTGCATATGATGTGGAATGTTGCTGAATTAGCTGTGTGTTGTTTCAGTGCTGGCTGCAGCTTGCTGTACACTAACAGATGGAGGTACTGTATGTAGTAATGATGATGATACTACTTAACCAAGCTAATGTGAGTGGTGTGTAATTCCTGTTTATTTGTCCTGGCAGCAATCAGCATCACGTGTGAAGGCTCTGATGCTTTACTGCAATGTGGTAAGCTAGTCACCGACCACCTATGATATTTTCTACTGTAGATTAGCGTCACTGGCCCACAGTCTTTGCTCTCCTTCGTCCCTCACCTTTCTCCTTTTCTTTGTCTCTCTTCCCTCAGATGGAGGTAAGATTCAAATCAAGCGTGCCAACTATGGTCGTTGTAAACACGATGTGTGTTCCATTGGGCGCCCCGATAACCAACTCACCGACACCAACTGCCTCAGCCAATCCACCACCAGCAAGATGGCAGAAAGGTACTAGAACCTGTGGTGTTTACCTGTAGGAACTCCTTGGCTGTGGTGTTAACAACCACCAGCAGCAAGAACCTGTAGTGTTTACCTGTGGGAACTCATGACCTCTACCTGTCTTTGAAACACCCAGGTGCGATGGAAAGAGCCAGTGTGTTGTCCCGGCATCCAATTTGGTTTTTGGGGACCCCTGTGTTGGGACTTACAAGTACCTGGACACCAAATACTCCTGTGTCCAACAGCCCGAAACAAGTAAGTCTCAATGTGTGCTAGTAATAGTTAGTGGTGGGCACCAATAGCCATAATTTAATTCAATGTACTATCGGTATGACTGTGGCATGTTGGGATATTGTTTAATACTCCTACCCATTTGACTCTTTTGTAAAAGCGTGCACTCTGCTGATAGCTAGAAAAGGAATAGAATGGGTTGGTTCCCCTATGGTACCAGCTTGTTAATTTTGTTTTATTAAATGCTGCCTTATGGCCACAACGTGTTTCATACATGCATTTGTTTCTCCAAGTGTAAACCACCCTCACCTGCTAACTAACACAAGCTGTGCTTATGGAGCAATGTATCCGGCAACAACTTTAGTTAGCGTAGCCTGTAGGGAGGTCGGAGACCTGGCAGTGTGGTGCCAAGATGGACAAAGGAACTGACTGTGGACTACAGGTATTGGAGGGCCAAGCCCCTCCCTACCAGGAGGCTAAAAATATTTATCAGCCCTCCGATCCTCAATTCTACAGCTGCACTATTGAGCGCTTTTTGACTGGCTGCATCACCACTAGGTATGGCATCTGTCCGCAAGGTGCTAGAGAGTAGTGCGTACGGCCCAGTACATTACTGAGGCCGCGCTCCCTGCCATCAGGACCTCGACACCACGTGTGTCGGAAGGCCCTACATTGTCAATGCCTCAAGCCACCCAAGTCATACTGTCCTGTTACTCCATGACAAATGGTACGGCTGCACCAAGTCAGTAACCAACAGGACCCTGAACGGCTTCTACTTCCCCCAAGCCATAACTGCTGAATGACTACCCCTGACTATCTGCATAGCTTTTTTTTTTTGCAAATACTTTTTTGACATATGCTGTTCCTTGTTATATGTACATATCTAGCTCAATTAGCAAGCAAGAACATTGCAGGAAAGTGGCTGAAGCTTGCTTGTGCGTACTTAATCTGGTTTTAAGACTGAATGGTAACTACCTAGCGCTACTCCCACAGATTTGTAGTGTATACGGCATAGAAATACAGATGTGGTGTAGTGGGTCGACCTAATTTTTCACCAGCTTAGATCTAGCCAGCCAGTTTACTTAAAATGTTAGCATTTTGAGGACTGCTCATAAGGAAGTGGAACTACAAGGGAACGGTGGAAGATGACGTGTCAAACTGTTTATACTTTAGTTCACGCCAACACATTTTATAATGACTTTAAACAAATGAGCCTGAAATCAACATTCCCTGTTAGTTCCCATCCCTAACACTTCACCAGGCTAACGTATGTCTTAATTTGTCTGGCCAGTGTGGTGTAACTCCTGTGTTGTCCTTGCAGTAAGCAGCATCATATGTGAAGGCTCTGATTCCCAACTACTATGTGGTAAGCTGGTTAGCACTCCCGTACGGTATAATCATGTGGTGATATATATTAGTCACTAGCCCACACAAACACCCAGATTTGGCCATCCTTTTCTTCTTTCTCTTCCTCAGATCGGGGTGAGATCCATATTCTGCGTGCCAACTATGGTCGTCGTCAACACGATGTGTGTTCCATTGGGCGCCCACGCAAACAACTCAAAAACACCAACTGCATCAACCAATCCACCACCAGCACAATGGCAGAAAGGTACTGAAACCTTCAGTGTGCATTTACCTGTAGGCACTCATTGGCTGTGGTGTTAACCTCTACCTGTTGACACACAGGTGTGACGGAGAGCGCCAGTGTATCGTCAAGGTATCCAACTACGTGTTCGGCGACCCCTGTGTTGGAACTTATAAGTACTTGGATGTGGCTTACACCTGTGACTAAATGTGAGTTTTATATATGTGCATGCACGCCTGACTGGGAACTAGAATGCTGGTGCTGACGTTTTGTCTTGCAGAATATCTTCCTGTGGAACCTGAAGATGTACAAGGCTTCTGGGATATCTTCATCAGGTTGTGCTGTTTTCTGCCAAATCAACTTCAATGACCATTGTGAACCTGTGTATTTTGTGTGGAAGCATTTCTGAACTGTGGTTGGTCTGAATTAAACGAAGTGTCAAAGACGAGACTGGTTGCCTCTTGTATGTTACTAAATGTCACACCAATATTTCTGAACATGTGTCCTTTATTCTTGCCTTTCACCGGACTCATTTGTACCTGGCGCTAACGTGCCTTTGTCTTGCTGTCTATGTTCTGTGCCCACCTTTAGGCAGTTGTAAAATATTCATTGTTCTCTGGACGGGCAAACTATTAAATCAATTGTACTTGCCTCTCAAATCACTGACCAGTAGTACTTATGACATCAGCAGGCTTACTTGACCTAATGTGTACACAAAGCAGACCTGGACCGTTAAGACATTACAATGTGTAGACCCTACAAACCCTGATCATTAAGTGATTGGCTCAGATCATGAGCCAAACAATACCCTGATGTGGAAATTAAGCTTGAGGCTATTTCTAAGGCTGCTTTTGCTTGTCAGATTTTTAGAGAACAATAGAGCTTGAATGGAGAAATGTATAACGCCCCACAGAATTTTGATGCGTCACACGGTTGCTAAGCTAATCATCATGCAATGCCTTCTCAAAGTCGAGAAACCTGCCTATTTTCCTCGCATACATAATGCCACTATTCCCAAGCAATACGATAATATCAAACATCTCGGATTAGTTGTAATTTTGTACTTCACGGAATTCATGCTAAAGTTTTTTTCGTTTTTTTTGAGCTAGTGCCTAATTGGTCCCAGAATGCACTGCGCAGCCCATTAACAACGTATGGGCGTTAATATGATGCCAGTGGAGTTTCACCATCTCAAAGGTATCTCTGGCACTGTCCCACACATTTCGGCGATGCACCAACATTGATCTGTCCCTCATTGAAATCAAGTCTAAGTGGTAGATCTGTAGAGCGCTATTTCTAGTCTGAGGTACATTTTTGTACACCAGTGTCCAACAGCTGAAAATAGTACTTTTGGTGTGAAAAAATATTTTGCAGTTTAGATGGTATAATGATTCAACACTACTTTTGTCGAAATGGTGAACCAGAATTTCAGCAACCAGGAAATGGCAGCGTGATCCGCATAGTGCATTTTTATTTCTATTATACCATCAATATGTCCTGTGGGACTGTCGTTGTGGTACTGCTGTACTCATCCCAAATAAAACCAATGGGCAATAAGAGACAGAATGCGATCGGATCATCTAAATTGGCTTTCACAACTCTTGTAGAATTTCCACGTGGATGGGGATATTGTGTATTTAATCAAAGTCCACTGGAGGACAATTTATTTTTAACTAAGACAATAATTTAACTGAATTTTTCCAGTACAATAGAGGTTCAGTAAATCCCTTTATTGTTTGGGATACCTTTACATGTACCTTCAGAGGTCATTCAATTCAATTTTCAACAACAATGAAAAAGCAGTTTCTGGCTAAAGAGAAGACTAACAAGGGAAATACATTCACTAATAGTACAGGTAGATAGCAATAAAAACGAAACTATAGAGATACAAAATAAGAGGAAAAACAAGATTTAGAGGAACTTATTCAAAAAACAACTAATATAATATATTACAAAATGAAAGTCATCTGTGAGGAAGCTAAATGATCTCAAGATGGCGCAGACAGAGATGGTCGCCTCGCTTCAAGTCCTTAGGAAATTATGCAGTTATTTGTGGACAACATTAGGGCACGAGTTGCCTTCCAGAGAGACATCAGAGATTGTAACATTCTCTGATTCACGGAAACATGGCTCACTCGGGATATGTTATCAAAGTCCATACAACCATCGGGTTTCTTCATGCGTCGCGCCGACAGAATCAAACATCTCTCTGGTAAGTGGAAGGGTAGGGGTTTATGCCTCATGATTAATGACTCATGGTGTAACAATATCAACATACAGTAACTCAAGTCCTTTTGTTCACCTGACTTATATATCGCAAAACTCGTGCAAAACTGAATGCGTGAACCACCGCATTCAACCATGGAAAGAGGTCGGGGAATATAGCTGAATATAAACAGTGTAGTTATTCCCTCCGCAAGGCAATCAAACAAGCAGAATGTCGGTATAGGGAGAAAATGGAGTTGCAATTCAACGGCCAAGACACGAGACGTATGTGGCAGGGTCTACAGGAAATTACGGACTACAAATTTGTTCATAAAATGCCTGGATTTTTACAATTTTGGTGATTCTCTTTTAAAATGGGTAAAAGTACTGTATAGGTGTAAAATAGTAAATAGCGGCTACTTTTCAGAGAGTTTTGAATCGTCAAGAGGACTTAAACAAGGGTGTCCGCTGTCACCATATCTATTCATTATGGCCATCGAAATGCTAGCTACTAAAATCAGATCAAATAACAACATTAGAGGATTAGAAATCCAAGGTTTAAAAACAAAGGTGTCCATGTATGCCGATGACTCAAGTTTTTTATTAAGTCCGCAAGCTAGATCCCTGCAATGTCTCATTGAAGATCTAGATACGTTTTCTGGACTCTCTGGACTAAAACCTGTGTACAATGTTAGGTATTGGATCTTTAAAAAATACAACTTTTACATTAATATGCAGTTTATCTTTAAAATTGTCTGATGGTGAAGTAGACATACTTGGTATTCATATAAAAAAATATTACATGAGCCCTACAAAATTAATTTCAATAGAAAACAGACAAGATCCTGCAACCATGGCGAGGTCAATTCCTGTCTATTTATAGAAAATTTGCCCTGATTAACTCCTTAGTCATATCACAGTTTACTTACTTTCATATGGCGCTGCATACTCCTGATGATTTGTTTTTCAATTCATATGAGCAAAAAATATTTATCTTAATTTGGGACGCTAAACCAGACAAGATACAGTGTGCCTATCTATATTTATGAATGTGTTTATTTTATTTAACCAGGTAAGTTGACTGAGAACACATTCTCATTTACAGCAACAACCTGGGGAATAGTTACAGGGGAGAGGAGGGGAGATGAAGTAGCTAATTGTACACCAGCGATGATTAGGTGGCCATGATGGTAAGAAGGACAATTTGGGAATTTAGCCAGGACACTGGGGTTAACACCCCTACTCTTGCGATCAGTGCCATGGGATCGTTAGTGATCACAGAGAGTCAGGACACCCATTTAACGTCCCATCCAAAAGACGGCACCCTACTGCCCTGGGTCAATGGGATATTTTTTAGACAAGACAGAAGGGTGCCTCCTACTGGCCCTCCAACACCACTTTGAGAAGCATCTGTTCTCCCATCCAAGGACTGACCAGGACCAATCCTGCTTAGCTTAAGAAGCAAAGCAGCAGTAAGATGCAGGGTGGTATGCAGGCCTAGCTCGCTATATAATGAATATGAATTGGGTGTGTTGAGATTATTAAATATAAAAGCACTAAACTTCTCTCTAAAAGCTTCACTTATTCAAAAGTTCTACTTGAACCCTAAATGTTTCTCAAGTAGATTACTAAAAAAAGCTAATCCATTGTCTAAAATAGACTTTTTGGCCTGTGTACAGATTTCCATGTCTCATTTTGATTAATTTCAAATGATACTTTTTTCAAAGTATTTCTCTTTTTCAAACAAGCATTGCAGAACTGGCTACAATTTCAATTTCATCCCCCTGAAAGGATAGAACAAATATTACAAATATTATGGCACTACTCAAATGTGACGGTTTATAAAAGACCAATATTTATGGGAAAAAAAGTTTGAGAAGGCTATTTGTTTTTAAATGATATTGTCAATTGGAATGGTAGAATTGTCTTTCATGGAGTTATCAGAATTACATGGAAAGGTCTGCTCAATCCAAGATTATAACCAGTTGATTACATTACCCCAACAACGGAGACAGGTGGCAGCAGGAGGAGGTAGGGAACTGGTCTGTCTGTCCAATATAAAGGACCAAAACTTGCAGAGGAAAAAAAATAGCATAAATAGGAATGTATACCAGTTTCATTTGAGGACCAGGATGTTGACATCTATGCCATACAGACTGCAAAATTGTTGGGAAGAAATTTTTGATTTACCGATTCAATGGTACGGGGTGTACGAGTTGATTCAAGACTTGTGCTTTTCAGCAAAAATTTTATAGATTTCTTGCCAACAAAATGCTAAATATTTGGGGCATACAATCATCAAAGTTCTGCAGATTTTGTGAGGATACAGAATTGACCTTTTATTTTGGTATTGTCTTCAAGCAGCCTGTCAGGAATGGCTGAAAATGCATAGCATAGATCTAAAATGGACCCTAGAAATACTTGAGATCTTGTCAGTCAATTACCAACGCTCATAGTAAAAGTTTAACTCAGTCTAGAGTCTATTCAATTAGATAAACTGTATCGTTGAAAGATATGCTGCATAGAAATCCGAAGGGTTGCCAGCAGAGACAGGCGGGATGGGCTAAGGGAAGCTGAGGACTGTGATGTGGAATTGGAGACAAAGTGGGAGGAGTTGCTGGGCAAAGGATAGAATGACAGATCTAAATTATATATAAAAGGTAAATACATTGACACTGAGGGGCTGTGTTGATATAGTTGAGGCTGATGCCATGCAGGTGTTTGTACAAATGCATACACTCATTCAAATGCACCAAGATGGACATGGTGCCATACATGCACTCAAACATTGGCCTTGCTGTTGTATTGTCCTGGATGTTTTTATGGTTGTTTTGTTTGTGGTGCAGGGAATGGAATTCTATTTATTCTCTGGCTGGAATCTGATGGTTGAAGGGCTGCTCTTGGAACTGTGTTGGACTACGTTTTTGACATTGTGGAGATCTGTCGATGTGCGCTTTAGCAGGGCGTTGACCCTGTTTGCGTGTGTGTGTGTCTCTGGATCAGAGGCTGTTAGATGACTAATGTGATGTAGTTGGGCAGCTTCCCTGCAAGTATGTTTAACCTCTTGGGGCTAGGTGGGACGCTAGCGTGCCACCCGTGGTGCACTCCATCAACAGCAGGTGCATTTCAAGAGCGGCAAATTTGAATCCAAATAAATGTCAAAATTCAAATTTTTCAAAAATACAACTATGTTACACCATTTGAAAGATAAACATCTCCTTAATCTAACCACGTTTTACGATTTCAAAAAGGTTTTACGGCGAAAGCATACATTTAGAGTATGTTAGGACAGTACATTTACAAGAGTTGTGTGTAATGTTTTGTCAAGTCAAAGACAGGGTCAACAAAACCATAAAACCAGCTAAAATGATACACTAACCTTTTACAATCTCCATCAGATGACACTCCTAGGACATTGTGTTAGACAATGCATGCATTTTTAGTTCTATCAAGTTCATATTTATATCCAAAAACAGCGTTTTACTGTGGCGTTGATGTTCAGGAAATCGTTTCCCTCCAATAACCGGCATTCAAGTCAGCACCACAAATTAAATAATTAAAATGAGAAAACATTGGTAAAATATTATATTGTCATTTAAAGAATTATAGATTTACATCTCTTGAACGCAATCAACTTGCCAGATTTAAAAATAACCTTACTGGGAAATCACACTTTGCAATAATCTGAGCACTGCGCCCAGAAAAATACGCGTTGCGATACAGACTAGCCGCCATGTTGGGAGATCTAAAATCGAAAATACTATGTAAATAATCCATTACCTTTGATTCTCTTCATCAGATGTCACTTCCAGGTATCACAGGTCCATAACGAATGTAGTTTTGTTCAAAAAAGCTCATCATTTATGTCCAAAAATCTCCGTCTTGTTAGCACATGATCTAAGCCCGCCGGACTTCACTTCATGAACGAGGGGAAAAAATATATTTACGTTCGTTCAAACATGTCAAACGTTGTATAGCATAAATCATTATGGCCTTTTTTAACCAGAACATGAATAATATTCAAGGTGGACGAATGCATTCTCTTTTATAACGTATTGGAACGAGGGTACCCAACATGAACTCGCGCGCCAGGTGTCTAATGGGCCATCATCGTTCCATGGCTCTTGTTCGGTCAGATCTTCCTCCAGAAGACTCAAAACACTTTGTAAAGGCTGGTGACATCTAGTGGAAGCAATAGGAAGTGCCAAAATATTCCTCAGCCCCTGTGTTTTTCAATGGCATAGGTTTAAAGGTAATACAACACATCAGATATCCACTTCCTGTCAGAATCTGTCTCAGGGTTTTGCCTGCCAAATGAGTTCTGTTATACTCACAGACACCATTCAAACAGTTTTAGAAACTTTAGGGTGTTTTCTATCCATATATAATAAGTATATGCATATTCTAGTTACTGGGTAGGATTAGTAACCAGATTAAATCGGGTAAATCTTTTTATCCAGCCGTGCAAATACTGCCCCTTAGCCCTAACAGGTTAACACGTGATGCTGATTGCTGCCAGGACAAATAAACAGGAATTACACACCACTCACATTAGCTTGGTTAAGTAGTATCATCATTATTACATACAGTACCTCCATCTGTTAGTGTACAGCAAGCTGCAGCCAGCACTGAAACATCACACAGCTAATTCAGCAACATTCCACATCATATGCACTTGGACCATGAAGCTAGAATTTAGCATTTGACTCTATACTCCAGCATTTGAGTTATACTAAGTGTACTGTAGTCATCAAGTTCAGAATTTGGTCTCTTATTCCATGCATGCAATGTGGCAGTTTGTTAGACAACTTTGTTTTGAACAATATAAATGTAATGTCCCGCAAGTCATACATGACACATAATTCCATTACTCTCAAATACAAACATTTGGTCATATATATTTAAATTCTAATCTGCATCAGATACAGATTTTGTATACGCACATGTGACCACCGTCAGTCTGAACATGCGCATGATGCCGGGTACAGGAGTGGCAGTAACAGAGAAAATGCAACTGATGCTAAGTAGACCCAATACACCTGGTATTTATGTTATGTGACATGTCTTAATTAACCCAGGTGTATCTATTTGTCTCCAGGTACACCTCATTGCAATTAGGGGCCAGCGTTTGCTGGTCTATTCCTGGCTATTGGTTCAGTCTCATCTCATGGAGTTAGATAGAGGACTCTAGATGGATAAAATCAATTTTGACATTAACATTAGCATTGAGGGCTTTCAACATTTTAAAGTAGCCATCTAGGTGGGGCTTCTTCGTTAAGGAAGAATCACACGGGCCACGATCAGTCTTAAAACCTTTGAGTGTTGCAGATTTGCCATATGAGTTCTGTTATACTCACAGACACCATTCAAACAGTTTTATAAACTTCAGAGTGTTTTCTATCCAAATCTACTAATAATATGCATATTATCGTTTCTGGGAAAGAGTAGTAACCAGTTTAAATCGGGTACGTTTTTTATCCGGCCGTGACAATACTGCCCCCTAGCCCAGACAGGTTAATAGAATTTATATGATTAAGGTTTTGACTAAATGATTCACTCCTAAAATGTATAACTGAATGATTAGAAGACTAATTCTATAAATGTGTGTGCATAGGACAAGCTAAGACTTTACTATTTGGCAATGGAAGTAAGACATTCAAGGAAAAGGGGAACTGTTAACTTCTCGGGGCTGCGTGGTACGCTACCGTCCCACCCACAGTTCACACTATTCAACAGCCAGTGAAATATCAGGGCGCCAAATTCAAAACAACTATTTTACACCATTTGAAAGATAACCCTCTCCTTAATCCAACCACATTGTCCGATTTCAAAAAGGCTTTACGGAGAAAGCACATTGGTCAATATTCTGAGTACAGAGCTCGGCCATCAATGCAAGCTATACAGTTAGCCGTCAAGCCACGGCGTCGTCAAAACTCTAAAATACTGTTATAAATATTTTCTTACTTTTGCTGATCTTTGCCGGAATGCACCCGGAAGGACTCCCACTTCCACAAGAAATGTTCATTTGTTCGATAAAGTCCATCATTTATGTCCAAATAAATCAATTTTGTTCGGGCGTCCAGATCACTATTCCAAAAGGCATGATGCGCGTACATCCATCATAGACGAAAAGTTATAAAGTTCCCTTAGCGTTTGTAGAAACATGTCAAACCATGTTCACAATCAATCTTTATGGTGTTTTTAACATAAAACTTTGATAATATTCCAACCGGACATTAGTGTATTCATTACAGAAGAAAAATAAAAATGGCTAGCCCTGCGTGACCGCGCATGAGGTAACTAAGCGACCCCAGCCAGACCACTTATTGTTCCGGTTGTTATTCAATCAAATTGCATAGTAGAAGCCTCAAACAAGGTTCTAATGACTGTTGACATCTAGTGGAAGCCTTAGGAAGTGCAATATGACATCACAGACACTAGTTTGGATAGACAATCATTTCAAAAGACTACAAGCCTCAGAGTTCCCACTTCCTGGTTGGATACCTCTTAGGTTTTTGCCTGCCATATGAGTTCTGTTATATTCACAGACATCATTCAAAAAGTTTTTGAAACTTTAAAGTGTTTTCTATTCAAATCTACTAATGATATGCAAATATTTGACTCTGGGCCCGAGTATTAGGCAGTTTACTCTGGGCACGCTTTTCATCCAAAAGGGAAAATACTGCCCCCTATACCTGAACAGGTTAACAGACAGCAGACAACTTGTGACCACTGTGAAACTGATAACAGGAAGAAGGTCTCCCAACCTTTAGGCTTGCAGTAGATTATGTAACATGGGGCAGGATATGATAAGCAATGTATGTGATGGAGAAGACTTGTAAATAAGCATTGACAGTCTTGGGGCTAGGTGGGACGCTAGCGTGCCACCCGTGGTGCACTCCATCAACAGCAGGTGGATTTCAAGAGCGGCAAATTTGAATCCAAATAAATGTCAAAATTCAAATTTTTCAAAAATACAACTATGTTACACCATTTGAAAGATAAACATCTCCTTAATCTAACCACGTTTTACGATTTCAAAAAGGTTTTACGGCGAAAGCATAAATTTAGAGTATGTTAGGACAGTACATTTACAAGAGTTGTGTGTAATGTTTTGTCAAGTCAAAGACAGGGTCACCAAAACCATAAAACCAGCTAAAATGATGCACTAACCTTTTACAATCTCCATCAGATGACACTCCTAGGACATTATGTTAGACAATGCATGCATTTTTAGTTCTATCAAGTTCATATTTATATCCAAAAACAGCGTTTTACTATGGCATTGATGTTGAGGAAATCGTTTCCCTCCAATAACCGGCAGTCAAGTCAGCGTCA
Organism: Salmo salar; assembly: GCF_965601325.2. Taxonomy (NCBI): domain Eukaryota; kingdom Metazoa; phylum Chordata; class Actinopteri; order Salmoniformes; family Salmonidae; genus Salmo; species Salmo salar. Next base: position 57,945,209 of record NC_138312.1, on the reverse strand, counting down.
GAAATTAAATAATTAAAATTAGAAAACATTGGTAAAATATTATATTGTCATTTAAAGAATTATAGATTTACATCTCTTGAACGCAATCAACTTGCCAGATTTAAAAATAACCTTACTGGGAAATCACACTTTGCAATAATCTGAGCACTGCGCCCAGAAAAATACGCGTTGCGATACAGACTAGACGTCATGTTGGGGAGATCTAAAATCGAAAATACTATGTAAATAATCCATTACCTTTGATTCTCTTCATCAGATGTCACTTCCAGGTATCACAGGTCCATAACGAATGTAGTTTTGTTCAAAAAAGCTCATCATTTATGTCCAAAAATCTCCGTCTCGTTAGCACATGATGTAAGCCAGCCGGACTTCTCGTCATGAACGAGGGGAAAAAATATATTTCCGTTCGTTCAAACATGTCAAACGTTGTATAGCATAAATCATTAGGGCCTTTTTTAACCAGAACATGAATAATATTCAAGGTGGACGAATGCATACTCTTTTATAACGTATTGGAACGAGGGTACCCAACATGAACTAGCGCGCCAGGTGTCTAATGGGACATCACCGTTCCATGGCTCTTGTTCGGTCAGATCTCCCTCCAGAAGACTCAAAACACTTTGTAAAGGCTGGTGACATCTAGTGGAAGCAATAGGAAGTGCCAAAATATTCCTAAACCCCTGTGTTTTTCAATGGGATAGGTTTAAAGTCAATACAACACATCAGGTATCCACTTCCTGTCAGAAAATGTCTCAGGGTTTTGCCTGCCAAATGAGTTCTGTTATACTCACAGACACCATTCAAACAGTTTTGGAAACTTTAGAGTGTTTTCTATCCATATATAATAAGTATATGCATATTCTAGTTACTGGGTAGGATTAGTAACCAGATTAAATCGGGTACATTTTTTTTATCCAGACGTGCAAATGCTGCCCCCTAGACCCAACAGGTTAAAGAAGAGGAGGGGCATTTGTAAGGGGTATGACATATGGTATGACCAAAGGTTAGGTATAAAAGGCTGTGTACATTGTATGATATTCAGAGCCCTCATGAATAAACATTGTTGACTATTGTAGGCTGGGCCTCCGTCTGTGTCATTGAACCAGAATCTTACAAACTCTGAGTGCTCTGAGTGCAGGCTGAGTTGTTTAATTGAAGTTCAGTTTATGTACATCGGGAACAAAATTCTCATAACACCAGTTCAATGTAACAGTGATTGGTTTAGCCTTCAACACCATAGTGCCCTCCAATCTCATCACTTTTTACATTTTTTACATTTTTTATTTCACCGTTACTTAACCAGGTAGGCCAGTTGAGAACAAGTTCTCATTTACAACTGCGACCTGGCCAAGATAAAGCAAAGCAGTGCGACACAAACAACAACACAGAGTTAAACATGGAATAAACAAACATGCAGTCAATAATACAATATACTGCATGTTCAAACGAGGTAGAATAAGGGAGGTAAGGCAATAAATAGGCCATAGTGGCTAAATAATTACAGTACAGCAAATAAACACTAGAGTAATAGATGTGCATATGATGAGTGTGCAAGTAGAGATACTGGGGTGCAAAGGAGCAAAATAAATAAAATAAATTACTGGCACTTTACCTAGCAAAGACTTATAGATGACCTGGTTTGGCGACGAATATGAAGCGAGGGCCAGCCAACGAGAGCATGCAGGTCGCAGTGGGGGTAGTATATGGGGCTTTGGTGACAAAACGGATGGCACTGCGATAGACTGCAATAAATTTGTTGAGTAGAGTGTTGGAGGCTATTTTGTAAATGACATCGCCGATTTCAAGGATAGGTAGGATTGTCAGTTTTACGTGGGTATGTTTGGCAGCATGAGTGAAGGATGCTTTGTTGCGAAATAGGAAGCCGATTCTAGGTTTAATTTTGCATTGGAGAGGCTTAATGTGAGTCTGGAAGGAGAGTTTACAGTCTAACCAGACACCTAGGTATTTGTAGTTGTCCACATATTCTAATTCAGAACCGTCCATACTAGTGATGCTGTACAGGTGTGGGCAGCGATCGGTTGAAGAGCATAAACTTAGTTTTACTTGCATTTAAGAGCAGTTGGAGGCCACGGAAGGAGAGTTGTATGGCATTGAAGCTCGTCTGGAGGTTAGTTAACACAGTGTCCAAAGAAGGGCCAGAAGTAAACAAAATGGTGTCATCTGCGTAGAGGTGGATCAGAGAATCACCAGCAGCAAGAGCAACATCATTGATGTATACAGAGAAAAGAGTCGGCCCGAGAATTGAACCCTGTGGCACCCCCATAGAGACTGCCAGAGGTCCGGACAACAGGCCCTCCGATTTGACCCACTGAACTCTGTCTGAGAAGAAGTTGGTGAACCAGGCTAGGCAGTCATTTGAGAAACCAAGGTTGTTGAGTCTGCCGATAAGAATGTGGTGATTGACAGAGTCGAAAGCCTTGGCCAGGTCGATGAATACAGCTGCACAGTATTGTCTCTAATCGATGGCGGTTATGATATATTTTAGGAACTTGAGCGTGGCTGAGGTACACCCACGACCAACTAGGAAACCAGATTGCATAGCGGAGAAATTACGGTGGGATTCGAAACGGTCAGTGATCTGTTTGTTAACTTGGCTTTCAAAGACCTTAGAAAGGCAGGGTAGGATAGATATAGATCTGTAGCAATTTGGGTCTAGAGTGTCTCCCCCTTTGAAGAGGGTGATGACCTTGAAGAGGGGGATGACAGCTTTCCAATCTTTGGGGATCTCAGACAATGCGAAAGAGGGGTTGAACAGGCTAATAATAGGGGTTTCAACAATTTCGGCTGATAATTTTAGAAAGAGACGGTCCAGATTGTCTAGCCAGGCTGAGTTGTAGGGGTCCAGGTTTTGCAGCACTATTAGAACATCAGCAATCTGTATTTGGGTGAAGGATGGGGAGGCTTTGGCATGTTGATGTGGGGGGTGCAGGGCTGTTGACCTGGGTAGGGGTAGCCAGGTGGAAAGCACAGCCAGCCATAGAAAAATGCTTATTGAAATTCTCAGTTATCATGGATTTATCGGTGGTGACAGTGTCCCAGAACTTTTTGGAGTTCGTGTTGCAGGATGAAAATTTCCGTTTGAAAAAGCTAGCCTTTGCTTTCCTAACTTCCCTGAAAAGTTGCGTATCACGGGGGCTATTCAATGCTAATGCAGTGCGCCACAGGATGTTTTTGTGCTGGTCAAGAGCAGTCAGGTCTGGAGTGAACCAAGGTCCATATCTGTTCCTGGTTCTACATTTTTTGAATGGGGCATGCTTATTTAAGATGGTGAGGAAAGCACTTTTAATGAATAACCAGGCATCCTCTATTGTCGGAATGAGGTCAAAATCCTTCCAGGATACCCGGGCCTGGTCGATTAGAACGGTTTGCTCGCTGAAGTGTTTTAGGAAGCATTTGAACATGATGAGAGGTGGTTGTTTGACCGCAGACCCATTACGGACGCAGGCAATTTGGCAGTGATCGCTGACATCCTGGTTGAAGACTGCAGAGGTGTATTTGGAGGGCACGTTGGTTAGGATGATATATATGAGGTGCCCGTGTTTACGGATTTGGGGTTGTACCTGGTAGGTTCATTGATAATTTGTGTGAGATTGAGGGCATCAATCTTAGATTGTATGATGGCTGGGGTGTTAAGCATATCCCAGTATAGGTCACCTAACAGCACGAGCTCTGAAGATAGATGGGGGGCAATCAGTTCACATATGGTGTCCAGGGCACAGAAGGTGGTCTATAGCAAGTGGCAACGGCCAGAGATTTGTTTCTGGAAAGGTTGATTTTTAAAAGTACAAGGTCAAATTCTTTGACCTGGATAGTAAGACAGAACTCTGCAGGCTAACGCTGCAGTAGATTGCAACTCCGCCTCCTTTGGCAGTTCTATCTTGTCGGAAAATGTTATAGTTAGGAATGGACATTTCAGGGGTTTTGGTGGTCCTCCTAAACCAGGATTCAGACACGGCTAGGACAACCGGGTTGGCAGAGTGTGCTAAAGCAGTGAATAAAATAAACTTAGGGAGGGGGCTTCTAATGTTAACATGCATGAAACCAAGGCTTTTACGGTTAGAGAAGTCAACAAATGAGAGCGCCTGGGGAATGGGAGTGGAGCTAGGCACTGCAGGGCCTGGTGTAGCCTCTACATCAACAGAGGAACAGATTAGAAGTAGGATATGTGTACTGCTAAAGGCTATAACAACTGGTCATCTAGTACGTTCGGAACAGAGAGTAAAAGGAGCAGGTTTCTGGGCACGGTAGAATAGATTCAAGGCATAATGTACAGACAAAGGTATGGTAGGATGTGAATACAGTGGAGGTAAACCTATGCATTGAGTGACGATGACAGAGATATTGTCTCTAGAAACATCATTTCAAGCAGGTGAGGTCACCGCATGTTTGGAAGGTGGAACTAAAGGGTTAGCTAAGGCGTATTGAGCAGGGCTAGAGACTCTACAATGAAATAAGGCAATAATTACTAACCAAAACAGCAATGGACGAGGCACATTGACATTATGGAGAGGCATGCGTAACCGAGTGATCATCATTGGGTCCAGTGAGTAGCCTGTCGAGCTGGAGACACGACGATTCAGACAGGTAGCGGGCTGCTGAGGAAAATGACAGTCCAATCCCTGTACCTTTTTCAGAATATCAGTCTGTCCCTGATGTTTTTCCTGGTGAGAAGCGGCTTCTTTGCTGCCCTTCTTGACACCAGGCCATCCTCCAAAAGTCTTCGCCTCATTGTGCGTGCAGATGCACTCACACCTGCCTGCTGCCATTCATGAGCAAGCTCTGTACTGATGGTGCCCTGAGTCAGGAGCTGAATCAACTTTAGGAGACGGTCCTGGTGCTTGAGGAACTCTCTTGGGCGCCCTGAAGCCTTCTTCACAACAATTGAAGCGCTCTCCTTGAAGTTCTTGATGATCCGATAAATGGTTGATTTAGGTGCAATCTTACTGGCAGCAATATCCTTGCCTGTGAAGCCCTTTTTGTGCAAAGCACTGATGACGGCACATGTTTCCTTGCAGGTAAGCATGGTTGACAGAGGAAGAACAATGATTCCAAGCACCACCCTCCTTTTGAAGCTTCCAGTCTGTTATGCGAACTCAATCAGCATGAAAGAGTGATCTCCAGCCTTATCCTCGTCAACACTCACACGTGTGTTAACGAGATAATCACTGACATGATATCAGCTGGTCCTTTTGTGGCAGGGCTGAAATGCAGTGAAAATGTTTTGGGGGGATTCAGTTCATTTGCATGGCAAAGAGGGACTTTGCAATTAATTGCAATTCATCTGATCTGGAGTATATGCAAATTGCAATCATACAAAACTTTTGGCCACGACTGTACATAGTCATTCAACACGGTTCACTTTAATAATGTTCACAGTAGAGTACCTGTACTGTGGGTTCTGTGGTCACCAAACTGCCTTCAAGCTCAGTGGTCTCCCTTCACAGGAGTGGCAACTGGGAACATATAAATGCACAAAATCACTGGGACCAGCATTTCCGGACCGCGGCGGTGAAGCCTGATAAGTTTAACACCCAAAGGGCTCGCACGTTGAAGGGCAAGGCACCTGTCCAGCAGCCCTGAGAATCGAAAGTTGAGAGGAGGAGGACACATAGCCACCAGAACAATTACATTTGAGACAATAGAGGCAATATTCATTTTATTAAAGTAGTCAATTTTCTTCTATAATTTCTATGAGTTGGCAAACAATCTAAAAGGCTGCACACCACCACAGAGTGTGTTGTTTGAAAAGGTACTATTTGAAGGCAAAGCTGGCAATTTACTGCCACCTACAGTTATGCAATGGTTGCTCAAGAGTATAATTAATTGGCTGATCCCTCCTGATGACCCGGATTGAATAATAGGGTGCGTTCAGCAGGATGCAACGTTTTGGAAGGTTCAGATAAAAATATGCTATGTTGAACAAATATGTCTCCGACATTTAGAATAAGGAAATACGTTGTCTCTATTCATGACATGGAAATCTGCAATGCTCGAAGGTTTTGCGACTGAACGTGGCCCGTGTGATTCTTCCTTAACGAAGAAGCTCCACCTAGATGGCTACTTTAAAATGTTCCGCCCTCAATGGCAATGTTAATGCCAAAATGTCTTTTTATCCATCCAGAGTCCTCTATCTAACTCCATGAGACTGAACAAATAGCCAGGTATAGACCAGCAAACACCGGCCCCTAATTGCAATGAGGTGCACCTGGAGACAAATAGATACACCTGGGTTAATTAAGACATGTCCCATAACATAAATACCAGGTGTATTGTGTCTAATTAGCATCAGTTGCATTTTCTCTGTTACTACCACTCCTGTACCTGGCATCATGCAAATGGTCAGACTGACAGTGGTTGCATGTGAGTATACAAAATCTGTATCTGATGCAGATTAGAATTTAAATATAAATGACCAAATGTTTGTATTTGAGAGTAATGGAAGTACGTGTCATATATGACCTGAGGGACATTCAATTTCTATTGTTATAAACAAATTTGTCTAACAAATTGTGACATTGCATGCATGGTATAAGAGACTAAATTCTGAACTTGATGACTACAGTACAATAAGTATAACTCAAATGCTGGAGTATACCTTCATGGCCCAAGTGCATATGATGTGGAATGTTGCTGAACTAGCTGTGTGATGTTGTTTCAGTGCTGGCTGCAGCTTGCTGTACAATAACAGATGGAGGTACTGTATGTAATAATGATGATACTACTCAACCAAGCTACTGTGAGTGGTGTGTAATTCCTGTTTATTTGTCCTGGCAGCAATCAGCATCACGTGTGAAGGCCATGATGCTTTCTTGCAATGTGGTAAGCTACTCAACACTACTGTATAGTCACCTATGATATTTTCTACTGTAGATTAGCGTCACTGGCCCACACCAGTCTTAGCTCTCCTTCATCCCTCACCTTTCTCCTTTTCTTTGTCTCTCTTCCCCCATCTCCCTCAGATGGAGGTAAGATTCAAATCAAGCGTGCCAACTATGGTCGTCGTAAACACGATGTGTGTTCCATTGGGCGCCCCGATAACCAACTCACCGACACCAACTGCCTCAGCCAATCCTCCACCAGCAAGATGGCAGAAAGGTACTAGAACCAGTGGTGTTTACCTGTAGGAACTCCTTGGCCGTAGTGGTAACAACCACCAGCAAGATGGTAAAAAGATACTAGAACCTGAAGTGTTTACCTGTGGGAACTCATGACCTCTACCTGTCTCTGAAACACCCAGGTGCGATGGAAAGAGCCAGTGTGTTGTCCCGGCATCCAATTTGGTTTTTGGGGACCCCTGTGTTGGGACTTACAAGTACCTGGACACCAAATACTCCTGTGTCCAACAGCACAAAACAAGTAAGTCTCTGAATGTGTGCTAGTAATAGTTAGTGGTGGGCACCAATAGCCATAATTTAATTCAACGTACTATCAGTATGACTCCTACCCATTTTACTCTTTTGTAAAAGCGTGCACTCTGCTGATGAATAGAATGGGTTGGTTCCCCTATGGTACCAGCTTTGTTATTAAATTCTGTTTTATGGCCACAACGTGTTAAATACATGCATTTATTTCTCCATGTTTAAGCCACCCTCACCTGCTAACTAACCCTAGCACACAAGCTGTGGTTATGGAACAATGTAGCCGGCAACAACTTTAGTTAGCGTAGCCTATAGGGAGGTCGGAGACCTGGCAGTGTGGTGCCAAGACGACAAAGGAACTGATTGTGGACTACAGGAAACGGAGGGCCGAGCCCCTCCCTGCCAGGAGGCTAAAAGGATTTGCTATCAGCCTTCCGCTGCTCAATTCTACAGCTGCACCATTGAGAGCTTTTTGACTGGCTGCATTACCACTAGGTATGTAGCACGTTGCGGTCATATGCCAGAGGGTAGTGCGTACGGCCCAGTAAATCACTGAGGCCGCGCTCCCTGCCATCAGCATCTCGACACCACACATGTCGGAAAGCCCTACATTGTCAATGACACTGGCCACTGACAAATGGTACGGATGCACCAAGTCTGGAACCTGAACAGCTTCTACTTCCCCCAAGCCATAAAACTCCTGAATGACTACCCCCGACTATCTGCATTGACCCTTTTTGACTTGTCTCATATGCTGTTCCTTTTTAGATGTACATATCAAGCTCAATTAGCCAGCAAGAACACGGACGGGAAGTGGCTTAAGCTTATTTGATGCTTGTGCGCACTTAATCTGGTTTAAGACTGACTATGTTTCAGTGAACGGTAACTAGCTAGCGCTACTCCCACAGATTTGTAGGGTATACAGCTAATCTGACGCATAGCATGGCATAGAAATGCAGATTTGGTGTAGCAGTTTGACTTTATTTTTCACCAGTTTCAGTCTAGCCAGCCCGTTTGCTTAACATATTAGCCTTTTGAGACCTGCTCATAAGGAAGTGGAACTACAAGGTAACGGTGAAAGATGACGCGCATAGCCCTTTATACTTTAGTACATGCCGACAAGTTTAAAATGACTTAAAAAATGCACCTGAAATCAACATTCCCTGTTAGTGCCCATCCCTAACACTTCACCAGGCTAATGTATGTCTTAATTTGTCTGGCCAGTGTGGTGTAACTCCTGTGTTGTCCTTGCAGTAAGCAGCATCGTATGTGAAGGCTCTGATACCCAACTACTATGTGGTAAGCTGGTTAGCACTATCGTACGGTATAATCATGTGGTGACGTATATTAGTCACTAGCCCACACAAACACCCAGATTTGGCCATCCTTTTCTTCTTTCTCTTCCTCAGATCGGGGTGAGATCCATATTCAGCGTGCCAACTATGGTCGTCGTCAACACGATGTGTGTTCCATTGGGCGCCCACAGGAACAACTCAAAAACACCAACTGCCTCAGCCAATCCAGCACCAGCACAATGGCAGAAAGGTAGTGAAACCTTCAGTGTGCATTTACCTGTAGGCACTCATTGGCTGTGGTGTTAACCTGTACCTGTTGACACGCAGGTGTGACGGAGAGCGCCAGTGTATTGTCGAGGTATCCAACTCCGTTTTCGGCGACCCCTGTGTTGGAACTTATAAGTACTTGGATGTGGCTTACACCTGTGACTGAATGTGAGTTTTACATATGTGCATGCACACATGACTGGGAACTAGAATGCTGGTGCTGACAGTATGCCTTGCAGGATATCTTCCTGTGGAACATGAAGATGTACAAGGCTTCTGGGATATCTTCATCAGGTCGTGCTGTTTTCCTCCAACTTCAATGACCATTGTAAACCTGTGTATTTTGTGTTGAAGCATTTCTGAACTGTGGTTGGTCTGAATTAAATGAAGTGTCAGAAAGACAAGAATGGTTGCCTCTTGTATGTTACTAAATGTCACACGAATATTTCTGAACGTGTGTCCTTTATTCTCGCCTTTCACCGGACTAATTTGTACCTGGCGCTAACGTGCCTTTGTCTGTATTCTGTGCCCACCTTTAGGCAGTTGTAAAATACTCATTGTGCTCTGGATGGTCAAACAATTTAAATCAATTGTACCTGCCCCTCAAATCACTGACGGGTAGTACTTATGACATCAGCAGGCTTACTTGTCCAAGTCACCAGGTAATCTGTTCTCAAAGCAGACCTGGACGGTTAAGACATTACATACGATGTGTAGACCCTACAAACCCTGATCATTAAGTGATTGGCTCTTATTGATCAGATCATAAGCCAAATGTTACCGTGATGTGGAAATTAAGCTAGAGGCTATTTCTTAAACATATACATGCAGTGATGCTGCCCAACTACACCACAGTCATCTAACAGCCTCTTATCCAGAGGCAAACGGGGTCAACGCCCTGCTGAAGGGCACGTAGACAGATCTCCCACCGATGCTGCCCCTCAACCATCAGATTCCACCCTGAGAAAGAAAATCAATCCATGCCCTGCCACATGAACCACCAATGAATGAAAACCATCATGGACAATATAACAGCAAGGCCAACAATGTTTGAGTGCATGTATGGCACCATGTCCATCTTGGTGCATTTGTACAAACACCTGCATGGCATCAACCTCAACTGTATCAACACAGCCCGTCAATGTATTTACCTTTTATATGGAATTTATTTTACATCTGTCATTCTATCCTTTGCCCAGCAACTCCGCTCCCACTTGTCTCCAATTCCACATCCCAACCCTTAGCCCATCCCACCTGTCTCTGCTGGCCACCCTTTTGGGATTTCTACGCAGCATACGATGTTGTGATTAACATACAATTTCTGTCAAATAGAATCTACAGACTGAGTTGCAATACATTGACTGACCCGGTCTCTCCAGCTCTCCAACAGTACTATTTCTAGGGTCAGTTTTAGATCGATACCAAAATAAATGGACAATTGATTCTGGATCCTCAAATCTGCAGAGCTTCAATGGTTGTATGCCCCATAGTCAGCATTAGCTAAATGAAAACCCATGAACTAATAGTAAAGGTAAATAGCAATAAAAACAATACTACAGAGATACAAAACAAGAACTTGAGGAACTTATTCAAGAACGATCTAATGTAATATATTATGAATATGAATTGGGTGGGTTGAGATTATTAAATATAAAGCACTAAACCTCTCAAATCTTCACTTATTCATTTCACATTTACATTTTAGTCATTTAGCAGAAGCTTAAATCCAGAGCGACTTACAGTAGTGAAAGCATACATTTCATGCATTTTTTTTTTTTCATACAGGCCCCCCCGTGGGAATCGAACCCACCATGCTGGCGTTGCAAACACCATGCTCTACCAACTGAGCCACAGGGAAGACTAATTCAAGAGTTTTACTTGAACCCTAAATGGTTCAAGTAGATTACTAAGAAAAGCTCATCCATTGTTTAACCTGTTAGGGCTAGGGGGCAGTATTGACACGGCTGGATAAAAAACATACCCGATTTAATCTGGTTACCACTCCTACCCAGTAACTAGAATATGCATATACTTATTACATATGGATAGAAAACACCCAAAATTTTCTAAAACTGTTTGAATGGTGTCTGTGAGTATAACAGAACTCAAATGGCAGGTCAAAACCTGGGAGATTCCTTTACAGGAAGTGGCCTGTCTGACCATTTCTTGAACTTCTTTTCCCTCTCTATCATTTACTAAGGATCTCTGCTCTAACGTGACACTTCCTACGTCGTCCATAGGCGCTCAGAGCCCGGGAAAAAACAGAATGTCGTCATTCCAGCCCCAGGCTGAAACACATTATCGCCTTTCTCAAGTGGCCGATCAAGGGACACTGGGCTTAGGCGCATGACCCCGACCGCCCCCGCCTTTGGGATTTTTTCCTCTGTTTGCCGAAAAGGAGATTCCCTGTCGGAATATTATCGCTTTTCTACGAGAAAAATGTCGTAAAAATTGATTTTAAACAGCGGTTGACATGCTTCGAAGTACGGTAATGGAATATTTAGAATTTTATTGTCACGAATTGCGCCATGCGCGCGACACTTCTTTACTATTTCGGATAGTGTCTGGAACGCACGAACGAAACGCCGCTATTCGGATATAACGATGGATTATTTTGGACCAAACCAACATTTGTTATTGAAGTAGCAGTCCTGGGTGTGCATTCTGACGAAGACAACAAAAGGTAATCAAACTTTTAAGTATTTTCACAGCCGGATAAAAAACGTACCCGATTTAATCTGATTATTACTCCTGCCCAGAAACTCTGTGAGTATAACAGAACTCATATAGCAGGCAAAAACCTGAGAAGAATCTTTACAGGAAGTGCCCTCTCTGACAAGATCTTGTTCTTCTTGTCTCTGTTTATTGAAGACTGAGGATCTTTTCTGTAACGTGACACTTCCTACGGCTCCCATAGGCTCTCAGAGCCCGGGAAAAAGCTGAATGATATCGAGGCAGCCCCAGGCTGAAACACATTTGCGCTTTTGGCAAGTGGCCGATCAGAGGACAATGGGCTTAGGCGCGTGCACGAGTCGACCCCGTGCTTTATTTTCATTCGTCTTTTTAGCTAAATGCAGATTCCCGGTCGGAATATTATCGCTTTTTTACGATAAAAATGGCATAAAAATTGATTGTAAACAGTGGTTGACATGCTTCGAAGTACGGTAATGGAATATTTAGAATTTTCTGGTCACGAAATGCGTCGTGCTCGTCACCCTTCTTTTCGGATAGTGTCTTGAACGCACGAACAAAACGCCACTGTTTGGATATAACTATGGATTATTTGGGACCAAACCAACATTTGTTATTGAAGTAGAAGTCCTGGGAGTGCATTCTGACAAAGAACACCAAAAGTAATCAAACTTTTCTAATAGTAAATCGGAGGTTGGTGAAGGCTAAACTTGCAGGGTGTCTAAATAGCTAGCCCTGTGATGCCGGGCTATCTACTTAGAATATTGCAAAATGTGCTTTCACCGAAAAGCTATTTTAAAATCGGACATATCGAGTGCATAGAGGAGTTCTGTATCTATAATTCTTAAAATAATTGTTATGCATTTTGTCAACGTTTATGATTAGTAATTTAGTAAATTCATCAGAAGTTTTCGGTGGGTATGCTAGTTCGGAACATACACAGCGATTCCACTGGCTGTTGAATAGAGTGGGACGCTAACGTAATTTAGTAAATTGTTTGTAAATTCACCGGAAGTTTGCGGGGGTATGCTTGTTCTGAACGTCACATGCTAATGTAAAAAGCTGGTTTTTGATATAAATATGAACTTGATTGAACAAAACATGCAAGTATTGTATAACATAATGTACTAGGGTTGTCATCTGATGAAGGTCATCAAAGGTTAGTGCTGCATTTAGCTGTCTTCTGGGTTTTTGTGACATTATATGCTAGCTTGAAAAATGGGTGTCTGATTATTTCTGGCTGGGTACTCTGCTGACATAATCTAATGTTTTGCTTTCGTTGTAAAGCCTTTTTGAAATCGGACAGTGTGGTTAGATTAACGAGAGTCTTGTCTTTAAAATGCTAGCATATAATGTCACAAAAACCTAGAAGACAGCTAAATGCAACACTAACTTTTGATGATCTTCATCAGATGACAACCCTAGGACATTATGTTATACAATACATGCATGTTTTGTTCAATCAAGTTCATATTTATATCAAAAACGAGCTTTTTACATTAGCATGTGACATTCAGAACTAGCATACCCCCCGCAAACTTCCGGGGAATTCGCTAACATTTTACTAAATTACTCACGATAAACGTTCACAAAAAGCATAACAATTATTTTAAGAATTATAGATACAGACCTCCTCTATGCACTCGATATGTCCGATTTTAAAATAGCTTTTTGGTGAAAGCACATTTTGCAATATTCTAAGTACATAGCCCAGGCATCACGGGCTAGCTATTTAGACACCCGGCAAGTTTAGCACTCACCAATATCAGCTTTACTATTATAAAAGTTTCATTACCTTTTGTTGTCTTCGTCAGAATGCACTCCCAGGACTGCTACTTCAATAACAAATGTTGGTTTGGTCCAAAATAATCCATCGTTATATCCGAATAGCGGCGTTTTATTCGTGCGTCCCAGACACTATCTGAAATGGTAAATCAGGGTCGTGCGCGTGGCGCAATTCGTGACAAAAAAAATCGAAATATTCCATTACCGTACTTCGAAGCATGTCAACCGCTGTTTAAAATCCATTTTTATGCCATAATAATGCGATAATATTCCGACCGGGAATCTCCTTTTAGCTAAACAGAGGAAAGAAAACAAAGCATTCGGTCGACGCGGGCACGCGCCTGAGTCTCACAGTACTGTAACCAGCCACTACCCAAACACGCTACTTTGTTTCAGCCAGAGCCTGCAAAGCCACGATTCAGCTTTTTACCGCCTTCTGAGACCCTATGGCAGCCGTAGGAAGTGTCACGGGACAGCTAAGATCCTCACTCTTCAATAAACAGAGACAAGAAGAACGACACCTTGTCAGACAGCCCACTTCCTGCCTGAAACCTTGTCAGGTTTTTGCCTGCCAAATGAGTTCTGTTATACTCACAGACACCATTCAAACAGTTTTAGAAACTTTAGGGTGTTTTCTATCCATATGTAATACGTATATGCATATTCTAGTTACTGGGTAGGAGTGGTAACCAGATTAAATCGGGCACGTTTTTTATCCAGCCGTGAAAATACTGCCCCCTAGCCATAACAGGTTAAGCATATCCCAGTATAGGTCACCTAACAGCACGAGCTCTGAAGATAGATGGGGGGCAATCAGTTCACAGATGGTGTCCAGGGCACAGAAGGTGGTCTATAGCAAGTGGCAATGGCGAGAGATTTGTTTCTGGAAAGGTTGACTTTTAAAAGTACAAGGTCAAATTCTTTGACCTGGATAGTAAGACAGACCTCTGCAGGCTAATGCTGCAGTTGATTGCAACTCCGCCTCCTTTGGCAGTTCTATCTTGTCGGAAAATGTTATAGTTAGATGAATGAAATAAGGCAATAATTACTAACCAAAACAGCAATGGACGAGGCACATTGACATTATGGAGAGGCATGCGTAGCCGAGTGATCATCATTGGGTCCAGTGAGTAGCCTGGCGAGCTGGAGACACGACGATTCAGACAGCTAGCGGGCCGGGGCTAGCAGGCTAGCAGATGTGCATTCGAGGGATGTCGCAACGGAAGAAGTCAGTTGTAGCCCCTTCGTGCTGTTACGTCGGCAGATCAGTCGTGATGGATTATTTGGGCTCCGTGTAGTAAAAGGGTCCAGGCCAATTTGCAAAATAGGTATAGTAGCCCCAAAAGAATTGGCTGATGGACTTCTTCAGCCAACAGTCCGGTGTGCTCTAGACAGCTAGCGGGCTGAATCTAGAAGGCTAGTAGATGGGCATTCGAGGGATGTCGTTACGGGGGAGCCAGTTGAAAAGCCCCTCGGGCGGATTACATCGGTAGTCCAGTCGGGAAGGATCGTCGGGGCTCCATATCGGCAATAAAAGGGGTCTAGGCCAATTGGCAAAATAGGTATTGAAGCCTAAGGAGTGGCTGATGGACTTCTTTAGCTAGCTGGGAGATGGGCCTAGCATGAAATAGCTCCAGGCTAATAGGTGCTTGCTTCGGGACAGAGATGTTAGCCAGGAGAAGCCAATCGGATAGCAGCTAGCTGCGATGATCCAGTTGAAAGGGTTTAGAGCTTGAAGTGGGAATTAGGAGATATGGAGAAAAATAAGTCAGATTTGCTCTGGTTTGATTCGTGCTGTGCAAACTGGCAAGAGTATTCTGGGCTAAAGGTAGCTGGTGACCGCTAGCAGTGGCTAGCTGACTGCTAGCTAGTAGCTAGTTAGCTGGCTAGCTTCTGTTGGGGTTTCTGGTTCAAAAACGAAAGAAAATAGCAATCATACCACATCACTAAGCTTAGGCCCTTGGTCTCAACCCCGCCCTGTGCAGCTGGGCCGACGGGCCGACCTCAGGTGTGAAGGTAGGCAACAACACCTCCGCCAGGCTGATCCTCAAGACTGGGGCCCCACAAAGGTGTGTGCTCAGCCTCCTCCTGTACTCCCTGTTCACCCATGACTGTGTGGCAACTCAATCATCAAGTTTGCTGACAACAGTGGTAGGCTTGATTACCAACAATGTCGAGACGGCCTACAGTGAGGAGTTGAGGGCCCTGACGGAATGATGCCAGGAAAATAACCTCTCCCTCAATGTCAACAAAACAAATGAGATGATCGTGGACAACAGTAGACAGCAGAGAGCTAGTCCCCATCCACGTCTACGGGGCCGCACTGGAGAGGATGAAAAGCTTTAAGTTACTCGGAGCCATGGCCTGTTCACCCCGCTACCATCTAGAAGGAGGTGAAAGTACAGGTGCATCAAAGCTGTGACCAAGAGACTGAGAAACTGGAGATAGAAGTTTTCTATCTCCAAAATATCGATGTTTTGTTCGCCGAGCCACTTAGTTATCACTTTTGCCTTATGGTAAGGTGCTCCATCATGCTGGAAAAGGCATTGTTCTTCACCAAACTGTTCCTGGATGGTTGGGAGAAGTTGCTCTCGGAAGATGTGTTGGTTCCATTCTTTATTCATGGCTGTGTTCTTAGGCAAAATTGTGTGTGAGCCCACTCCTTTGGCTGAGAAGCAACCCCACACATGGATGGTCTCAGGATGCTTTACTGTTGGCATGGCACAGGACTGATGGTGGCGCTCACCTTGTCTTCTCTGGACAAGCTTTTTTCCATATGCCCCAAACAATCGGAAACGGGATTCATCAGAGAAAATGACTTTACCCCAGATGCACTCACACCTGCCTGCTGCCATTCCTGAGCAAGCTTTGTACTGATGGTGCCCCGATCCAGCAGCTGAATCAACTTTAGGAGACGGTCCTGGTGCTTGCTGAACTTTCTTGGGCGCCCGGAAGCCTTCTTCACAACAATTGAACCGCTCTCCTTGAAGTTCTTGATGATCCGATAAATGGTTGATTTAGGTGCAATCTTACTGGCAGCAATATCCTTGCCTGTGAAGCCCTTTTTGTGCAAAGCACTGATGACGGCACATGTTTCCTTGCAGGTAAGCATGGTTGACAGAGGAAGAACAATGATTCCAAGCACCACCCTCCTTTTGAAGCTTCCAGTCTGTTATGCGAACTCAATCAGCATGAAAGAGTGATCTCCAGCCTTATCCTCGTCAACACTCACACGTGTGTTAACGAGATAATCACTGACATGATATCAGCTGGTCCTTTTGTGGCAGGGCTGAAATGCAGTGAAAATGTTTTGGGGGGATTCAGTTCATTTGCATGGCAAAGAGGGACTTTGCAATTAATTGCAATTCATCTGATCTGGAGTATATGCAAATTGCAATCATACAAAACTTTTGGCCACGACTGTACATAGTCATTCAACACGGTTCACTTTAATAATGTTCACAGTAGAGTACCTGTACTGTGGGTTCTGTGGTCACCAAACTGCCTTCAAGCTCAGTGGTCTCCCTTCACAGGAGTGGCAACTGGGAACATATAAATGCACAAAATCACTGGGACCAGCATTTCCGGACCGCGGCGGTGAAGCCTGATAAGTTTAACACCCAAAGGGCTCGCACGTTGAAGGGCAAGGCACCTGTCCAGCAGCCCTGAGAATCGAAAGTTGAGAGGAGGAGGACACATAGCCACCAGAACAACACATCATGGGGAAATTGACCATAGAGAATGATGGACACAGGATATCATCTTTATTTGTGTCATATTATGGCGTTCGTGAGCGCTCGGACATCAATCAAATAACAAATGTAATTACATTTGAGACAATAGAGGCAATATTCATTTTATTAAAGTAGTCAATTTTCTTCTATAATTTCTATGAGTTGGCAAACAATCTAAAAGGCTGCACACCACCACAGAGTGTGTTGTTTGAAAAGGTACTATTTGAAGGCAAAGCTGGCAATTTACTGCCACCTACAGTTATGCAATGTTTGCTCAAGAGTATAATTAATTGGCTGATCCCTCCTGATGACCCGGATTGAATAATAGGGTGCGTTCAGCAGGATGCAACGTTTTGGAAGGTTCAGATAAAAATATGCTATGTTGAACAAATATGTCTCCGACATTTAGAATAAGGAAATACGTTGTCTCTATTCATGACATGGAAATCTGCAATGCTCGAAGGTTTTGCGACTGAACGTGGCCCGTGTGATTCTTCCTTAACGAAGAAGCTCCACCTAGATGGCTACTTTAAAATGTTCCGCCCTCACTGGCAATGTTAATGCCAAAATGTCTTTTTATCCATCCAGAGTCCTCTATCTAACTCCATGAGACTGAACAAATAGCCAGGTATAGACCAGCAAACACCGGCCCCTAATTGCAATGAGGTGCACCTGGAGACAAATAGATACACCTGGGTTAATTAAGACATGTCCCATAACATAAATACCAGGTGTATTGTGTCTAATTAGCATCAGTTGCATTTTCTCTGTTACTACCACTCCTGTACCTGGCATCATGCAAATGGTCAGACTGACAGTGGTTGCATGTGAGTATACAAAATCTGTATCTGATGCAGATTAGAATTTAAATATAAATGACCAAATGTTTGTATTTGAGAGTAATGGAAGTACGTGTCATATATGACCTGAGGGACATTCAATTTCTATTGTTATAAACAAATTTGTTTAACAAATTGTGACATTGCATGCATGGTATAAGAGACTAAATTCTGAACTTGATGACTACAGTACAATAAGTATAACTCAAATGCTGGAGTATACCTTCATGGCCCAAGTGCATATGATGTGGAATGTTGCTGAACTAGCTGTGTGATGTTGTTTCAGTGCTGGCTGCAGCTTGCTGTACAATAACAGATGGAGGTACTGTATGTAATAATGATGATACTACTCAACCAAGCTACTGTGAGTGGTGTGTAATTCCTGTTTATTTGTCCTGGCAGCAATCAGCATCACGTGTGAAGGCCATGATGCTTTCTTGCAATGTGGTAAGCTACTCAACACTACTGTATAGTCACCTATGATATTTTCTACTGTAGATTAGCGTCACTGGCCCACACCAGTCTTAGCTCTCCTTCATCCCTCACCTTTCTCCTTTTCTTTGTCTCTCTTCCCCCATCTCCCTCAGATGGAGGTAAGATTCAAATCAAGCGTGCCAACTATGGTCGTCGTAAACACGATGTGTGTTCCATTGGGCGCCCCGATAACCAACTCACCGACACCAACTGCCTCAGCCAATCCTCCACCAGCAAGATGGCAGAAAGGTACTAGAACCAGTGGTGTTTACCTGTAGGAACTCCTTGGCCGTAGTGGTAACAACCACCAGCAAGATGGTAAAAAGATACTAGAACCTGAAGTGTTTACCTGTGGGAACTCATGACCTCTACCTGTCTCTGAAACACCCAGGTGCGATGGAAAGAGCCAGTGTGTTGTCCCGGCATCCAATTTGGTTTTTGGGGACCCCTGTGTTGGGACTTACAAGTACCTGGACACCAAATACTCCTGTGTCCAACAGCACAAAACAAGTAAGTCTCTGAATGTGTGCTAGTAATAGTTAGTGGTGGGCACCAATAGTCATAATTTAATTCAACGTACTATCAGTATGACTCCTACCCATTTTACTCTTTTGTAAAAGCGTGCACTCTGCTGATGAATAGAATGGGTTGGTTCCCCTATGGTACCAGCTTTGTTATTAAATTCTGTTTTATGGCCACAACGTGTTAAATACATGCATTTATTTCTCCATGTTTAAGCCACCCTCACCTGCTAACTAACCCTAGCACACAAGCTGTGGTTATGGAACAATGTAGCCGGCAACAACTTTAGTTAGCGTAGCCTATAGGGAGGTCGGAGACCTGGCAGTGTGGTGCCAAGACGACAAAGGAACTGATTGTGGACTACAGGAAACGGAGGGCCGAGCCCCTCCCTGCCAGGAGGCTAAAAGGATTTGCTATCAGCCTTCCGCTGCTCAATTCTACAGCTGCACCATTGAGAGCTTTTTGACTGGCTGCATTACCACTAGGTATGTAGCACGTTGCGGTCATATGCCAGAGGGTAGTGCGTACGGCCCAGTAAATCACTGAGGCCGCGCTCCCTGCCATCAGCATCTCGACACCACACATGTCGGAAAGCCCTACATTGTCAATGACACTGGCCACTGACAAATGGTACGGATGCACCAAGTCTGGAACCTGAACAGCTTCTACTTCCCCCAAGCCATAAAACTCCTGAATGACTACCCCCGACTATCTGCATTGACCCTTTTTGACTTGTCTCATATGCTGTTCCTTTTTAGATGTACATATCAAGCTCAATTAGCCAGCAAGAACACGGACGGGAAGTGGCTTAAGCTTATTTGATGCTTGTGCGCACTTAATCTGGTTTAAGACTGACTATGTTTCAGTGAACGGTAACTAGCTAGCGCTACTCCCACAGATTTGTAGGGTATACAGCTAATCTGACACATAGCATGGCATAGAAATGCAGATTTGGTGTAGCAGTTTGACTTTATTTTTCACCAGTTTCAGTCTAGCCAGCCCGTTTGCTTAACATATTAGCCTTTTGAGACCTGCTCATAAGGAAGTGGAACTACAAGGTAACGGTGAAAGATGACGCGCATAGCCCTTTATACTTTAGTACATGCCGACAAGTTTAAAATGACTTAAAAAATGCACCTGAAATCAACATTCCCTGTTAGTGCCCATCCCTAACACTTCACCAGGCTAATGTATGTCTTAATTTGTCTGGCCAGTGTGGTGTAACTCCTGTGTTGTCCTTGCAGTAAGCAGCATCGTATGTGAAGGCTCTGATTCCCAACTACTATGTGGTAAGCTGGTTAGCACTATCGTACGGTATAATCATGTGGTGACGTATATTAGTCACTAGCCCACACAAACACCCAGATTTGGCCATCCTTTTCTTCTTTCTCTTCCTCAGATCGGGGTGAGATCCATATTCAGCGTGCCAACTATGGTCGTCGTCAACACGATGTGTGTTCCATTGGGCGCCCACAGGAACAACTCAAAAACACCAACTGCCTCAGCCAATCCAGCACCAGCACAATGGCAGAAAGGTAGTGAAACCTTCAGTGTGCATTTACCTGTAGGCACTCATTGGCTGTGGTGTTAACCTGTACCTGTTGACACGCAGGTGTGACGGAGAGCGCCAGTGTATTGTCGAGGTATCCAACTCCGTGTTCGGCGACCCCTGTGTTGGAACTTATAAGTACTTGGATGTGGCTTACACCTGTGACTGAATGTGAGTTTTACATATGTGCATGCACACATGACTGGGAACTAGAATGCTGGTGCTGACAGTATGCCTTGCAGGATATCTTCCTGTGGAACATGAAGATGTACAAGGCTTCTGGGATATCTTCATCAGGTCGTGCTGTTTTCCTCCAACTTCAATGACCATTGTAAACCTGTGTATTTTGTGTTGAAGCATTTCTGAACTGTGGTTGGTCTGAATTAAATGAAGTGTCAGAAAGACAAGAATGGTTGCCTCTTGTATGTTACTAAATGTCACACGAATATTTCTGAACGTGTGTCCTTTATTCTCGCCTTTCACCGGACTAATTTGTACCTGGCGCTAACGTGCCTTTGTCTGTATTCTGTGCCCACCTTTAGGCAGTTGTAAAATACTCATTGTGCTCTGGATGGTCAAACAATTTAAATCAATTGTACCTGCCCCTCAAATCACTGACGGGTAGTACTTATGACATCAGCAGGCTTACTTGTCCAAGTCACCAGGTAATCTGTTCTCAAAGCAGACCTGGACGGTTAAGACATTACATACGATGTGTAGACCCTACAAACCCTGATCATTAAGTGATTGGCTCTTATTGATCAGATCATAAGCCAAATGTTACCGTGATGTGGAAATTAAGCTAGAGGCTATTTCTTAAACATATACATGCAGTGATGCTGCCCAACTACACCACAGTCATCTAACAGCCTCTTATCCAGAGGCAAACGGGGTCAACGCCCTGCTGAAGGGCACGTAGACAGATCTCCCACCGATGCTGCCCCTCAACCATCAGATTCCACCCTGAGAAAGAAAATCAATCCATGCCCTGCCACATGAACCACCAATGAATGAAAACCATCATGGACAATATAACAGCAAGGCCAACAATGTTTGAGTGCATGTATGGCACCATGTCCATCTTGGTGCATTTGTACAAACACCTGCATGGCATCAACCTCAACTGTATCAACACAGCCCGTCAATGTATTTACCTTTTATATGGAATTTATTTTACATCTGTCATTCTATCCTTTGCCCAGCAACTCCGCTCCCACTTGTCTCCAATTCCACATCCCAACCCTTAGCCCATCCCACCTGTCTCTGCTGGCCACCCTTTTGGGATTTCTACGCAGCATACGATGTGATTAACATACAATTTCTGTCAAATAGAATCTACAGACTGAGTTGCAATACATTGACTGACCCGGTCTCTCCAGCTCTCCAACAGTACTATTTCTAGGGTCAGTTTTAGATCGATACCAAAATAAATGGACAATTGATTCTGGATCCTCAAATCTGCAGAGCTTCAATGGTTGTATGCCCCATAGTCAGCATTAGCTAAATGAAAACCCATGAACTAATAGTAAAGGTAAATAGCAATAAAAACAATACTACAGAGATACAAAATAAGAACTTGAGGAACTTATTCAAGAACGATCTAATGTAATATATTATGAATATGAATTGGGTGGGTTGAGATTATTAAATATAAAGCACTAAACCTCTCAAATCTTCACTTATTCATTTCACATTTACATTTTAGTCATTTAGCAGAAGCTTAAATCCAGAGCGACTTACAGTAGTGAAAGCATACATTTCATGCATTTTTTTTTTTTCATACAGGCCCCCCCGTGGGAATCGAACCCACCATGCTGGCGTTGCAAACACCATGCTCTACCAACTGAGCCACAGGGAAGACTAATTCAAGAGTTTTACTTGAACCCTAAATGTTTCAAGTAGATTACTAAGAAAAGCTCATCCATTGTTTAAAAATGGCCTTTTTGCCTTTGTGCAGAGATGCCATGTCTCATTTTCGATGAATTGCAAATGATACTTTCAAAGTATCTCTCTTTCAAACAAGCATTGCAGAGCTGGATACAATTTAATCCACCTGAAAAGATAAAACAAATATTACAAAAAATACTATGGCTGAACTCTAATGTGCTGGTTGATAAAAGACCAGTATTTGTGCACAAGATTTTTGATAAGGGTATTTTGTTCTTAAATGATATTGTCAATTGGAATGGTAGAGTTATGTCCTTCATGGTGTTATCAGAATTATATGGAAAGGTCTGCTCAATCCAAGAGTACAACCAATTGATTACAGCATTGCCCCAAAAACGTAGGAGGCGAGTGGCAGCGGGAGGAGGTAGGGAACTGGTCTGTCTGCCCAATATAAAGGATCAAAACTGGCAGAGGAATAAAAATAGCATAAATGGGAAAGTTTACCAGTTTCATTTGAGGACCAGGATGTTGACAACTCTGCCATACAGATGGCAAAATAGTTGGGAAGAGATTTTTGATGTACCGATTCCATTGTACAGGGTGTATGAGTTGATATATAAAACAACGCAAAATTCAAGACTTCGTGCTTTTCAGTTAAGATTAAAATATAGAATTCTTGCCACCAACAAAATACTGAATATTTGGGGCATAAAATCATCGAACCTCTGCAGATTTTGTTGTGAGGACACAGAATGAATAGACCATCTATTTTGGTATTGCCCTCCGGTAGCCTCTTTCTGGTCTCAGGTTCAGGAATGGCTGAAAATGCATAGCATTGATCTAATATTGACCCCAGGAGATCTGGAGACCCTTAGGAGATCTGGAGAGACCGGGTCAGTCAATTACTAATATACTAATACTCTTAGTAAAAGTATTTATCTTCAACTCGCAATCTGTGGATTCTATTCGATTAGATTGAAATTGTTCGTTAAACATCACAGCGTAGTTGAAAGATATGTGTTAAAGTAGAAACCCGAAGTGGCCTGCAGAGATAGATGGGATGGGCTGAGGGAAGCTGAGGGTTGGTATGTGGAATTGGAGACAAGTGGGAGTGGAGATGCTGTATGAGAGACCCTGGATGCTTCTGTGTGTAACAGAACTCATATGGCAGGCAAAAACCTGAGAGAAAGTCAACCAGGAAGTGAAGGATCTGAGAAATGTAGTTCTTCTTTCTAGTCCCTTTCGAATCTACAGTATCTGTGGGGTTACGTTGCACTTTCTAAGGCTTCCATTGGCTCTCTAAAGCCTTCAGAAAGTGGATTGAGCCTTCTCCTGTCACTTGGCAGAGTATAGGAGCTCAGTTACTGAGTGGCCTGCCTGGGGACAAAGAGATTGGATATGTGCAGTCACGCGAGAACGCTGTTCCTTCTTTTTCTTCTTGAATGAATACGCTATTGTCCAGTTGGAATATTATTGCATTTATACAAGAAAAATACCATAAAGATTGATTTTAAACAGTGCTTGACATGCTTCTAAGTGCGGTAATGGAACATTTTGACTTTTTGTGTCTCGAACTGCGCCCGCGCGTTAGCCTTTGGATAGTGACCTGAACGCACGAACAAAACGGAGGTATTTGGACATAAAAATGTATTATTTCGAACAAAAACAACATTTCTTGTGGAAGTAGCAGTCCTGGGAGTGCATTCTGACGAAGATCAGCAAAGGTAATACAATATTTCTAATACTAATTTTGAGTTTAGGTGGCCCCGAACTTGGCGGGTGTCTGAATAGCTGGCTGTGATGGCTGAGCTATGTACTCAGAATATTGAAAAATGTGCTTTCTCCGTAAAGCTATTTTAGGAGTAGTCTATCTATAATTCTTAAAATACTTGTTATGTATTTTGTCAACGTTTATGATGAGTATTTTTGTAAATTCACCGGAGGTTTTGGTTGGAAATACATTTTCTGAACATCAAACGCCAATGTAAAAAGGGGTTTTTGGATATAAATATGAACTTTATCGAACAAAACATACATGTATTGTGTAACATAATGTCCTAGGAGTGTCATCTGATGAAGATCGTCAAAGGTTAGTGCATAATTTAGCTGTGTTTTCGGTTTCTGTGACATAGTTCCCTGCTTGGAAAATGGCTGTGTGACTATTTGTGTCTATATACTCTCCTAACATAATCTAATGTTTTTTTGAAAATTCAGACAATGTGGTTACATCAAGGAGAAGTGTATCTTTAAAATGGTGTAAAATAGTTGATTGTTTGAGAAAATTGAATTGTGGTATTTTTGTTGTTTTTGTATTTCGCTCCATGCGATCCCATTGGCTGTTTGTTAGGGGTCCCGCTGGCGGAACCGGGTTCCGCTAGCGGAACGCCTAGATGTAAGAAGTTAACCTCATTGAGCATTCTGCGCTGTGCTCTTGCAGTCATCTTTGCAGGACGGCCACTCCTAGGGAGAGTAGCAACAGTGCTGAACTTTCTCTATTTATAGACAATTTGTCTTACCGTGGACTGATGAACATCAAGCCTTTAAGACATACTTGTGTAACCCTTTCCAGCTTGTGCAAGTCATCAGTTCTTCATCTCCAATCTCGTCTCAATGATTGTAATCCAAGTTAGCTGACTCCAATTAGCTTTTGGAGAAGTCATTAGCCTAGGTGTTGACATACTTTTTCCAACCTACAACGATGTATTCAATATAGACAAGAAAAATACAATTTGTGTGTTATTAGATGAAGCACACTATGTTTGTCTGTTGACAAAGAGCATCTGGATGTTCCACAGCGTTCCACAGTGACTTACATGAAGTTCAGATCTAATTTTATGACCAATTTATGCAGAAATCCAGATAATTCCAAAGGGTTCATATAGTGTTTTAATTACAGTGGCAAGAAAAAGTATCTTAACATTATTAAAGTGACCAGTGTTCAATGACTTTGTACCAGAGGCAGTTCCTGCCATTTAAGATGAGGGAGGACACGTTTTATTTTCATGAGCATGCCTTTTTTCTATTAACACATATTCATATTCCTTTCACCCAGTTGTTAACTTCTATGGGCTAGGTAGGACTCCCACTCTATTCAACAGCCAGTGGAATCGCTGTTGATGTTCAGAACTAGCATACCCATCAAAAACTTCCGGTGAATTTACTAAATTACTCATCATTAACGTTGACAAAATACATAACAATTCTTTTAAGAATTATAGATACAGAACTCCTTTATGCAATCGTTATGTCAGATTTTAAAATAGCTTTTCGGCGAAAGCACATTTTGCAATATTCTGAGTACATAGCTCAGCCATCACGGCTAGCTAATTTGACACCCGCCAAGTTTTGGGCAACCTAAACTCAGAATTACTATTAGAAAAATTGGATTACCTTTTCTGTTCTTCGTCAGAATGCACTCCCAGGACTGCTACTTCCACAACAAATGTTGTTTTTGTTCCAAATAATCCATAGTTATGTGTAAATATCCCCGTTTTGTTCGTGCGTTCAGGTCACTATCCAAAGGGTAACGCGCGAGCTCATTTCGAGAACCAAAATTTCAAAATGTTCCTTTACCGTACTTAGAAGCATGTCAAACGCTGTTTAAAATACATTTTTATGGTGTTTTTCTTGAAAAATAGCAATAATGTTCCAACCAGACAATGCTGTATTCATTCAAAAAGGAAGAGAAAAAATAGCGAGGTTTCGTGAACATGCATTCCCATCTCTTAGCCACCAGCCACCACTGACAAACTGTGCTCCTGTTATCTGCCCGGAGACAGGAGACGCGTCAATCCTCTTTCTGAATGCTTTAGAGAGCCAATGGAAGCCTTAGAAAGTGCAACATAACTAAAGTGCCCGTGGGGTTTCGATAGAGAAGGAAAGGGAGAACTACAAAATTGCAGACAGACCACTTCCTGCTTTTAATTTTCTCAGGTTTTTGCCTGCCATATGAGTTCTGTTATACTCACAGACACCATTCAAAAGTTTTAGAAACTTCAGTGTTTTCTATCCAAATCTACTAATAATATGCATATTCTCGTTTCTGGGAAAGAGTAGTAACCAGTTTAACCTGTTATGGCTAGGGGGCAGTATTTTCACAGAAGGATAAAAAACGTACCCGATTTAATCTGATTATTACTCCTGCCCAGAAACTAGAATATGCATATAATTATTAGCTTTGGATAGAAAACACCCCAAAGGTTCTAAAACTGTTTGAATGTTGTCTGTGAGTATAACAGAACTCATTTGGCAGGCCAAAACCTGAGAAGATTCCAAACAGGAAACGCCCTGTCTGACAATTTCTTGCCCTTCTTGATTATCTCTATCCATTACAGAGGATCTCTGCTGTTACGTGACACTTCCTACGGCTCCCATGGGCTCTCAGAAGGCGGCAAAAAGCTGAATCGTGGCTTTGCAGGCTCTGGCTGAAAAAAAGTAGTGCGTTTGGATAGTGGCTGGTTACAGTACTGTGAGACTCAGGCGCGTGCCGACGTCGAACCCCTGCTATGTTTTCTTTCGTCTGTTTACCTAAACGCAGATTCCTGGTCGGAATATTATCGCTTTTTTACGAGAAAAATGGCATAAAAATTTATTTTAAACAGCGGTTGACATGCTTCGAAGTACGGTAATGGAATATTTAGAAATCTTTTGTCATGAATTGCGCCATGCTCGTGACCCTTATTTACATTTCGGATAGTGTCTTGAACGCACGAACAAAACGCCGCTATTTGGATATAACGATGGATTATTTTGGACCAAACCAACATTTGTTATTGAAGTAGCAGTCCTGGGAGTGCATTCTGACAAAGACAACAAAGGTAATGAAACTTTTGTAATAGTAAATCGGAGTTTGGTCAGGGCTAAACTTGGTCGGTGTCTAAATGGCTAGCCGTGATGGCTGGGCTATCTACTGAGAATATTGCAAAATGTGCTTTCACCGAAAAGCTATTTTAAAATCGGACATATCGAGTGCATAGAGGAGTTCTGTATCTATAATTCTTAAAATAATTGTTATGTTTTTTGTGAACGTTTATCGTGAGTAATTTAGTAAATTCAACGGATGTTTGCGGGGGGTATGCTAGTTCTGAACGTCACATGCTAATGTAAAAAAGCTGGTTTTTGATATAAATATGTACTTGATTGAACAAAACATGCGTGCATTGTATAACATAATGTCCTAGGGTTGTAATCTGATGAAGATCATCAAAGGTTAGTGCTGCATTTAGCTGTGGTTTTGTTTTTTGTGACATTATATGCTAGCTTGAAAAATGGGTGTCTGATTATTTCTGGCTGGGTACTCTGCTGACATAATCTAATGTTTTGCTTTCGCTGTAAAGCCTTTTTGAAATCGGACAGTGTGGTTAGATTAACGAGAGTCTTGTCTTTAAATAGCTGTAAAATAGTCATATGTTTGAGAAATTGAAGTAATAGGATTTTTAAGGTTTTGAAAATCGCGCCACAGGCTTCAAGTGGCTGTTACGTAGGTGGGACGAATTCGTCCCGCCTAGCCCATAGAGGTTAATGAATAACCAGGCATCCTCTATTGTCGGAATGAGGTCAAAATCCTTCCAGGATACCCGGGCCTGGTCGATTAGAACGGTTTGCTCGCTGAAGTGTTTTAGGAAGCATTTGAACATGATGAGAGGTGGTTGTTTGACCGCAGACCCATTACGGACGCAGGCAATTTGGCAGTGATCGCTGACATCCTGGTTGAAGACTGCAGAGGTGTATTTGGAGGGCACGTTGGTTAGGATGATATATATGAGGTGCCCGTGTTTACAGATTTGGGGTTGTACCTGGTAGGTTCATTGATAATTTGTGTGAGATTGAGGGCATCAATCTTAGATTGTAGGATGGCTGGGGTGTTAAGCATATCCCAGTATAGGTCACCTAACAGCACGAGCTCTGAAGATAGATGGGGGGCAATCAGTTCACATATGGTGTCCAGGGCACAGAAGGTGGTCTATAGCAAGTGGCAACGGCCAGAGATTTGTTTCTGGAAAGGTTGATTTTTAAAAGTACAAGGTCAAATTCTTTGACCTGGATAGTAAGACAGATCACTGCAGGCTAACGCTGCAGTAGATTGCAACTCCGCCTCCTTTGGCAGTTCTATCTTGTCGGAAAATGTTATAGTTAGGAATGGACATTTCAGGGGTTTTGGTGGTCCTCCTAAACCAGGATTCAGACACGGCTAGGACAACCGGGTTGGCAGAGTGTGCTAAAGCAGTGAATAAAATAAACTTAGGGAGGGGGCTTCTAATGTTAACATGCATGAAACCAAGGCTTTTACGGTTAGAGAAGTCAACAAATGAGAGCGCCTGGGGAATGGGAGTGGAGCTAGGCACTGCAGGGCCTGGTGTAACCTCTACATCAACAGAGGAACAGATTAGAAGTAGGATATGTGTACGGCTAAAGGCTATAACAACTGGTCGTCTAGTACGTTCGGAACAGAGAGTAAAAGGAGCAGGTTTCTGGGCACGGTAGAATAGATTTAAGGCATAATGTACAGACAAAGGTATGGTAGGATGTAAATACAGTGGAGGTAAACCTATGCATTGAGTGACGATGACAGAGATATTGTCTCTAGAAACATCATTTCAACCAGGTGAGGTCACCGCATGTTTGGAAGGTGGAACTAAAGGGTTAGCTAAGGCGTATTGAGCAGGGCTAGAGACTCTACAATGAAATAAGGCAATAATTACTAACCAAAACAGCAATGGACGAGGCACATTGACATTAGGGAGAGGCATGCGTAGCCGAGTGATCATCATTGGCTGCAGTGAGTAGCTTGGCGAGCTGGACACACAGATGGGCCTAGCATGAAATAGGTCCAGGCTAATAGGTGCTTGCTTCGGGACAGAGACGTTAGCCAGGAGAAGCCAATCGGATAGCAGCTAGCTGCGATGATCCAGTTGTAAAGGTTTAGAGCTTGAAGTGGGAATTAGGAGATATGGAGAAAAATAAGTCAGATTTGCTCTGGTTTGATTCGTGCTGTGCAAACTGGCAAGAGTATTCTGGGCTAAAGGTAGCTGGTGACCGCTAGCAGTGGCTAGCTGACTGCTAGCTTGTAGCTAGTTAGCTGGCTAGCTTCTGTTGGGGGTTCTGGTTCAAAAACGAAAGAAAATAGCAATCATGCCACATCACTAAGCTTGGGCCCTTGGTCTCAACCCCGCCCGGTGCAGCTGGGCCGACGGGCCGACCTCAGGTGTGAAGGTAGGCAACAACACCTCCGCCACGCTGATCCTCAAGACTGGGGCCCCACAAGGGTGTGTGCTCAGCCTCCTCCTGTACTCCCTGTTCACCCATGACTGTGTGGCAACTCAATCATCAAGTTTGCTGACAACAGTGGTATGCCTGATTACCAACAATGTCGAGACGGCCTACAGTGAGGAGTTGAGGGCCCTGACGGAATGATGCCAGGAAAATAACCTCTCCCTCAATGTCAACAAAACAAATGAGATGATCGTGGACTACAGTAGACAGCAGAGAGCTAGTCCCCATCCACGTCTATGGGGCCGCATTGGAAAGGATGAAAATCTTTAACTTACTCGGAGCCATGGCCTGTTCTCCCCGCTACCATCTAGAAGGAGGTGAAAGTACAGGAGCATCAAAGCTGTGACCAAGAGACTGAGAAACTGGAGATAGAAGTTTTCTATCTCCAAAATATCGATGATTTGTTCGCCGAGCCACTTAGTTATCACTTTTGCCTTATGGTAAGGTGCTCCATCATGCTGGAAAAGGCATTGTTCTTCACCAAACTGTTCCTGGATGGTTGGGAGAAGTTGCTCTCGGAAGATGTGTTGGTTCCATTCTTTATTCATGGCTGCGTTCTTATGCAAAATTGTGAGTGAGCCCACTCCTTTGGCTGAGAAGCAACCCCACACATGGATGGTCTCAGGATGCTTTACTGTTGGCATGACACAGGACTGATGGTGGCGCTCACCTTGTCTTCTCTGGACAAGCTTTTTTCCATATGCCCCAAACAATCGGAAACGGGATTCATCAGAGAAAATGACTTTACCCCAGATGCACTCACACCTGCCTGCTGCCATTCCTGAGCAAGCTCTGTACTGATGGTGCCCCGATCCAGCAGCTGAATCAACTTTAGGAGACGGTCCTGGTGCTTGCTGAACTTTCTTGGGCGCCCTGAAGCCTTCTTCACAACAATTGAACCGCTCTCCTTGAAGTTCTTGATGATTTGATAAATGGTTGATTTAGGTTCAATCTTACTGGCAGCAATATCCTTGGCTATGAAGCCCTTTTTGTGCAAAGCTATGATGACAATACATGTTTCCTTTACAGGTAAGCATGGTTGACAGAGGAAGAACAATGATTCCAAGCACCACCCTCCTTTTGAAGCTTCCAGTCTGTTATTCGAACTCAATCAGCATGAAAGAGTGATCTCCAGCCTTATCCTCGTCAACACTCACACCTGTGTTAACAAGAGAATCACTGACATGATATCAGCTGGTCCTTTTGTGGCAGGGCTGAAATGCAGTGGACATTTTTTGGGGGGATTCAGTTCATTTGCATGGCAAAGAGGGTCTTTGCAATTAATCTGATCACTCTTCATAACATTCTAGAGTATATGCAAATTACCATCATACAAAACCTTTGGCCACGACTGTACATAGTCATTCAACACGGTTCACTTTAATAATATTTACAGTAGAGTACCTGTATTGTGGGTTCTGTGGTCACCAAACTGCCTTCAAGCTCAGTGGTCTCCCTTCACAGGAGTGGCAACTGGGAACATATAAATGCACAAAATCACTCGGACCAGCCTTTCCGTACCGCGGCGGTGAAGCCTGATAAGTGCAACACCCAAAGGGCTCGCAAGTTGAAGGACAAGGCACCTGTTCAGCAGCCCTGAGAATGGAAAGGTGAGAGGAAGAGGACACATATTCAGCCACCAGAACAACACATCATGGGGATCTGACCATAGAGAATGATGGACACAGGATATCATCTTTATATGTGTTCCATTATGGTGTCCGTGAGCGCACGGACATGCAAATCAAATAACAAATGTAATTACATTTGAGACAACAGAGGCAATATTCATTTTATTAAAGTAGATTGAATAATAGGGTGCGATCAGCAGGATGCAACGTTTTGGAAAGGTTCAGATAAAAATATGCTATGTTGAACAAATATGTCTCTCCGACATGTAGAATAAGGAAATACGTTGTCTCTATTCATGAAATGGAAACCTGCAACGCTCGAAGGTTTTGCGACTGAACGTGGCCCGTGTGATTCTTCCTTAACGAAGAAGCCCCACCTAGATGGCTACTTTAAAATGTTGGAAGCCCTCAATGGCAATGTTAATGTCAAAATTGATTTTATCCATCTAGAGTCCTCTATCTAACTCCATGAGACTGAACCAATAGCGAGGTATAGACCAGCAAACGCCGGCCCCTAATTGCAATGAGGTGCACCTGGAGACAAATAGATACACCTGGGTTAATTAAGACATGTCACATAACATAAATACCAGGTGTATTGGGTCTAATTAGCATCAGTTGCATTTTCTCTATTACTACCACTCCTGTACCCGGCATCATGCACATGGTCAGACTGACGGTGGTCACATGTGAGTATATAAAATCTGTATCTGATGCAGATTAGAATATAAATATATATGACCAAATGTTTGTATTTG
The DNA here is from genome assembly GCF_965601325.2 of Salmo salar. NCBI lineage: Eukaryota > Metazoa > Chordata > Actinopteri > Salmoniformes > Salmonidae > Salmo > Salmo salar. Next base: position 57,913,126 of record NC_138312.1, on the reverse strand, counting down.
AGAGTAATGGAAGTACATATCATATGACTTGCGGGACATTACATTTCTATTGTTCAAAACAAAGTTGTCTAACAAACTGTCACATTGCATGCATGGAATAAGAGACAATTCTGAACTTGATGACTACAGTACACTTAGTATAACTCAAATGCTGGAGTATAGAGTCAAATGCTAAATTCTAGCTTCATGGTCCAAGTGCATATGATGTGGAATGTTGCTGAATTAGCTGTGTGTTGTTTCAGTGCTGGCTGCAGCTTGCTGTACACTAACAGATGGAGGTACTGTATGTAGTAATGATGATGATACTACTTAACCAAGCTAATGTGAGTGGTGTGTAATTCCTGTTTATTTGTCCTGGCAGCAATCAGCATCACGTGTGAAGGCTCTGATGCTTTACTGCAATGTGGTAAGCTAGTCACCGACCACCTATGATATTTTCTACTGTAGATTAGCGTCACTGGCCCACAGTCTTTGCTCTCCTTCGTCCCTCACCTTTCTCCTTTTCTTTGTCTCTCTTCCCTCAGATGGAGGTAAGATTCAAATCAAGCGTGCCAACTATGGTCGTTGTAAACACGATGTGTGTTCCATTGGGCGCCCCGATAACCAACTCACCGACACCAACTGCCTCAGCCAATCCACCACCAGCAAGATGGCAGAAAGGTACTAGAACCTGTGGTGTTTACCTGTAGGAACTCCTTGGCTGTGGTGTTAACAACCACCAGCAGCAAGAACCTGTAGTGTTTACCTGTGGGAACTCATGACCTCTACCTGTCTTTGAAACACCCAGGTGCGATGGAAAGAGCCAGTGTGTTGTCCCGGCATCCAATTTGGTTTTTGGGGACCCCTGTGTTGGGACTTACAAGTACCTGGACACCAAATACTCCTGTGTCCAACAGCCCGAAACAAGTAAGTCTCAATGTGTGCTAGTAATAGTTAGTGGTGGGCACCAATAGCCATAATTTAATTCAATGTACTATCGGTATGACTGTGGCATGTTGGGATATTGTTTAATACTCCTACCCATTTGACTCTTTTGTAAAAGCGTGCACTCTGCTGATAGCTAGAAAAGGAATAGAATGGGTTGGTTCCCCTATGGTACCAGCTTGTTAATTTTGTTTTATTAAATGCTGCCTTATGGCCACAACGTGTTTCATACATGCATTTGTTTCTCCAAGTGTAAACCACCCTCACCTGCTAACTAACACAAGCTGTGCTTATGGAGCAATGTATCCGGCAACAACTTTAGTTAGCGTAGCCTGTAGGGAGGTCGGAGACCTGGCAGTGTGGTGCCAAGATGGACAAAGGAACTGACTGTGGACTACAGGTATTGGAGGGCCAAGCCCCTCCCTACCAGGAGGCTAAAAATATTTATCAGCCCTCCGATCCTCAATTCTACAGCTGCACTATTGAGCGCTTTTTGACTGGCTGCATCACCACTAGGTATGGCATCTGTCCGCAAGGTGCTAGAGAGTAGTGCGTACGGCCCAGTACATTACTGAGGCCGCGCTCCCTGCCATCAGGACCTCGACACCACGTGTGTCGGAAGGCCCTACATTGTCAATGCCTCAAGCCACCCAAGTCATACTGTCCTGTTACTCCATGACAAATGGTACGGCTGCACCAAGTCAGTAACCAACAGGACCCTGAACGGCTTCTACTTCCCCCAAGCCATAACTGCTGAATGACTACCCCTGACTATCTGCATAGCTTTTTTTTTTTGCAAATACTTTTTTGACATATGCTGTTCCTTGTTATATGTACATATCTAGCTCAATTAGCAAGCAAGAACATTGCAGGAAAGTGGCTGAAGCTTGCTTGTGCGTACTTAATCTGGTTTTAAGACTGAATGGTAACTACCTAGCGCTACTCCCACAGATTTGTAGTGTATACGGCATAGAAATACAGATGTGGTGTAGTGGGTCGACCTAATTTTTCACCAGCTTAGATCTAGCCAGCCAGTTTACTTAAAATGTTAGCATTTTGAGGACTGCTCATAAGGAAGTGGAACTACAAGGGAACGGTGGAAGATGACGTGTCAAACTGTTTATACTTTAGTTCACGCCAACACATTTTATAATGACTTTAAACAAATGAGCCTGAAATCAACATTCCCTGTTAGTTCCCATCCCTAACACTTCACCAGGCTAACGTATGTCTTAATTTGTCTGGCCAGTGTGGTGTAACTCCTGTGTTGTCCTTGCAGTAAGCAGCATCATATGTGAAGGCTCTGATTCCCAACTACTATGTGGTAAGCTGGTTAGCACTCCCGTACGGTATAATCATGTGGTGATATATATTAGTCACTAGCCCACACAAACACCCAGATTTGGCCATCCTTTTCTTCTTTCTCTTCCTCAGATCGGGGTGAGATCCATATTCTGCGTGCCAACTATGGTCGTCGTCAACACGATGTGTGTTCCATTGGGCGCCCACGCAAACAACTCAAAAACACCAACTGCATCAACCAATCCACCACCAGCACAATGGCAGAAAGGTACTGAAACCTTCAGTGTGCATTTACCTGTAGGCACTCATTGGCTGTGGTGTTAACCTCTACCTGTTGACACACAGGTGTGACGGAGAGCGCCAGTGTATCGTCAAGGTATCCAACTACGTGTTCGGCGACCCCTGTGTTGGAACTTATAAGTACTTGGATGTGGCTTACACCTGTGACTAAATGTGAGTTTTATATATGTGCATGCACGCCTGACTGGGAACTAGAATGCTGGTGCTGACGTTTTGTCTTGCAGAATATCTTCCTGTGGAACCTGAAGATGTACAAGGCTTCTGGGATATCTTCATCAGGTTGTGCTGTTTTCTGCCAAATCAACTTCAATGACCATTGTGAACCTGTGTATTTTGTGTGGAAGCATTTCTGAACTGTGGTTGGTCTGAATTAAACGAAGTGTCAAAGACGAGACTGGTTGCCTCTTGTATGTTACTAAATGTCACACCAATATTTCTGAACATGTGTCCTTTATTCTTGCCTTTCACCGGACTCATTTGTACCTGGCGCTAACGTGCCTTTGTCTTGCTGTCTATGTTCTGTGCCCACCTTTAGGCAGTTGTAAAATATTCATTGTTCTCTGGACGGGCAAACTATTAAATCAATTGTACTTGCCTCTCAAATCACTGACCAGTAGTACTTATGACATCAGCAGGCTTACTTGACCTAATGTGTACACAAAGCAGACCTGGACCGTTAAGACATTACAATGTGTAGACCCTACAAACCCTGATCATTAAGTGATTGGCTCAGATCATGAGCCAAACAATACCCTGATGTGGAAATTAAGCTTGAGGCTATTTCTAAGGCTGCTTTTGCTTGTCAGATTTTTAGAGAACAATAGAGCTTGAATGGAGAAATGTATAACGCCCCACAGAATTTTGATGAGTCATAATGCGTCACACGGTTGCTAAGCTAATCATCATGCAATGCCTTCTCAAAGTCGAGAAACCTGCCTATTTTCCTCGCATACATAATGCCACTATTCCCAAGCAATACGATAATATCAAACATCTCGGATTAGTTGTAATTTTGTACTTCACGGAATTCATGCTAAAGTTTTTTTCGTTTTTTTTGAGCTAGTGCCTAATTGGTCCCAGAATGCACTGCGCAGCCCATTAACAACGTATGGGCGTTAATATGATGCCAGTGGAGTTTCACCATCTCAAAGGTATCTCTGGCACTGTCCCACACATTTCGGCGATGCACCAACATTGATCTGTCCCTCATTGAAATCAAGTCTAAGTGGTAGATCTGTAGAGCGCTATTTCTAGTCTGAGGTACATTTTTGTACACCAGTGTCCAACAGCTGAAAATAGTACTTTTGGTGTGAAAAAATATTTTGCAGTTTAGATGGTATAATGATTCAACACTACTTTTGTCGAAATGGTGAACCAGAATTTCAGCAACCAGGAAATGGCAGCGTGATCCGCATAGTGCATTTTTATTTCTATTATACCATCAATATGTCCTGTGGGACTGTCGTTGTGGTACTGCTGTACTCATCCCAAATAAAACCAATGGGCAATAAGAGACAGAATGCGATCGGATCATCTAAATTGGCTTTCACAACTCTTGTAGAATTTCCACGTGGATGGGGATATTGTGTATTTAATCAAAGTCCACTGGAGGACAATTTATTTTTAACTAAGACAATAATTTAACTGAATTTTTCCAGTACAATAGAGGTTCAGTAAATCCCTTTATTGTTTGGGATACCTTTACATGTACCTTCAGAGGTCATTCAATTCAATTTTCAACAACAATGAAAAAGCAGTTTCTGGCTAAAGAGAAGACTAACAAGGGAAATACATTCACTAATAGTACAGGTAGATAGCAATAAAAACGAAACTATAGAGATACAAAATAAGAGGAAAAACAAGATTTAGAGGAACTTATTCAAAAAACAACTAATATAATATATTACAAAATGAAAGTCATCTGTGAGGAAGCTAAATGATCTCAAGATGGCGCAGACAGAGATGGTCGCCTCGCTTCAAGTCCTTAGGAAATTATGCAGTTATTTGTGGACAACATTAGGGCACGAGTTGCCTTCCAGAGAGACATCAGAGATTGTAACATTCTCTGATTCACGGAAACATGGCTCACTCGGGATATGTTATCAAAGTCCATACAACCATCGGGTTTCTTCATGCGTCGCGCCGACAGAATCAAACATCTCTCTGGTAAGTGGAAGGGTAGGGGTTTATGCCTCATGATTAATGACTCATGGTGTAACAATATCAACATACAGTAACTCAAGTCCTTTTGTTCACCTGACTTATATATCGCAAAACTCGTGCAAAACTGAATGCGTGAACCACCGCATTCAACCATGGAAAGAGGTCGGGGAATATAGCTGAATATAAACAGTGTAGTTATTCCCTCCGCAAGGCAATCAAACAAGCAGAATGTCGGTATAGGGAGAAAATGGAGTTGCAATTCAACGGCCAAGACACGAGACGTATGTGGCAGGGTCTACAGGAAATTACGGACTACAAATTTGTTCATAAAATGCCTGGATTTTTACAATTTTGGTGATTCTCTTTTAAAATGGGTAAAAGTACTGTATAGGTGTAAAATAGTAAATAGCGGCTACTTTTCAGAGAGTTTTGAATCGTCAAGAGGACTTAAACAAGGGTGTCCGCTGTCACCATATCTATTCATTATGGCCATCGAAATGCTAGCTACTAAAATCAGATCAAATAACAACATTAGAGGATTAGAAATCCAAGGTTTAAAAACAAAGGTGTCCATGTATGCCGATGACTCAAGTTTTTTATTAAGTCCGCAAGCTAGATCCCTGCAATGTCTCATTGAAGATCTAGATACGTTTTCTGGACTCTCTGGACTAAAACCTGTGTACAATGTTAGGTATTGGATCTTTAAAAAATACAACTTTTACATTAATATGCAGTTTATCTTTAAAATTGTCTGATGGTGAAGTAGACATACTTGGTATTCATATAAAAAAATATTACATGAGCCCTACAAAATTAATTTCAATAGAAAACAGACAAGATCCTGCAACCATGGAGAGGTCAATTCCTGTCTATTTATAGAAAATTTGCCCTGATTAACTCCTTAGTCATATCACAGTTTACTTACTTTCATATGGCGCTGCATACTCCTGATGATTTGTTTTTCAATTCATATGAGCAAAAAATATTTATCTTAATTTGGGACGCTAAACCAGACAAGATACAGTGTGCCTATCTATATTTATGAATGTGTTTATTTTATTTAACCAGGTAAGTTGACTGAGAACACATTCTCATTTACAGCAACAACCTGGGGAATAGTTACAGGGGAGAGGAGGGGAGATGAAGTAGCTAATTGTACACCAGCGATGATTAGGTGGCCATGATGGTAAGAAGGACAATTTGGGAATTTAGCCAGGACACTGGGGTTAACACCCCTACTCTTGCGATCAGTGCCATGGGATCGTTAGTGATCACAGAGAGTCAGGACACCCATTTAACGTCCCATCCAAAAGACGGCACCCTACTGCCCTGGGTCAATGGGATATTTTTTAGACAAGACAGAAGGGTGCCTCCTACTGGCCCTCCAACACCACTTTGAGAAGCATCTGTTCTCCCATCCAAGGACTGACCAGGACCAATCCTGCTTAGCTTAAGAAGCAAAGCAGCAGTAAGATGCAGGGTGGTATGCAGGCCTAGCTCGCTATATAATGAATATGAATTGGGTGTGTTGAGATTATTAAATATAAAAGCACTAAACTTCTCTCTAAAAGCTTCACTTATTCAAAAGTTCTACTTGAACCCTAAATGTTTCTCAAGTAGATTACTAAAAAAAGCTAATCCATTGTCTAAAATAGACTTTTTGGCCTGTGTACAGATTTCCATGTCTCATTTTGATTAATTTCAAATGATACTTTTTTCAAAGTATTTCTCTTTTTCAAACAAGCATTGCAGAACTGGCTACAATTTCAATTTCATCCCCCTGAAAGGATAGAACAAATATTACAAATATTATGGCACTACTCAAATGTGACGGTTTATAAAAGACCAATATTTATGGGAAAAAAAGTTTGAGAAGGCTATTTGTTTTTAAATGATATTGTCAATTGGAATGGTAGAATTGTCTTTCATGGAGTTATCAGAATTACATGGAAAGGTCTGCTCAATCCAAGATTATAACCAGTTGATTACATTACCCCAACAACGGAGACAGGTGGCAGCAGGAGGAGGTAGGGAACTGGTCTGTCTGTCCAATATAAAGGACCAAAACTTGCAGAGGAAAAAAAATAGCATAAATAGGAATGTATACCAGTTTCATTTGAGGACCAGGATGTTGACATCTATGCCATACAGACTGCAAAATTGTTGGGAAGAAATTTTTGATTTACCGATTCAATGGTACGGGGTGTACGAGTTGATTCAAGACTTGTGCTTTTCAGCAAAAATTTTATAGATTTCTTGCCAACAAAATGCTAAATATTTGGGGCATACAATCATCAAAGTTCTGCAGATTTTGTGAGGATACAGAATTGACCTTTTATTTTGGTATTGTCTTCAAGCAGCCTGTCAGGAATGGCTGAAAATGCATAGCATAGATCTAAAATGGACCCTAGAAATACTTGAGATCTTGTCAGTCAATTACCAACGCTCATAGTAAAAGTTTAACTCAGTCTAGAGTCTATTCAATTAGATAAACTGTATCGTTGAAAGATATGCTGCATAGAAATCCGAAGGGTTGCCAGCAGAGACAGGCGGGATGGGCTAAGGGAAGCTGAGGACTGTGATGTGGAATTGGAGACAAAGTGGGAGGAGTTGCTGGGCAAAGGATAGAATGACAGATCTAAATTATATATAAAAGGTAAATACATTGACACTGAGGGGCTGTGTTGATATAGTTGAGGCTGATGCCATGCAGGTGTTTGTACAAATGCATACACTCATTCAAATGCACCAAGATGGACATGGTGCCATACATGCACTCAAACATTGGCCTTGCTGTTGTATTGTCCTGGATGTTTTTATGGTTGTTTTGTTTGTGGTGCAGGGAATGGAATTCTATTTATTCTCTGGCTGGAATCTGATGGTTGAAGGGCTGCTCTTGGAACTGTGTTGGACTACGTTTTTGACATTGTGGAGATCTGTCGATGTGCGCTTTAGCAGGGCGTTGACCCTGTTTGCGTGTGTGTGTGTCTCTGGATCAGAGGCTGTTAGATGACTAATGTGATGTAGTTGGGCAGCTTCCCTGCAAGTATGTTTAAGAGAAGAAACAGCCTCTAGATCAATTTACACGTTACGGTAACATTTGGTTCATGATCTGAGCCAATCACTTACTGATGTACATTTGTAGGGTCTACACATTGTATAACCTGTCCAGGTCTGCTTTGTCACCAGATTAGCTGTTGATGCATACAGATTAGGTCAAGTAAGCCTGCTGATGTCATAAGTACTACTTGTCAGTGATTTGAGAGGCAGGTACAATTGATTTAAATATAGTTTGACCATCCAGAGCATTTAACAACTGCCTAACGGTGGGCACAGAATACAGACAGTAAGACAAAGGCACATTAGCGCCAGGTACAAATGAGTCCGGTGAATGGCGAGAATAAAGGACACATGTTCAGAAATATTGGTGTGACATTTAGTAATATACAAGAGGCAACCAGTCTTGTCTTTCTGACACTTCATTTAATTCAGACCAACCACAGTTCAGAAACACTTCCACACAAAATAGACAGGTTTACAATGGTCATTGAAGTTGATTTGGCAGTTGGAGGAAAACAGCACAACCTGATGAAGATATCCCAGAAGCCTTGTACATCTTCAGGTTCCACAGGAAGATATTCTGCAAGACAAACCGTCAGCATTCTAGTTCCCAGTCATGTGTGCATGCACATATATAAAACTCACATTCAGTCACAGGTGTAAGCCACATCCAAGTACTTATAAGTTCCAACACAGGGGTCGCCGAACACAGAGTTGGATACCTTGACGATACACTGGCGCTCTCCGTCACACCTGTGTGTCAACAGGTAGAGGTTAACACCACAGCCAATGAGTGCCTACAGGTAAATGCACACTAAAGGTTTCACTACCTTTCTGCCATTGTGCTGGTGCTAGATTGGCTGAGGCAGTTGGTGTTTTTGAGTTGTTCCTGTGGGTGCCTAATGGAACACACATCGTGTTGACAACGACCATAGTTGGCACGCTGAATATGGATCTCACCCCGATCTAAGAGAAAGAAGAAAAGGATGGCCAAATCTTGGTGTGTGGGCTAGTGACTAATATACGTCACCACATGATTATACCGTACGATAGTGCTAACCAGCTTACCACATAGTAGTTGGGAATCAGAGCCTTCACATATGATGCTGCAAGGACAACACAGGAGTTACACCACACTGGCCAGACAAATTAAGACACATTAGCCTGGTGAAGTGTTAGGGATGGGCACTAACAGGGAATGTTGATTTCAGGTGAATTTTTTAAGTCATCTTAAACTTGTTGGCATGTACTAAAGTATAAAAAGTTAAGCGCGTCATCTTCCACCGTTACCTTGTAGTTCCACTTCCTTATGAGCAGGACTCAAATGGCTAACATTAAGCAAACAGGCTAGACCTAGACTGGTGAAAAATAAAGTCGACCCGCTACACCAAATCTGTATTTCTATGCTGTGCCATATTAGCTGTATACCCTACAAATCTGTGAGAGTAGCGCTAGCTAGTTACCGTTCACTGATACATATTCAGTCTTAACCTGTTGGGTCTAGGGGGCAGCATTTGCACGTCTGGATAAAATGTACCCGATTTAATCTGGTTACTAATCCTACCCAGTAACTAGAATATGCATATACTTATTATATATGGATAGAAAACACTCTAAAGTTTCCAAAACTGTTTGAATGGTGTCTGTGAGTATAACAGAACTCATTTGGCAGGCAAAACCCTGAGACATTTTCTGACAGGAAGTGGATACCTGATGTGTTGTATTGACTTTAAACCTATCCCATTGAAAAACACAGGGGTTTAGGAATATTTTGGCACTTCCTATTGCTTCCACTAGATGTCACCAGCCTTTACAAAGTGTTTTGAGTCTTCTGGAGGGAGATCTGACCGAACAAGAGCCATGGAACGGTGATGTCCCATTAGACACCTGGCGCGCTAGTTCATGTTGGGTACCCTCGTTCCAATACGTTATAAAAGAGTATGCATTCGTCCACCTTGAATATTATTCATGTTCTGGTTAAAAAAGGCCCTAATGATTTATGCTATACAACGTTTGACATGTTTGAACGAACGGAAATATATTTTTTCCCCTCGTTCATGACGAGAAGTCCGGCTGGCTTACATCATGTGCTAACGAGACGGAGATTTTTGGACATAAATGATGAGCTTTTTTGAACAAAACTACATTCGTTATGGACCTGTGATACCTGGAAGTGACATCTGATGAAGAGAATCAAAGGTAATGGATTATTTACATAGTATTTTCGATTTTAGATCTCCCCAACATGACGTCTAGTCTGTATCGCAACGCGTATTTTTCTGGGCGCAGTGCTCAGATTATTGCAAAGTGTGATTTCCCAGTAAGGTTATTTTTAAATCTGGCAAGTTGATTGCGTTCAAGAGATGTAAATCTATAATTCTTTAAATGACAATATAATATTTTACCAATGTTTTCTAATTTTAATTATTTAATTTCTGACGCTGACTTGACTGCCGGTTATTGGAGGGAAACGATTTCCTCAACATCAATGCCATAGTAAAACGCTGTTTTTGGATATAAATATGAACTTGATAGAACTAAAAATGCATGCATTGTCTAACATAATGTCCTAGGAGTGTCATCTGATGGAGATTGTAAAAGGTTAGTGCATCATTTTAGCTGGTTTTATGGTTTTGGTGACCCTGTCTTTGACTTGACAAAACATTACACACAACTCTTGTCCTAACATACTCTAAATTTATGCTTTCGCCGTAAAACCTTTTTGAAATCGTAAAACGTGGTTAGATTAAGGAGATGTTTATCTTTCAAATGGTGTAACATAGTTGTATTTTTGAAAAATTTGAATTTTGACATTTATTTGGATTCAAATTTGCCGCTCTTGAAATGCACCTGCTGTTGATGGAGTGCACCACGGGTGGCACGCTAGCGTCCCACCTAGCCCCAAGAGGTTAATCCAGATTAAGTGTGCACAAGCATCAAGTAAGCTTCAGCCACTTTCCTTCAATGATCTTGCTGGCTACTTGAGCTCGATATGTACATATAACAAGGAACAGCAGCAGCAGATGTCAAAAAAGTAATTGCAAAAAAAAAAAAAAAAGTCAATGCAGATAGTCAGGGGTTGTCACTCAGCAGTTTTATGGCTTGGGGGGGAAGTAGAAGCCGTTCAGGGTCCTGTTGGTTCCAGACTTGGTGCAGCCGTACAATTTGTCATGGAGCAACAGGACAGTATGACTTGGGTGGCTTGAGGCATTGACAATGTAGGGCCTTCTGACACACGTCGTGTCGAGGTCCTGATGGCAGGGAGCGCGGCCTCAGTGATGTACGCACTACTCTGTAGCACCTTGCGGACAGATGCCATACCTAGTGGTGATGCAGCCAGTCAAAAAGTTCTCAATGGTGCAGCTGTAGAATTGAGGATCGGAGGGCTGATAAATATTTTTAGCCTCCTGGTAGGGAGGGGCTTGGCCCTCCGTTTCCTGTAGTCCACGATCAGTTCCTTTGTCCGTCTTGGCACCACACTGCCTGGTCTCCGACCTCCCTACAGGCTACGATAACTAAAGTTGTTGCCGGCTACATTGTTCCATAACCACAGCTTGTGTGCCAGCTAGTGTTCGTTAGCAGGTGAGGGTGGTATACACTTGGAGAAACAAATGCATGTATGAAACATGTTGTGGCCATAAGGCAGCATTTATTAAAACAAAGTTAGCAAGCTGGTACCCTAGGGGAACCAACCCATTCTATTCCTTTTCTAGCAATCAGCAGAGTGCACTCTTTTACAAAAGAGTAAAATGGCTAGGAGTATTAAACAATATCCCAACATGCCACAGTCATACCGATATTACATTGAATTAAATTATGGCTATTGGTGCCCACCACTAACTATTATTAGCACACATTCAGAGACTGACTTGTTTCGTGCTGTTGGACACAGGAGTATTTGGTGTCCAGGTACTTGTAAGTCCCAACACAGGGGTCTCCAAAAACAAAATTGGATGCCGGGACAACACACTGGCTCTTCCCACCGCACCTGTTTGTGTCAAAGACAGGTAGAGGTCATGAGTTCCCACAGGTAAACACTTCAGGTTCTAGTATCTTTTTACCATCTTGCTGGTGGTTGTTACCACTACAGCCAGGAGTTCCTACAGGTAAACACCACAGGTTCTAGTACCTTCCTGCCATCTTGCTGGTGGAGGATTGGCTGAGGTAGTTGGTGTCGGTGAGTTGGTTATAAGGGCGCCCAATGGAACACACATCGTGTTTACGACGACCATAGTTGGCACGCTTGATTTGAATCTGACCTCCATCTGAGGTAGATGGGGGGAAAAGATCAAGAAAAGGAGAAAGGTGAGGGACGAAGGAGAGCGAAGACTGGTGTGGGCCAGTGACGCTAATCTACAGTAGAAAATATCATAGGTGGTCGGTGACTAGCTTACCACATTGCAGTAAAGCATCAGAGCCTTAACCTCTATGGGCTAGGTGGGACGCAAGCGTCCCACCCGTGGTGCACTCCAGCAACAGCAGGTGCATTTCAAGAGCGGCAAATTTGAATCCAAATAAATGTCAAAATTCAAATTTTTTAAACATACAACTATTTTACACCCTTTGAAAGATAAACATCTCCTTAATCTAACCACGTTTTACGATTTCAAAAAGGTTTTACGGCGAAAGCATAAATTTAGAGTATGTTAGGACAGTACATTTACAAGAGTTGTGTGTAATGTTTTGTCAATTCAAAGACAGGGTCACCAAAACCATAAAACCAGCTAAAATGATGCACTAACCTTTTACAATCTCCATCAGATGACACTCCTAGGACATTGTGTTAGACAATGCATGCATTTTTAGTTCTATCAAGTTCATATTTATATCCAAAAACAGCGTTTTACTGTGGCGTTGATGTTCAGGAAATCGTTTCCCTCCAATAACCGGCATTCAAGTCAGCACCACAAATTAAATAATTAAAATGAGAAAACATTGGTAAAATATTATATTGTCATTTAAAGAATTATAGATTTACATCTCTTGAACGCAATCAACTTGCCAGATTTAAAAATAACCTTACTGGGAAATCACACTTTGCAATAATCTGAGCACTGCGCCCAGAAAAATACGCGTTGCGATACAGACTAGCCGCCATGTTGGGAGATCTAAAATCGAAAATACTATGTAAATAATCCATTACCTTTGATTCTCTTCATCAGATGTCACTTCCAGGTATCACAGGTCCATAACGAATGTAGTTTTGTTCAAAAAAGCTCATCATTTATGTCCAAAAATCTCCGTCTTGTTAGCACATGATCTAAGCCCGCCGGACTTCACTTCATGAACGAGGGGAAAAAATATATTTACGTTCGTTCAAACATGTCAAACGTTGTATAGCATAAATCATTAGGGCCTTTTTTAACCAGAACATGAATAATATTCAAGGTGGACGAATGCATTCTCTTTTATAACGTATTGGAACGAGGGTACCCAACATGAACTCGCGCGCCAGGTGTCTAATGGGCCATCATCGTTCCATGGCTCTTGTTCGGTCAGATCTTCCTCCAGAAGACTCAAAACACTTTGTAAAGGCTGGTGACATCTAGTGGAAGCAATAGGAAGTGCCAAAATATTCCTCAGCCCCTGTGTTTTTCAATGGCATAGGTTTAAAGGTAATACAACACATCAGATATCCACTTCCTGTCAGAATCTGTCTCAGGGTTTTGCCTGCCAAATGAGTTCTGTTATACTCACAGACACCATTCAAACAGTTTTAGAAACTTTAGGGTGTTTTCTATCCATATATAATAAGTATATGCATATTCTAGTTACTGGGTAGGATTAGTAACCAGATTAAATCGGGTAAATCTTTTTATCCAGCCGTGCAAATACTGCCCCTTAGCCCTAACAGGTTAACACGTGATGCTGATTGCTGCCAGGACAAATAAACAGGAATTACACACCACTCACATTAGCTTGGTTAAGTAGTATCATCATTATTACATACAGTACCTCCATCTGTTAGTGTACAGCAAGCTGCAGCCAGCACTGAAACATCACACAGCTAATTCAGCAACATTCCACATCATATGCACTTGGACCATGAAGCTAGAATTTAGCATTTGACTCTATACTCCAGCATTTGAGTTATACTAAGTGTACTGTAGTCATCAAGTTCAGAATTTGGTCTCTTATTCCATGCATGCAATGTGGCAGTTTGTTAGACAACTTTGTTTTGAACAATATAAATGTAATGTCCCGCAAGTCATACATGACACATAATTCCATTACTCTCAAATACAAACATTTGGTCATATATATTTAAATTCTAATCTGCATCAGATACAGATTTTGTATACGCACATGTGACCACCGTCAGTCTGAACATGCGCATGATGCCGGGTACAGGAGTGGCAGTAACAGAGAAAATGCAACTGATGCTAAGTAGACCCAATACACCTGGTATTTATGTTATGTGACATGTCTTAATTAACCCAGGTGTATCTATTTGTCTCCAGGTACACCTCATTGCAATTAGGGGCCAGCGTTTGCTGGTCTATTCCTGGCTATTGGTTCAGTCTCATCTCATGGAGTTAGATAGAGGACTCTAGATGGATAAAATCAATTTTGACATTAACATTAGCATTGAGGGCTTTCAACATTTTAAAGTAGCCATCTAGGTGGGGCTTCTTCGTTAAGGAAGAATCACACGGGCCACGATCAGTCTTAAAACCTTTGAGTGTTGCAGATTTGCCATATGAGTTCTGTTATACTCACAGACACCATTCAAACAGTTTTATAAACTTCAGAGTGTTTTCTATCCAAATCTACTAATAATATGCATATTATCGTTTCTGGGAAAGAGTAGTAACCAGTTTAAATCGGGTACGTTTTTTATCCGGCCGTGACAATACTGCCCCCTAGCCCAGACAGGTTAATAGAATTTATATGATTAAGGTTTTGACTAAATGATTCACTCCTAAAATGTATAACTGAATGATTAGAAGACTAATTCTATAAATGTGTGTGCATAGGACAAGCTAAGACTTTACTATTTGGCAATGGAAGTAAGACATTCAAGGAAAAGGGGAACTGTTAACTTCTCGGGGCTGCGTGGTACGCTACCGTCCCACCCACAGTTCACACTATTCAACAGCCAGTGAAATATCAGGGCGCCAAATTCAAAACAACTATTTTACACCATTTGAAAGATAACCCTCTCCTTAATCCAACCACATTGTCCGATTTCAAAAAGGCTTTACGGAGAAAGCACATTGGTCAATATTCTGAGTACAGAGCTCGGCCATCAATGCAAGCTATACAGTTAGCCGTCAAGCCACGGCGTCGTCAAAACTCTAAAATACTGTTATAAATATTTTCTTACTTTTGCTGATCTTCGCCGGAATGCACCCGGAAGGACTCCCACTTCCACAAGAAATGTTCATTTGTTCGATAAAGTCCATCATTTATGTCCAAATAAATCAATTTTGTTCGGGGGTCCAGATCACTATTCCAAAAGGCATGATGCGCGTACATCCATCATAGACGAAAAGTTATAAAGTTCCCTTAGCGTTTGTAGAAACATGTCAAACCATGTTCACAATCAATCTTTATGGTGTTTTTAACATAAAACTTTGATAATATTCCAACCGGACATTAGCGTATTCATTACAGAAGAAAAATAAAAATGGCTAGCCCTGCGTGACCGCGCATGAGGTAACTAAGCGACCCCAGCCAGACCACTTATTGTTCCGGGTTGTTATTCAATCAAATTGCATAGTAGAAGCCTCAAACAAGGTTCTAATGACTGTTGACATCTAGTGGAAGCCTTAGGAAGTGCAATATGACATCACAGACACTAGTTTGGATAGACAATCATTTCAAAAGACTACAAGCCTCAGAGTTCCCACTTCCTGGTTGGATACCTCTTAGGTTTTTGCCTGCCATATGAGTTCTGTTATATTCACAGACATCATTCAAAAAGTTTTTGAAACTTTAAAGTGTTTTCTATTCAAATCTACTAATGATATGCAAATATTTGACTCTGGGCCCGAGTATTAGGCAGTTTACTCTGGGCACGCTTTTCATCCAAAAGGGAAAATACTGCCCCCTATACCTGAACAGGTTAACAGACAGCAGACAACTTGTGACCACTGTGAAACTGATAACAGGAAGAAGGTCTCCCAACCTTTAGGCTTGCAGTAGATTATGTAACATGGGGCAGGATATGATAAGCAATGTATGTGATGGAGAAGACTTGTAAATAAGCATTGACAGTCTTGGGGCTAGGTGGGACGCTAGCGTGCCACCCGTGGTGCACTCCATCAACAGCAGGTGCATTTCAAGAGCGGCAAATTTGAATCCAAATAAATGTCAAAATTCAAATTTTTCAAACATACAACTATTTTACACCCTTTGAAAGATAAACATCTCCTTAATCTAACCACGTTTTACGATTTCAAAAAGGTTTTACGGCGAAAGCATAAATTTAGAGTATGTTAGGACAGTACATTTACAAGAGTTGTGTGTAATGTTTTGTCAATTCAAAGACAGGGTCACCAAAACCATAAAACCAGCTAAAATGATGCACTAACCTTTTACAATCTCCATCAGATGACACTCCTAGGACATTATGTTAGACAATGCATGCATTTTTAGTTCTATCAAGTTCATATTTATATCCAAAAACAGCGTTTTACTATGGCATTGATGTTGAGGAAATCGTTTCCCTCCAATAACCGGCAGTCAAGTCAGCGTCACAAATTAAATAATTAAAATTAGAAAACATTGGTAAAATATTATATTGTCATTTAAAGAATTATAGATTTACATCTCTTGAACGCAATCAACTTGCCAGATTTAAAAATAACCTTACTGGGAAATCACACTTTGCAATAATCTGAGCACTGCGCCCAGAAAAATACGCGTTGCGATACAGACTAGACGTCATGTTGGGGAGATCTAAAATCGAAAATACTATGCAAATAATCCATTACCTTTGATTCTCTTCATCAGATGTCACTTCCAGGTATCACAGGTCCATAACGAATGTAGTTTTGTTCAAAAAAGCTCATCATTTATGTCCAAAAATCTCCGTCTCGTTAGCACATGATGTAAGCCAGCCGGACTTCTCGTCATGAACGAGGGGAAAAAATATATTTCCGTTCGTTCAAACATGTCAAACGTTGTATAGCATAAATCATTAGGGCCTTTTTTAACCAGAACATGAATAATATTCAAGGTGGACGAATGCATACTCTTTTATAACGTATTGGAACGAGGGTACCCAACATGAACTAGCGCGCCAGGTGTCTAATGGGACATCATCGTTCCATGGCTCTTGTTCGGTCAGATCTCCCTCCAGAAGACTCAAAACACTTTGTAAAGGCTGGTGACATCTAGTGGAAGCAATAGGAAGTGCCAAAATATTCCTAAACCCCTGTGTTTTTCAATGGGATAGGTTTAAAGTCAATACAACACATCAGGTATCCACTTCCTGTCAGAAAATGTCTCAGGGTTTTGCCTGCCAAATGAGTTCTGTTATACTCACAGACACCATTCAAACAGTTTTGGAAACTTTAGAGTGTTTTCTATCCATATATAATAAGTATATGCATATTCTAGTTACTGGGTAGGATTAGTAACCAGATTAAATCGGGTACATTTTTTTTATCCAGACGTGCAAATGCTGCCCCCTAGACCCAACAGGTTAAAGAAGAGGAGGGGCATTTGTAAGGGGTATGACATATGGTATGACCAAAGGTTAGGTATAAAAGGCTGTGTACATTGTATGATATTCAGAGCCCTCATGAATAAACATTGTTGACTATTGTAGGCTGGGCCTCCGTCTGTGTCATTGAACCAGAATCTTACAAACTCTGAGTGCTCTGAGTGCAGGCTGAGTTGTTTAATTGAAGTTCAGTTTATGTACATCGGGAACAAAATTCTCATAACACCAGTTCAATGTAACAGTGATTGGTTTAGCCTTCAACACCATAGTGCCCTCCAATCTCATCACTTTTTACATTTTTTACATTTTTTATTTCACCGTTACTTAACCAGGTAGGCCAGTTGAGAACAAGTTCTCATTTACAACTGCGACCTGGCCAAGATAAAGCAAAGCAGTGCGACACAAACAACAACACAGAGTTAAACATGGAATAAACAAACATGCAGTCAATAATACAATATACTGCATGTTCAAACGAGGTAGAATAAGGGAGGTAAGGCAATAAATAGGCCATAGTGGCTAAATAATTACAGTACAGCAAATAAACACTAGAGTAATAGATGTGCATATGATGAGTGTGCAAGTAGAGATACTGGGGTGCAAAGGAGCAAAATAAATAAAATAAATTACTGGCACTTTACCTAGCAAAGACTTATAGATGACCTGGTTTGGCGACGAATATGAAGCGAGGGCCAGCCAACGAGAGCATGCAGGTCGCAGTGGGGGTAGTATATGGGGCTTTGGTGACAAAACGGATGGCACTGCGATAGACTGCAATAAATTTGTTGAGTAGAGTGTTGGAGGCTATTTTGTAAATGACATCGTCGATTTCAAGGATAGGTAGGATTGTCAGTTTTACGTGGGTATGTTTGGCAGCATGAGTGAAGGATGCTTTGTTGCGAAATAGGAAGCCGATTCTAGGTTTAATTTTGCATTGGAGAGGCTTAATGTGAGTCTGGAAGGAGAGTTTACAGTCTAACCAGACACCTAGGTATTTGTAGTTGTCCACATATTCTAATTCAGAACCGTCCATACTAGTGATGCTGTACAGGTGTGGGCAGCGATCGGTTGAAGAGCATAAACTTAGTTTTACTTGCATTTAAGAGCAGTTGGAGGCCACGGAAGGAGAGTTGTATGGCATTGAAGCTCGTCTGGAGGTTAGTTAACACAGTGTCCAAAGAAGGGCCAGAAGTAAACAAAATGGTGTCATCTGCGTAGAGGTGGATCAGAGAATCACCAGCAGCAAGAGCAACATCATTGATGTATACAGAGAAAAGAGTCGGCCCGAGAATTGAACCCTGTGGCACCCCCATAGAGACTGCCAGAGGTCCGGACAACAGGCCCTCCGATTTGACCCACTGAACTCTGTCTGAGAAGAAGTTGGTGAACCAGGCTAGGCAGTCATTTGAGAAACCAAGGTTGTTGAGTCTGCCGATAAGAATGTGGTGATTGACAGAGTCGAAAGCCTTGGCCAGGTCGATGAATACAGCTGCACAGTATTGTCTCTAATCGATGGCGGTTATGATATATTTTAGGAACTTGAGCGTGGCTGAGGTACACCCACGACCAACTAGGAAACCAGATTGCATAGCGGAGAAATTACGGTGGGATTCGAAACGGTCAGTGATCTGTTTGTTAACTTGGCTTTCAAAGACCTTAGAAAGGCAGGGTAGGATAGATATAGATCTGTAGCAATTTGGGTCTAGAGTGTCTCCCCCTTTGAAGAGGGTGATGACCTTGAAGAGGGGGATGACAGCTTTCCAATCTTTGGGGATCTCAGACAATGCGAAAGAGGGGTTGAACAGGCTAATAATAGGGGTTTCAACAATTTCGGCTGATAATTTTAGAAAGAGACGGTCCAGATTGTCTAGCCAGGCTGAGTTGTAGGGGTCCAGGTTTTGCAGCACTATTAGAACATCAGCAATCTGTATTTGGGTGAAGGATGGGGAGGCTTTGGCATGTTGATGTGGGGGGTGCAGGGCTGTTGACCTGGGTAGGGGTAGCCAGGTGGAAAGCACAGCCAGCCATAGAAAAATGCTTATTGAAATTCTCAGTTATCATGGATTTATCGGTGGTGACAGTGTCCCAGAACTTTTTGGAGTTCGTGTTGCAGGATGAAAATTTCCGTTTGAAAAAGCTAGCCTTTGCTTTCCTAACTTCCCTGAAAAGTTGCGTATCACGGGGGCTATTCAATGCTAATGCAGTGCGCCACAGGATGTTTTTGTGCTGGTCAAGAGCAGTCAGGTCTGGAGTGAACCAAGGTCCATATCTGTTCCTGGTTCTACATTTTTTGAATGGGGCATGCTTATTTAAGATGGTGAGGAAAGCACTTTTAATGAATAACCAGGCATCCTCTATTGTCGGAATGAGGTCAAAATCCTTCCAGGATACCCGGGCCTGGTCGATTAGAACGGTTTGCTCGCTGAAGTGTTTTAGGAAGCATTTGAACATGATGAGAGGTGGTTGTTTGACCGCAGACCCATTACGGACGCAGGCAATTTGGCAGTGATCGCTGACATCCTGGTTGAAGACTGCAGAGGTGTATTTGGAGGGCACGTTGGTTAGGATGATATATATGAGGTGCCCGTGTTTACGGATTTGGGGTTGTACCTGGTAGGTTCATTGATAATTTGTGTGAGATTGAGGGCATCAATCTTAGATTGTATGATGGCTGGGGTGTTAAGCATATCCCAGTATAGGTCACCTAACAGCACGAGCTCTGAAGATAGATGGGGGGCAATCAGTTCACATATGGTGTCCAGGGCACAGAAGGTGGTCTATAGCAAGTGGCAACGGTGAGAGATTTGTTTCTGGAAAGGTTGATTTTTAAAAGTACAAGGTCAAATTCTTTGACCTGGATAGTAAGACAGAACTCTGCAGGCTAACGCTGCAGTAGATTGTAACTCCGCCTCCTTTGGCAGTTCTATCTTGTCGGAAAATGTTATAGTTAGGAATGGACATTTCAGGGGTTTTGGTGGTCCTCCTAAACCAGGATTCAGACACGGCTAGGACAACCGGGTTGGCAGAGTGTGCTAAAGCAGTGAATAAAATAAACTTAGGGAGGGGGCTTCTAATGTTAACATGCATGAAACCAAGGCTTTTACGGTTAGAGAAGTCAACAAATGAGAGCGCCTGGGGAATGGGAGTGGAGCTAGGCACTGCAGGGCCTGGTGTAACCTCTACATCAACAGAGGAACAGATTAGAAGTAGGATATGTGTACGGCTAAAGGCTATAACAACTGGTCGTCTAGTACGTTCGGAACAGAGAGTAAAAGGAGCAGGTTTCTGGGCACGGTAGAATAGATTCAAGGCATAATGTACAGACAAAGGTATGGTAGGATGTGAATACAGTGGAGGTAAACCTATGCATTGAGTGACGATGACAGAGATATTGTCTCTAGAAACATCATTTCAACCAGGTGAGGTCACCGCATGTTTGGAAGGTGGAACTAAAGGGTTAGCTAAGGCGTATTGAGCAGGGCTAGAGACTCTACAATGAAATAAGGCAATAATTACTAACCAAAACAGCAATGGACGAGGCACATTGACATTAGGGAGAGGCATGCGTAGCCGAGTGATCATCATTGGCTGCAGTGAGTAGCTTGGCGAGCTGGACACACAGATGGGCCTAGCATGAAATAGGTCCAGGCTAATAGGTGCTTGCTTCGGGACAGAGACGTTAGCCAGGACAAGCCAATCGGATAGCAGCTAGCTGCGATGATCCAGTTGTAAAGGTTTAGAGCTTGAAGTGGGAATTAGGAGATATGGAGAAAAATAAGTCAGATTTGCTCTGGTTTGATTCGTGCTGTGCAAACTGGCAAGAGTATTCTGGGCTAAAGGTAGCTGGTGACCGCTAGCAGTGGCTAGCTGACTGCTAGCTTGTAGCTAGTTAGCTGGCTAGCTTCTGTTGGGGGTTCTGGTTCAAAAACGAAAGAAAATAGCAATCATGCCACATCACTAAGCTTGGGCCCTTGGTCTCAACCCCGCCCGGTGCAGCTGGGCCGACGGGCCGACCTCAGGTGTGAAGGTAGGCAACAACACCTCCGCCACGCTGATCCTCAAGACTGGGGCCCCACAAGGGTGTGTGCTCAGCCTCCTCCTGTACTCCCTGTTCACCCATGACTGTGTGGCAACTCAATCATCAAGTTTGCTGACAACAGTGGTAGGCCTGATTACCAACAATGTCGAGACGGCCTACAGTGAGGAGTTGAGGGCCCTGACGGAATGATGCCAGGAAAATAACCTCTCCCTCAATGTCAACAAAACAAATGAGATGATCGTGGACTACAGTAGACAGCAGAGAGCTAGTCCCCATCCACGTCTATGGGGCCGCATTGGAAAGGATGAAAATCTTTAACTTACTCGGAGCCATGGCCTGTTCTCCCCGCTACCATCTAGAAGGAGGTGAAAGTACAGGAGCATCAAAGCTGTGACCAAGAGACTGAGAAACTGGAGATAGAAGTTTTCTATCTCCAAAATATCGATGATTTGTTCGCCGAGCCACTTAGTTATCACTTTTGCCTTATGGTAAGGTGCTCCATCATGCTGGAAAAGGCATTGTTCTTCACCAAACTGTTCCTGGATGGTTGGGAGAAGTTGCTCTCGGAAGATGTGTTGGTTCCATTCTTTATTCATGGCTGCGTTCTTATGCAAAATTGTGAGTGAGCCCACTCCTTTGGCTGAGAAGCAACCCCACACATGGATGGTCTCAGGATGCTTTACTGTTGGCATGACACAGGACTGATGGTGGCGCTCACCTTGTCTTCTCTGGACAAGCTTTTTTCCATATGCCCCAAACAATCGGAAACGGGATTCATCAGAGAAAATGACTTTACCCCAGATGCACTCACACCTGCCTGCTGCCATTCCTGAGCAAGCTCTGTACTGATGGTGCCCCGATCCAGCAGCTGAATCAACTTTAGGAGACGGTCCTGGTGCTTGCTGAACTTTCTTGGGCGCCCTGAAGCCTTCTTCACAACAATTGAACCGCTCTCCTTGAAGTTCTTGATGATTTGATAAATGGTTGATTTAGGTTCAATCTTACTGGCAGCAATATCCTTGGCTATGAAGCCCTTTTTGTGCAAAGCTATGATGACAATACATGTTTCCTTTACAGGTAAGCATGGTTGACAGAGGAAGAACAATGATTCCAAGCACCACCCTCCTTTTGAAGCTTCCAGTCTGTTATTCGAACTCAATCAGCATGAAAGAGTGATCTCCAGCCTTATCCTCGTCAACACTCACACCTGTGTTAACAAGAGAATCACTGACATGATATCAGCTGGTCCTTTTGTGGCAGGGCTGAAATGCAGTGGACATTTTTTGGGGGGATTCAGTTCATTTGCATGGCAAAGAGGGTCTTTGCAATTAATTGCAATTCATCTGATCACTCTTCATAACATTCTAGAGTATATGCAAATTACCATCATACAAAACCTTTGGCCACGACTGTACATAGTCATTCAACACGGTTCACTTTAATAATATTTACAGTAGAGTACCTGTATTGTGGGTTCTGTGGTCACCAAACTGCCTTCAAGCTCAGTGGTCTCCCTTCACAGGAGTGGCAACTGGGAACATATAAATGCACAAAATCACTCGGACCAGCCTTTCCGTACCGCGGCGGTGAAGCCTGATAAGTGCAACACCCAAAGGGCTCGCAAGTTGAAGGACAAGGCACCTGTTCAGCAGCCCTGAGAATGGAAAGGTGAGAGGAAGAGGACACATATTCAGCCACCAGAACAACACATCATGGGGATCTGACCATAGAGAATGATGGACACAGGATATCATCTTTATATGTGTTCCATTATGGTGTCCGTGAGCGCACGGACATGCAAATCAAATAACAAATGTAATTACATTTGAGACAACAGAGGCAATATTCATTTTATTAAAGTAGATTGAATAATAGGGTGCGATCAGCAGGATGCAACGTTTTGGAAAGGTTCAGATAAAAATATGCTATGTTGAACAAATATGTCTCTCCGACATGTAGAATAAGGAAATACGTTGTCTCTATTCATGAAATGGAAACCTGCAACGCTCGAAGGTTTTGCGACTGAACGTGGCCCGTGTGATTCTTCCTTAACGAAGAAGCCCCACCTAGATGGCTACTTTAAAATGTTGGAAGCCCTCAATGGCAATGTTAATGTCAAAATTGATTTTATCCATCTAGAGTCCTCTATCTAACTCCATGAGACTGAACCAATAGCGAGGTATAGACCAGCAAACGCCGGCCCCTAATTGCAATGAGGTGCACCTGGAGACAAATAGATACACCTGGGTTAATTAAGACATGTCACATAACATAAATACCAGGTGTATTGGGTCTAATTAGCATCAGTTGCATTTTCTCTATTACTACCACTCCTGTACCCGGCATCATGCACATGGTCAGACTGACGGTGGTCACATGTGAGTATATAAAATCTGTATCTGATGCAGATTAGAATATAAATATATATGACCAAATGTTTGTATTTGAGAGTAATGGAAGTACATATCATATGACTTGCGGGACATTACATTTCTATTGTTCAAAACAAAGTTGTCTAACAAACTGTCACATTGCATGCATGGAATAAGAGACAATTCTGAACTTGATGACTACAGTACACTTAGTATAACTCAAATGCTGGAGTATAGAGTCAAATGCTAAATTCTAGCTTCATGGTCCAAGTGCATATGATGTGGAATGTTGCTGAATTAGCTGTGTGTTGTTTCAGTGCTGGCTGCAGCTTGCTGTACACTAACAGATGGAGGTACTGTATGTAGTAATGATGATGATACTACTTAACCAAGCTAATGTGAGTGGTGTGTAATTCCTGTTTATTTGTCCTGGCAGCAATCAGCATCACGTGTGAAGGCTCTGATGCTTTACTGCAATGTGGTAAGCTAGTCACCGACCACCTATGATATTTTCTACTGTAGATTAGCGTCACTGGCCCACAGTCTTTGCTCTCCTTCGTCCCTCACCTTTCTCCTTTTCTTTGTCTCTCTTCCCTCAGATGGAGGTAAGATTCAAATCAAGCGTGCCAACTATGGTCGTTGTAAACACGATGTGTGTTCCATTGGGCGCCCCGATAACCAACTCACCGACACCAACTGCCTCAGCCAATCCACCACCAGCAAGATGGCAGAAAGGTACTAGAACCTGTGGTGTTTACCTGTAGGAACTCCTTGGCTGTGGTGTTAACAACCACCAGCAGCAAGAACCTGTAGTGTTTACCTGTGGGAACTCATGACCTCTACCTGTCTTTGAAACACCCAGGTGCGATGGAAAGAGCCAGTGTGTTGTCCCGGCATCCAATTTGGTTTTTGGGGACCCCTGTGTTGGGACTTACAAGTACCTGGACACCAAATACTCCTGTGTCCAACAGCCCGAAACAAGTAAGTCTCAATGTGTGCTAGTAATAGTTAGTGGTGGGCACCAATAGCCATAATTTAATTCAATGTACTATCGGTATGACTGTGGCATGTTGGGATATTGTTTAATACTCCTACCCATTTGACTCTTTTGTAAAAGCGTGCACTCTGCTGATAGCTAGAAAAGGAATAGAATGGGTTGGTTCCCCTATGGTACCAGCTTGTTAATTTTGTTTTATTAAATGCTGCCTTATGGCCACAACGTGTTTCATACATGCATTTGTTTCTCCAAGTGTAAACCACCCTCACCTGCTAACTAACACAAGCTGTGCTTATGGAGCAATGTATCCGGCAACAACTTTAGTTAGCGTAGCCTGTAGGGAGGTCGGAGACCTGGCAGTGTGGTGCCAAGATGGACAAAGGAACTGACTGTGGACTACAGGTATTGGAGGGCCAAGCCCCTCCCTACCAGGAGGCTAAAAATATTTATCAGCCCTCCGATCCTCAATTCTACAGCTGCACTATTGAGCGCTTTTTGACTGGCTGCATCACCACTAGGTATGGCATCTGTCCGCAAGGTGCTAGAGAGTAGTGCGTACGGCCCAGTACATTACTGAGGCCGCGCTCCCTGCCATCAGGACCTCGACACCACGTGTGTCGGAAGGCCCTACATTGTCAATGCCTCAAGCCACCCAAGTCATACTGTCCTGTTACTCCATGACAAATGGTACGGCTGCACCAAGTCAGTAACCAACAGGACCCTGAACGGCTTCTACTTCCCCCAAGCCATAACTGCTGAATGACTACCCCTGACTATCTGCATAGCTTTTTTTTTTTGCAAATACTTTTTTGACATATGCTGTTCCTTGTTATATGTACATATCTAGCTCAATTAGCAAGCAAGAACATTGCAGGAAAGTGGCTGAAGCTTGCTTGTGCGTACTTAATCTGGTTTTAAGACTGAATGGTAACTACCTAGCGCTACTCCCACAGATTTGTAGTGTATACGGCATAGAAATACAGATGTGGTGTAGTGGGTCGACCTAATTTTTCACCAGCTTAGATCTAGCCAGCCAGTTTACTTAAAATGTTAGCATTTTGAGGACTGCTCATAAGGAAGTGGAACTACAAGGGAACGGTGGAAGATGACGTGTCAAACTGTTTATACTTTAGTTCACGCCAACACATTTTATAATGACTTTAAACAAATGAGCCTGAAATCAACATTCCCTGTTAGTTCCCATCCCTAACACTTCACCAGGCTAACGTATGTCTTAATTTGTCTGGCCAGTGTGGTGTAACTCCTGTGTTGTCCTTGCAGTAAGCAGCATCATATGTGAAGGCTCTGATTCCCAACTACTATGTGGTAAGCTGGTTAGCACTCCCGTACGGTATAATCATGTGGTGATATATATTAGTCACTAGCCCACACAAACACCCAGATTTGGCCATCCTTTTCTTCTTTCTCTTCCTCAGATCGGGGTGAGATCCATATTCTGCGTGCCAACTATGGTCGTCGTCAACACGATGTGTGTTCCATTGGGCGCCCACGCAAACAACTCAAAAACACCAACTGCATCAACCAATCCACCACCAGCACAATGGCAGAAAGGTACTGAAACCTTCAGTGTGCATTTACCTGTAGGCACTCATTGGCTGTGGTGTTAACCTCTACCTGTTGACACACAGGTGTGACGGAGAGCGCCAGTGTATCGTCAAGGTATCCAACTACGTGTTCGGCGACCCCTGTGTTGGAACTTATAAGTACTTGGATGTGGCTTACACCTGTGACTAAATGTGAGTTTTATATATGTGCATGCACGCCTGACTGGGAACTAGAATGCTGGTGCTGACGTTTTGTCTTGCAGAATATCTTCCTGTGGAACCTGAAGATGTACAAGGCTTCTGGGA
This sequence comes from Salmo salar, assembly GCF_965601325.2. Lineage (NCBI taxonomy): Eukaryota > Metazoa > Chordata > Actinopteri > Salmoniformes > Salmonidae > Salmo > Salmo salar. The sequence continues at coordinate 57,886,425 of NC_138312.1, read as the reverse complement.
TATCTTCATCAGGTTGTGCTGTTTTCTGCCAAATCAACTTCAATGACCATTGTGAACCTGTGTATTTTGTGTGGAAGCATTTCTGAACTGTGGTTGGTCTGAATTAAACGAAGTGTCAAAGACGAGACTGGTTGCCTCTTGTATGTTACTAAATGTCACACCAATATTTCTGAACATGTGTCCTTTATTCTTGCCTTTCACCGGACTCATTTGTACCTGGCGCTAACGTGCCTTTGTCTTGCTGTCTATGTTCTGTGCCCACCTTTAGGCAGTTGTAAAATATTCATTGTTCTCTGGACGGGCAAACTATTAAATCAATTGTACTTGCCTCTCAAATCACTGACCAGTAGTACTTATGACATCAGCAGGCTTACTTGACCTAATGTGTACACAAAGCAGACCTGGACCGTTAAGACATTACAATGTGTAGACCCTACAAACCCTGATCATTAAGTGATTGGCTCAGATCATGAGCCAAACAATACCCTGATGTGGAAATTAAGCTTGAGGCTATTTCTAAGGCTGCTTTTGCTTGTCAGATTTTTAGAGAACAATAGAGCTTGAATGGAGAAATGTATAACGCCCCACAGAATTTTGATGAGTCATAATGCGTCACACGGTTGCTAAGCTAATCATCATGCAATGCCTTCTCAAAGTCGAGAAACCTGCCTATTTTCCTCGCATACATAATGCCACTATTCCCAAGCAATACGATAATATCAAACATCTCGGATTAGTTGTAATTTTGTACTTCACGGAATTCATGCTAAAGTTTTTTTCGTTTTTTTTGAGCTAGTGCCTAATTGGTCCCAGAATGCACTGCGCAGCCCATTAACAACGTATGGGCGTTAATATGATGCCAGTGGAGTTTCACCATCTCAAAGGTATCTCTGGCACTGTCCCACACATTTCGGCGATGCACCAACATTGATCTGTCCCTCATTGAAATCAAGTCTAAGTGGTAGATCTGTAGAGCGCTATTTCTAGTCTGAGGTACATTTTTGTACACCAGTGTCCAACAGCTGAAAATAGTACTTTTGGTGTGAAAAAATATTTTGCAGTTTAGATGGTATAATGATTCAACACTACTTTTGTCGAAATGGTGAACCAGAATTTCAGCAACCAGGAAATGGCAGCGTGATCCGCATAGTGCATTTTTATTTCTATTATACCATCAATATGTCCTGTGGGACTGTCGTTGTGGTACTGCTGTACTCATCCCAAATAAAACCAATGGGCAATAAGAGACAGAATGCGATCGGATCATCTAAATTGGCTTTCACAACTCTTGTAGAATTTCCACGTGGATGGGGATATTGTGTATTTAATCAAAGTCCACTGGAGGACAATTTATTTTTAACTAAGACAATAATTTAACTGAATTTTTCCAGTACAATAGAGGTTCAGTAAATCCCTTTATTGTTTGGGATACCTTTACATGTACCTTCAGAGGTCATTCAATTCAATTTTCAACAACAATGAAAAAGCAGTTTCTGGCTAAAGAGAAGACTAACAAGGGAAATACATTCACTAATAGTACAGGTAGATAGCAATAAAAACGAAACTATAGAGATACAAAATAAGAGGAAAAACAAGATTTAGAGGAACTTATTCAAAAAACAACTAATATAATATATTACAAAATGAAAGTCATCTGTGAGGAAGCTAAATGATCTCAAGATGGCGCAGACAGAGATGGTCGCCTCGCTTCAAGTCCTTAGGAAATTATGCAGTTATTTGTGGACAACATTAGGGCACGAGTTGCCTTCCAGAGAGACATCAGAGATTGTAACATTCTCTGATTCACGGAAACATGGCTCACTCGGGATATGTTATCAAAGTCCATACAACCATCGGGTTTCTTCATGCGTCGCGCCGACAGAATCAAACATCTCTCTGGTAAGTGGAAGGGTAGGGGTTTATGCCTCATGATTAATGACTCATGGTGTAACAATATCAACATACAGTAACTCAAGTCCTTTTGTTCACCTGACTTATATATCGCAAAACTCGTGCAAAACTGAATGCGTGAACCACCGCATTCAACCATGGAAAGAGGTCGGGGAATATAGCTGAATATAAACAGTGTAGTTATTCCCTCCGCAAGGCAATCAAACAAGCAGAATGTCGGTATAGGGAGAAAATGGAGTTGCAATTCAACGGCCAAGACACGAGACGTATGTGGCAGGGTCTACAGGAAATTACGGACTACAAATTTGTTCATAAAATGCCTGGATTTTTACAATTTTGGTGATTCTCTTTTAAAATGGGTAAAAGTACTGTATAGGTGTAAAATAGTAAATAGCGGCTACTTTTCAGAGAGTTTTGAATCGTCAAGAGGACTTAAACAAGGGTGTCCGCTGTCACCATATCTATTCATTATGGCCATCGAAATGCTAGCTACTAAAATCAGATCAAATAACAACATTAGAGGATTAGAAATCCAAGGTTTAAAAACAAAGGTGTCCATGTATGCCGATGACTCAAGTTTTTTATTAAGTCCGCAAGCTAGATCCCTGCAATGTCTCATTGAAGATCTAGATACGTTTTCTGGACTCTCTGGACTAAAACCTGTGTACAATGTTAGGTATTGGATCTTTAAAAAATACAACTTTTACATTAATATGCAGTTTATCTTTAAAATTGTCTGATGGTGAAGTAGACATACTTGGTATTCATATAAAAAAATATTACATGAGCCCTACAAAATTAATTTCAATAGAAAACAGACAAGATCCTGCAACCATGGCGAGGTCAATTCCTGTCTATTTATAGAAAATTTGCCCTGATTAACTCCTTAGTCATATCACAGTTTACTTACTTTCATATGGCGCTGCATACTCCTGATGATTTGTTTTTCAATTCATATGAGCAAAAAATATTTATCTTAATTTGGGACGCTAAACCAGACAAGATACAGTGTGCCTATCTATATTTATGAATGTGTTTATTTTATTTAACCAGGTAAGTTGACTGAGAACACATTCTCATTTACAGCAACAACCTGGGGAATAGTTACAGGGGAGAGGAGGGGAGATGAAGTAGCTAATTGTACACCAGCGATGATTAGGTGGCCATGATGGTAAGAAGGACAATTTGGGAATTTAGCCAGGACACTGGGGTTAACACCCCTACTCTTGCGATCAGTGCCATGGGATCGTTAGTGATCACAGAGAGTCAGGACACCCATTTAACGTCCCATCCAAAAGACGGCACCCTACTGCCCTGGGTCAATGGGATATTTTTTAGACAAGACAGAAGGGTGCCTCCTACTGGCCCTCCAACACCACTTTGAGAAGCATCTGTTCTCCCATCCAAGGACTGACCAGGACCAATCCTGCTTAGCTTAAGAAGCAAAGCAGCAGTAAGATGCAGGGTGGTATGCAGGCCTAGCTCGCTATATAATGAATATGAATTGGGTGTGTTGAGATTATTAAATATAAAAGCACTAAACTTCTCTCTAAAAGCTTCACTTATTCAAAAGTTCTACTTGAACCCTAAATGTTTCTCAAGTAGATTACTAAAAAAAGCTAATCCATTGTCTAAAATAGACTTTTTGGCCTGTGTACAGATTTCCATGTCTCATTTTGATTAATTTCAAATGATACTTTTTTCAAAGTATTTCTCTTTTTCAAACAAGCATTGCAGAACTGGCTACAATTTCAATTTCATCCCCCTGAAAGGATAGAACAAATATTACAAATATTATGGCACTACTCAAATGTGACGGTTTATAAAAGACCAATATTTATGGGAAAAAAAGTTTGAGAAGGCTATTTGTTTTTAAATGATATTGTCAATTGGAATGGTAGAATTGTCTTTCATGGAGTTATCAGAATTACATGGAAAGGTCTGCTCAATCCAAGATTATAACCAGTTGATTACATTACCCCAACAACGGAGACAGGTGGCAGCAGGAGGAGGTAGGGAACTGGTCTGTCTGTCCAATATAAAGGACCAAAACTTGCAGAGGAAAAAAAATAGCATAAATAGGAATGTATACCAGTTTCATTTGAGGACCAGGATGTTGACATCTATGCCATACAGACTGCAAAATTGTTGGGAAGAAATTTTTGATTTACCGATTCAATGGTACGGGGTGTACGAGTTGATTCAAGACTTGTGCTTTTCAGCAAAAATTTTATAGATTTCTTGCCAACAAAATGCTAAATATTTGGGGCATACAATCATCAAAGTTCTGCAGATTTTGTGAGGATACAGAATTGACCTTTTATTTTGGTATTGTCTTCAAGCAGCCTGTCAGGAATGGCTGAAAATGCATAGCATAGATCTAAAATGGACCCTAGAAATACTTGAGATCTTGTCAGTCAATTACCAACGCTCATAGTAAAAGTTTAACTCAGTCTAGAGTCTATTCAATTAGATAAACTGTATCGTTGAAAGATATGCTGCATAGAAATCCGAAGGGTTGCCAGCAGAGACAGGCGGGATGGGCTAAGGGAAGCTGAGGACTGTGATGTGGAATTGGAGACAAAGTGGGAGGAGTTGCTGGGCAAAGGATAGAATGACAGATCTAAATTATATATAAAAGGTAAATACATTGACACTGAGGGGCTGTGTTGATATAGTTGAGGCTGATGCCATGCAGGTGTTTGTACAAATGCATACACTCATTCAAATGCACCAAGATGGACATGGTGCCATACATGCACTCAAACATTGGCCTTGCTGTTGTATTGTCCTGGATGTTTTTATGGTTGTTTTGTTTGTGGTGCAGGGAATGGAATTCTATTTATTCTCTGGCTGGAATCTGATGGTTGAAGGGCTGCTCTTGGAACTGTGTTGGACTACGTTTTTGACATTGTGGAGATCTGTCGATGTGCGCTTTAGCAGGGCGTTGACCCTGTTTGCGTGTGTGTGTGTCTCTGGATCAGAGGCTGTTAGATGACTAATGTGATGTAGTTGGGCAGCTTCCCTGCAAGTATGTTTAAGAGAAGAAACAGCCTCTAGATCAATTTACACGTTACGGTAACATTTGGTTCATGATCTGAGCCAATCACTTACTGATGTACATTTGTAGGGTCTACACATTGTATAACCTGTCCAGGTCTGCTTTGTCACCAGATTAGCTGTTGATGCATACAGATTAGGTCAAGTAAGCCTGCTGATGTCATAAGTACTACTTGTCAGTGATTTGAGAGGCAGGTACAATTGATTTAAATATAGTTTGACCATCCAGAGCATTTAACAACTGCCTAACGGTGGGCACAGAATACAGACAGTAAGACAAAGGCACATTAGCGCCAGGTACAAATGAGTCCGGTGAATGGCGAGAATAAAGGACACATGTTCAGAAATATTGGTGTGACATTTAGTAATATACAAGAGGCAACCAGTCTTGTCTTTCTGACACTTCATTTAATTCAGACCAACCACAGTTCAGAAACACTTCCACACAAAATAGACAGGTTTACAATGGTCATTGAAGTTGATTTGGCAGTTGGAGGAAAACAGCACAACCTGATGAAGATATCCCAGAAGCCTTGTACATATTCAGGTTCCACAGGAAGATATTCTGCAAGACAAACCGTCAGCATTCTAGTTCCCAGTCATGTGTGCATGCACATATATAAAACTCACATTCAGTCACAGGTGTAAGCCACATCCAAGTACTTATAAGTTCCAACACAGGGGTCGCCGAACACGGAGTTGGATACCTTGACGATACACTGGCGCTCTCCGTCACACCTGTGTGTCAACAGGTAGAGGTTAACACCACAGCCAATGAGTGCCTACAGGTAAATGCACACTAAAGGTTTCACTACCTTTCTGCCATTGTGCTGGTGCTAGATTGGCTGAGGCAGTTGGTGTTTTTGAGTTGTTCCTGTGGGTGCCTAATGGAACACACATCGTGTTGACGACGACCATAGTTGGCACGCTGAATATGGATCTCACCCCGATCTAAGAGAAAGAAGAAAAGGATGGCCAAATCTGGGTGTTTGTGTGGGCTAGTGACTAATATACGTAAGGCTTCTGGGATATCTTCATCAGGTCGTGCTGTTTTCCTCCAACTTCAATGACCATTGTAAACCTGTGTATTTTGTGTTGAAGCATTTCTGAACTGTGGTTGGTCTGAATTAAATGAAGTGTCAGAAAGACAAGAATGGTTGCCTCTTGTATGTTACTAAATGTCACACGAATATTTCTGAACGTGTGTCCTTTATTCTCGCCTTTCACCGGACTAATTTGTACCTGGCGCTAACGTGCCTTTGTCTGTATTCTGTGCCCACCTTTAGGCAGTTGTAAAATACTCATTGTGCTCTGGATGGTCAAACAATTTAAATCAATTGTACCTGCCCCTCAAATCACTGACGGGTAGTACTTATGACATCAGCAGGCTTACTTGTCCAAGTCACCAGGTAATCTGTTCTCAAAGCAGACCTGGACGGTTAAGACATTACATACAATGTGTAGACCCTACAAACCCTGATCATTAAGTGATTGGCTCTTATTGATCAGATCATAAGCCAAATGTTACCGTGATGTGGAAATTAAGCTAGAGGCTATTTCTTAAACATATACATGCAGTGATGCTGCCCAACTACACCACAGTCATCTAACAGCCTCTTATCCAGAGAGGCAAACGGGGTCAACGCCCTGCTGAAGGGCACGTAGACAGATCTCCCACCGATGCTGCCCCTCAACCATCAGATTCCACCCTGAGAAAGAAAATCAATCCATGCCCTGCCACATGAACCACCAATGAATGAAAACCATCATGGACAATATAACAGCAAGGCCAACAATGTTTGAGTGCATGTATGGCACCATGTCCATCTTGGTGCATTTGTACAAACACCTGCATGGCATCAACCTCAACTGTATCAACACAGCCCGTCAATGTATTTACCTTTTATATGGAATTTATTTTACATCTGTCATTCTATCCTTTGCCCAGCAACTCCGCTCCCACTTGTCTCCAATTCCACATCCCAACCCTTAGCCCATCCCACCTGTCTCTGCTGGCCACCCTTTTGGGATTTCTACGCAGCATACGATGTTGTGATTAACATACAATTTCTGTCAAATAGAATCTACAGACTGAGTTGCAATACATTGACTGACACGGTCTCTCCAACAGTACTATTTCTAGGGTCAGTTTTAGATCGATACCAAAATAAATGGACAATTGATTCTGGATCCTCAAATCTGCAGAGCTTCAATGGTTGTATGCCCCATAGTCAGCATTAGCTAAAAGAAAACCCATGAACTAATAGTAAAGGTAAATAGCAATAAAAACAATACTACAGAGATACAAAACAAGAACTTGAGGAACTTATTCAAGAACGATCTAATGTAATATATTATGAATATGAATTGGGTGGGTTGAGATTATTAAATATAAAGCACTAAACCTCTCTGAAATCTTCACTTATTCATTTTACATTTGAGTCATTTAGCAGAAGCTTAAATCCAGAGCGATTTACAGTAGTGAATGCATACATTTCATGCATTTTTTTTTTTTTCATACAGGCCCCCCGTGGGAATCGAACCCACCATGCTGGCGTTGCAAACACCATGCTCTACCAACTGAGCCACAGGGGAGACTAATTCAAGAGTTTTACTTGAACCCTAAATGGTTCAAGTAGATTACTAAGAAAAGCTCATCCATTGTTTAAAAATGGCCTTTTTGCCTTTGTGCAGAGATGCCATGTCTCATTTTCGATTAATTGCAAATGATACTTTCAAAGTATCTCTCTTTCAAACAAGCATTGCAGAGCTGGATACAATTTAATCCACCTGAAAAGATAAAACAAATATTACAAAAAATACTATGGCTGAACTCTAATGTGCTGGTTGATAAAATACCAGTATTTGTGCACAATATTTTTGATAAGGGTATTTTGTTCTTAAATGATATTGTCAATTGGAATGGTAGAGTTATGTCCTTCATGGTGTTATCAGAATTATATGGAAAGGTCTGCTCAATCCAAGAGTACAACCAATTGATTACAGCATTGCCCCAAAAACGTAGGAGGCGAGTGGCAGCGGGAGGAGGTAGGGAACTGGTCTGTCTGCCCAATATAAAGGATCAAAACTGGCAGAGGAATAAAAATAGCATAAATGGGAAAGTTTACCAGTTTCATTTGAGGACCAGGATGTTGACAACTCTGCCATACAGATGGCAAAATAGTTGGGAAGAGATTTTTGATGTACCGATTCCATTGTACAGGGTGTATGAGTTGATATATAAAACAACGCAAAATTCAAGACTTCGTGCTTTTCAGTTAAGATTAAAATATAGAATTCTTGCCACCAACAAAATACTGAATATTTGGGGCATAAAATCATCGAACCTCTGCAGATTTTGTTGTGAGGACACAGAATGAATAGACCATCTATTTTGGTATTGCCCTCCGGTAGCCTCTTTCTGGTCTCAGGTTCAGGAATGGCTGAAAATGCATAGCATTGATCTAAAATGTACCCTAGGAGATCTGGAGACCCTTAGGAGATCTGGAGAGACCGGGTCAGTCAATTACTAATATACTAATACTCTTAGTAAAAGTATTTATCTTCAACTCGCAATCTGTGGATTCTATTCGATTAGATTGAAATTGTTCGTTAAACATCACAGCGTAGTTGAAAGATATGTGTTAAAGTAGAAACCCGAAGTGGCCTGCAGAGATAGATGGGATGGGCTGAGGGAAGCTGAGGGTTGGTATGTAAAATTGGAGACAAGTGGGAGTGGAGATGCTGTGTGAGAGACCCTGGATGCTTCTGTGTGTAACAGAACTCATATGGCAGGCAAAAACCTGAGAGAAAGTCAACCAGGAAGTGAAGGATCTGAGAAATGTAGTTCTTCTTTCTAGTCCCTTTCGAATCTACAGTATCTGTGGGGTTACGTTGCACTTTCTAAGGCTTCCATTGGCTGTCTAAAGCCTTCAGAAAGTGGATTGAGCCTTCTCCTGTCACTTGGCAGAGTATAGGAGCTCAGTTACTGAGTGGCCTGCCTGGGGACAAAGGGATTGGATATGTGCAGTCACGCGAGAACGCTGTTCCTTCTTTTTCTTCTTGAATGAATACGCTATTGTCCAGTTGGAATATTATCGCATTTATACAAGAAAAATACCATAAAGATTGATTTTAAACAGTGTTTGACATGCTTCTAAGTACGGTAATGGAACATTTTGACTTTTTGTGTCTCGAACTGCGCCCGCGCGTTAGCCTTTGGATAGTGACCTGAACGCATGAACAAAACGGAGGTATTTGGACATAAATAGTATTATTTCGAACAAAAACAACATTTCTTGTGGAAGTAGCAGTCCTGGGAGTGCATTATGACGAAGATCAGCAAAGGTAATACAATATTTCTAATACTAATTTTGAATTTAGGTGCCCCCGAACTTGGCGGGTGTCTGAATAGCTGGCTGTGATGGCTGAGCTATGTACTCAGAATATTGAAAAATGTGCTTTCTCCGTAAAGCTATTTTAGGAGTAGTCTATCTATAATTCTTAAAATAATTGTTATGTATTTTGTCAACGTTTATGATGAGTATTTTTGTAAATTCACCGGAGGTTTTGGTGGGGAATACATTTTCTGAACGTCAAACGCCAATGTAAAAAGGGGTTTTTGGATATAAATATGAACTTTATCGAACAAAACATACATGTATTGTGTAACATAATGTCCTAGGAGTGTCATCTGATGAAGATCGTCAAAGGTTAGTGCATAATTTAGCTGTGTTTTCGGTTTCTGTGACATAGTTCCCTGCTTGGAAAATGGCTGTGTGACTATTTGTGTCTATATACTCTCCTAACATAATCTAATGTTTTTTTGAAAATTCAGACAATGTGGTTACATCAAGGAGAAGTGTATCTTTAAAATGGTGTAAAATAGTTGATTGTTTGAGAAAATTGAATTGTGGTATTTTTGTTGTTTTTGTATTTCGCTCCATGCGATCCCATTGGCTGTTTGTTAGGGGTCCCGCTGGCGGAACCGGGTTCCGCTAGCGGAACGCCTAGATGTAAGAAGTTAACCTCATTGAGCATTCTGCGCTGTGCTCTTGCAGTCATCTTGGCAGGACGGCCACTCCTAGGGAGAGTAGCAACAGTGCTGAACTTTCTCTATTTATAGACAATTTGTCTTACCGTGGACTGATGAACATCAAGCCTTTAAGACATACTTGTGTAACCCTTTCCAGCTTGTGCAAGTCATCAGTTCTTCATCTCCAATCTCGTCTCAATGATTGTAATCCAAGTTAGCTGACTCCAATTAGCTTTTGGAGAAGTCATTAGCCTAGGTGTTGACATACTTTTTCCAACCTACAACGATGTATTCAATATAGACAAGAAAAATACAATTTGTGTGTTATTAGATGAAGCACACTATGTTTGTCTGTTGACAAAGAGCATCTGGATGTTCCACAGCGTTCCACAGTGACTTACATGAAGTTCAGATCTAATTTTATGACCAATTTATGCAGAAATCCAGATAATTCCAAAGGGTTCATATAGTGTTTTAATTACAGTGGCAAGAAAAAGTATCTTAACATTATTAAAGTGACCAGTGTTCAATGACTTTGTACCAGAGGCAGTTCCTGCCATTTAAGATGAGGGAGGACACGTTTTATTTTCATGAGCATGCCTTTTTTCTATTAACACATATTCATATTCCTTTCACCCAGTTGTTAACTTCTATGGGCTAGGTAGGACTCCCACTCTATTCAACAGCCAGTGGAATCGCTGTTGATGTTCAGAACTAGCATACCCATCAAAAACTTCCGGTGAATTTACTAAATTACTCATCATTAACGTTGACAAAATACATAACAATTCTTTTAAGAATTATAGATACAGAACTCCTTTATGCAATCGTTATGTCAGATTTTAAAATAGCTTTTCGGCGAAAGCACATTTTGCAATATTCTGAGTACATAGCTCAGCCATCACGGCTAGCTAATTTGACACCCGCCAAGTTTTGGGCAACCTAAACTCAGAATTACTATTAGAAAAATTGGATTACCTTTTCTGTTCTTCGTCAGAATGCACTCCCAGGACTGCTACTTCCACAACAAATGTTGTTTTTGTTCCAAATAATCCATAGTTATGTGTAAATATCCCCGTTTTGTTCGTGCGTTCAGGTCACTATCCAAAGGGTAACGCGCGAGCTCATTTCGAGAACCAAAATTTCAAAATGTTCCTTTACCGTACTTAGAAGCATGTCAAACGCTGTTTAAAATACATTTTTATGGTGTTTTTCTTGAAAAATAGCAATAATGTTCCAACCAGACAATGCTGTATTCATTCAAAAAGGAAGAGAAAAAATAGCGAGGTTTCGTGAACATGCATTCCCATCTCTTAGCCACCAGCCACCACTGACAAACTGTGCTCCTGTTATCTGCCCGGAGACAGGAGACGCGTCAATCCTCTTTCTGAATGCTTTAGAGAGCCAATGGAAGCCTTAGAAAGTGCAACATAACTAAAGTGCCCGTGGGGTTTCGATAGAGAAGGAAAGGGAGAACTACAAAATTGCAGTCAGACCACTTCCTGCTTTTAATTTTCTCAGGTTTTTGCCTGCCATATGAGTTCTGTTATACTCACAGACACCATTCAAACAGTTTTAGAAACTTCAGTGTTTTCTATCCAAATCTACTAATAATATGCATATTCTCGTTTCTGGGAAAGAGTAGTAACCAGTTTAACCTGTTATGGCTAGGGGGCAGTATTTTCACAGAAGGATAAAAAACGTACCCGATTTAATCTGATTATTACTCCTGCCCAGAAACTAGAATATGCATATAATTATTAGCTTTGGATAGAAAACACCCCAAAGGTTCTAAAACTGTTTGAATGTTGTCTGTGAGTATAACAGAACTCATTTGGCAGGCCAAAACCTGAGAAGATTCCAAACAGGAAACGCCCTGTCTGACAATTTCTTGCCCTTCTTGATTATCTCTATCCATTACAGAGGATCTCTGCTGTTACGTGACACTTCCTACGGCTCCCATGGGCTCTCAGAAGGCGGCAAAAAGCTGAATCGTGGCTTTGCAGGCTCTGGCTGAAAAAAAGTAGTGCGTTTGGATAGTGGCTGGTTACAGTACTGTGAGACTCAGGCGCGTGCCGACGTCGAACCCCTGCTATGTTTTCTTTCGTCTGTTTACCTAAACGCAGATTCCTGGTCGGAATATTATCGCTTTTTTACGAGAAAAATGGCATAAAAATTTATTTTAAACAGCGGTTGACATGCTTCGAAGTACGGTAATGGAATATTTAGAAATCTTTTGTCATGAATTGCGCCATGCTCGTGACCCTTATTTACATTTCGGATAGTGTCTTGAACGCACGAACAAAACGCCGCTATTTGGATATAACGATGGATTATTTTGGACCAAACCAACATTTGTTATTGAAGTAGCAGTCCTGGGAGTGCATTCTGACAAAGACAACAAAGGTAATGAAACTTTTGTAATAGTAAATCGGAGTTTGGTCAGGGCTAAACTTGGTCGGTGTCTAAATGGCTAGCCGTGATGGCTGGGCTATCTACTGAGAATATTGCAAAATGTGCTTTCACCGAAAAGCTATTTTAAAATCGGACATATCGAGTGCATAGAGGAGTTCTGTATCTATAATTCTTAAAATAATTGTTATGTTTTTTGTGAACGTTTATCGTGAGTAATTTAGTAAATTCACCGGATGTTTGCGGGGGGTATGCTAGTTCTGAACGTCACATGCTAATGTAAAAAAGCTGGTTTTTGATATAAATATGAACTTCATTGAACAAAACATGCGTGCATTGTATAACATAATGTCCTAGGGTTGTAATCTGATGAAGATCATCAAAGGTTAGTGCTGCATTTAGCTGTGGTTTTGTTTTTTGTGACATTATATGCTAGCTTGAAAAATGGGTGTCTGATTATTTCTGGCTGGGTACTCTGCTGACATAATCTAATGTTTTGCTTTCGCTGTAAAGCCTTTTTGAAATCGGACAGTGTGGTTAGATTAACGAGAGTCTTGTCTTTAAATAGCTGTAAAATAGTCATATGTTTGAGAAATTGAAGTAATAGGATTTTTAAGGTTTTGAAAATCGCGCCACAGGCTTCAAGTGGCTGTTACGTAGGTGGGACGAATTCGTCCCGCCTAGCCCATAGAGGTTAATGAATAACCAGGCATCCTCTATTGTCGGAATGAGGTCAAAATCCTTCCAGGATACCCGGGCCTGGTCGATTAGAACGGTTTGCTCGCTGAAGTGTTTTAGGAAGCATTTGAACATGATGAGAGGTGGTTGTTTGACCGCAGACCCATTACGGACGCAGGCAATTTGGCAGTGATCGCTGACATCCTGGTTGAAGACTGCAGAGGTGTATTTGGAGGGCACGTTGGTTAGGATGATATATATGAGGTGCCCGTGTTTACGGATTTGGGGTTGTACCTGGTAGGTTCATTGATAATTTGTGTGAGATTGAGGGCATCAATCTTAGATTGTAGGATGGCTGGGGTGTTAAGCATATCCCAGTATAGGTCACCTAACAGCACGAGCTCTGAAGATAGATGGGGGGCAATCAGTTCACATATGGTGTCCAGGGCACAGAAGGTGGTCTATAGCAAGTGGCAACGGCCAGAGATTTGTTTCTGGAAAGGTTGATTTTTAAAAGTACAAGGTCAAATTCTTTGACCTGGATAGTAAGACAGATCTCTGCAGGCTAACGCTGCAGTAGATTGCAACTCCGCCTCCTTTGGCAGTTCTATCTTGTCGGAAAATGTTATAGTTAGGAATGTAAATTTCAGGGGTTTTGGTGGTCCTCCTAAACCAGGATTCAGACACGGCTAGGACAACCGGGTTGGCAGAGTGTGCTAAAGCAGTGAATAAAATAAACTTAGGGAGGGGGCTTCTAATGTTAACATGCATGAAACCAAGGCTTTTACGGTTAGAGAAGTCAACAAATGAGAGCGCCTGGGGAATGGGAGTGGAGCTAGGCACTGCAGGGCCTGGTGTAGCCTCTACATCAACAGAGGAACAGATTAGAAGTAGGATATGTGTACGGCTAAAGGCTATAACAACTCGTCGTCTAGTACGTTCGGAACAGAGAGTAAAAGGAGCAGGTTTCTGGGCACGGTAGAATAGATTCAAGGCATAATGTACAGACAAAGGTATGGTAGGATGTAAATACAGTGGAGGTAAACCTATGTATTGAGTGACGATGAGAAAGATATTGTCTCTAGAAACATCATTTCAACCAGGTGAGGTCACCGCATGTTTGGAAGGTGGAACTAAAGGGTGAGCTAAGGCGTATTGAGCAGGGCTAGAGACTCTACAATGAAATATGGCAATAATTACTAACCAAAACAGCAATGGACGAGGCACATTGACATTAGGGAGAGGCATGCGTAGCCGAGTGATCATCATTGGCTGCAGTTAGTAGCTTGGCGAGCTGGACACACAGATGGGCCTTGCATGAAATAGCTCCAGGCTAATAGGTGCTTGCTTCGGGACAGAGACATTAGCCAGGAGAAGCCAATCGGATAGCAGCTAGCTGCGATGATCCAGTTGTAAAGGTTTAGAGCTTGAAGTGGGAATTAGGAGATATGGAGAAAAATAAGTCAGATTTGCTCTGGTTTGATTCGTGCTGTACAAACTGGTGTGGAAGGACCACCAGAGGGCAGGCTGGGCTCATAGATAGTAGCCCAACAAGGCATGTGAGACAAGGTAACCAGAGTCAATTAAGCACAGCTGACGGTACTAATGAGATATTCTCTTTCCCCTACAAGAGAGAGGATGGAACCAGCAAGAAGGGGGGAAGATAAACTATCTCTGGAGAATGGCTACGGAGAGAGAGGTGCTATCCAAGAAGATCCATTAAGACGGTGACGAATATGTGATTGTTGTTATAATTTGAAGATAACCGTAATGTGATCCTGTGTCATCTAAAGAAGACGTATGTTGTTCCTTTGGAGATTCTCATTGACTGTGTTGGAGTGTTTGTAGTGTCAGAAATCCCTGTGTTGAATCAAGAAAACCTACTCTGGACTCGTTTATTCCACCTTTCCACTTTAGAGTGACACCAAATGACTTGGTCCGCTCACATTGGTGGAGAATGTGGGCACTAGGTGGACGAGTGACACAAGGATAAGTGAGTAAATCAAGATTCTTCCAGTAGACAGAGGAACCATTCAAGAACGATGGACAACGCCCTACTACAACAGTTGATCACGGCACAGCAGACAACCATAGAACTCCTGCAACGACAGCTGAGTGGGCGAGAAGAACCTAGAGTGAAGCCAAGAGCGGCTGCTCACGCCATCTTACCTCGTCTCTCCAAGGAGGATGATATCGAGGCCTTCCTCATGACCTTCGAAAGGACGGCCACCTTGGAAGAGTGGCCGCCCACAGAATGGGCGAGCGCATTAGCCCCTCTTTTGACCGGGGTGGCCCAGGAAGCCTATTTTGACCTGGATTCCCACGAAGCTGCGGACTATGGGCGACTAAAAACCGAGATCCTGTCCCGGTACCAGCTGACTGCCAGAGATAGAGCTGTAAAGTTCCATCAGTGGACCTATATGACTGACCAACCCGTCCGTGCCCAGATCTTCGCTCTAATACGACTGATGAAACAGTGGCTGGAACCCGGAAAGGGAGTAGGACATGTAATTGAGACCCTCGTTGTGGACAAGATATTGAGGGAATTACCCAGTGACTTAAAAAGGGTTGTGGGTCAAACCAACCCGTTGTCAGCCGACGACATAGCCCAGGCGGTGGAAACATACCGATCTACAGGGGAGTTGTTAAAAGGGGACAAGAAGGAACGGAAGGATTCTGCAAATCCCGTACCACGACTCGCCCCGGCACGTCCGCCACCGAAACCTCCAAACCCCCTCCGGAGGTGGGAGAAGTCATCCCCCACACAGCAGGGTCGGTGTTTTAAATGTCAGTCTCCAGACCATTATGCCTCACAATGTCCTAGCAAGGACGAGTCCATGGTCACGGAGTCATCGCTGCCCATCCCCACGCATCCCGGTTCGAGAGGGCATGATCAACACTGTTGGTTAACCTGTTAGGGCTAGGGGGCAGTATTGACACGGCTGGATAAAAAAACATACCCGATTTAATCTGGTTACCACTCCTACCCAGTAACTAGAATATGCATATACTTATTACATATGGATAGAAAACACCCTACATTTTCTAAAACTGTTTGAATGGTGTCTGTGAGTATAACAGAACTCATTTGGCAGGCAAAACCCTGAGACATTTTCTGACAGGAAGTGGATACCTGATGTGTTGTATTACCTTTAAACCTATCCCATTGAAAAACACAGGGGCTGAGGAATATTTTGGCACTTCCTATTGCTTCCACTAGATGTCACCAGCCTTTACAAAGTGTTTTGAGTCTTCTGGAGGGAGATCTGACCGAACAAGAGCCATGGAACGATGATGGCCCATTAGACACCTGGCGCGCGAGTTCATGTTGGGTACCCTCGTTCCAATACGTTATAAAAGAGTATGCATTCGTCCACCTTGAATATTATTCATGTTCTGGTTAAAAAAGGCCCTAATGATTTATGCTATACAACGTTTGACATGTTTGAACGAAGGTAAATATATTTTTTCCCCTCGTTCATGACGAGAAGTCCGGCTGGCTTAGATCATGTGCTAACAAGACGGAGATTTTTGGACATAAATGATGAGCTTTTTTGAACAAAACTACATTCGTTATGGACCTGTGATACCTGGAAGTGACATCTGATGAAGAGAATCAAAGGTAATGGATTATTTACATAGTATTTTCGATTTTAGATCTCCCCAACATGACGTCTAGTCTGTATCGCAACGCGTATTTTTCTGGGCGCAGTGCTCAGATTATTGCAAAGTGTGATTTCCCAGTAAGGTTATTTTTAAATCTGGCAAGTTGATTGCGTTCAAGAGATGTAAATCTATAATTCTTTAAATGACAATATAATATTTTACCAATGTTTTCTAATTTTAATTATTTAATTTCTGACGCTGACTTGACTGCCGGTTATTGGAGGGAAACGATTTCCTCAACATCAATGCCATAGTAAAACGCTGTTTTTGGATATAAATATGAACTTGATAGAACTAAAAATGCATGCATTGTCTAACATAATGTCCTAGGAGTGTCATCTGATGGAGATTGTAAAAGGTTAGTGCATCATTTTAGCTGGTTTTATGGTTTTGGTGACCCTGTCTTTGACTTGACAAAACATTACACACAACTCTTGTAAATGTACTGTCCTAACATACTCTAAATTTATGCTTTCGCCGTAAAACCTTTTTGAAATCGTAAAACGTGGTTAGATTAAGGAGATGTTTATCTTTCAAATGGTGTAACATAGTTGTATTTTTGAAAAATTTGAATTTTGACATTTATTTGGATTCAAATTTGCCGCTCTTGAAATGCACCTGCTGTTGCTGGAGTGCACCACGGGTGGGACGCTTGCGTCCCACCTAGCCCATAGAGGTTAAGGCTCTGATGCTTTACTGCAATGTGGTAAGCTAGTCACCGACCACCTATGATATTTTCTACTGTAGATTAGCGTCACTGGCCCACACCAGTCTTCGCTCTCCTTCGTCCCTCACCTTTCTCCTTTTCTTGATCTTTTCCCCCCATCTACCTCAGATGGAGGTCAGATTCAAATCAAGCGTGCCAACTATGGTCGTCGTAAACACGATGTGTGTTCCATTGGGCGCCCTTATAACCAACTCACCGACACCAACTACCTCAGCCAATCCTCCACCAGCAAGATGGCAGGAAGGTACTAGAACCTGTGGTGTTTACCTGTAGGAACTCCTGGCTGTAGTGGTAACAACCACCAGCAAGATGGTAAAAAGATACTAGAACCTGAAGTGTTTACCTGTGGGAACTCATGACCTCTACCTGTCTTTGACACAAACAGGTGCGGTGGGAAGAGCCAGTGTGTTGTCCCGGCATCCAATTTTGTTTTTGGAGACCCCTGTGTTGGGACTTACAAGTACCTGGACACCAAATACTCCTGTGTCCAACAGCACGAAACAAGTCAGTCTCTGAATGTGTGCTAATAATAGTTAGTGGTGGGCACCAATAGCCATAATTTAATTCAATGTAATATCGGTATGACTGTGGCATGTTGG
The DNA here is from genome assembly GCF_965601325.2 of Salmo salar. NCBI lineage: Eukaryota > Metazoa > Chordata > Actinopteri > Salmoniformes > Salmonidae > Salmo > Salmo salar. Next base: position 57,868,337 of record NC_138312.1, on the reverse strand, counting down.
GATATTGTTTAATACTCCTAGCCATTTTACTCTTTTGTAAAAGAGTGCACTCTGCTGATTGCTAGAAAAGGAATAGAATGGGTTGGTTCCCCTAGGGTACCAGCTTGCTAACTTTGTTTTAATAAATGCTGCCTTATGGCCACAACATGTTTCATACATGCATTTGTTTCTCCAAGTGTATACCACCCTCACCTGCTAACGAACACTAGCTGGCACACAAGCTGTGGTTACGGAACAATGTAGCCGGCAACAACTTTAGTTATCGTAGCCTGTAGGGAGGTCGGAGACCAGGCAGTGTGGTGCCAAGACGGACAAAGGAACTGATCGTGGACTACAGGAAACGGAGGGCCAAGCCCCTCCCTACCAGGAGGCTAAAAATATTTATCAGCCCTCCGATCCTCAATTCTACAGCTGCACCATTGAGAACTTTTTGACTGGCTGCATCACCACTAGGTATGGCATCTGTCCGCAAGGTGCTACAGAGTAGTGCGTACATCACTGAGGCCGCGCTCCCTGCCATCAGGACCTCGACACGACGTGTGTCAGAAGGCCCTACATTGTCAATGCCTCAAGCCACCCAAGTCATACTGTCCTGTTGCTCCATGACAAATTGTACGGCTGCACCAAGTCTGGAACCAACAGGACCCTGAACGGCTTCTACTTCCCCCCCAAGCCATAAAACTGCTGAGTGACAACCCCTGACTATCTGCATTGACTTTTTTTTTTTTTTTGCTTGGCCCTTGGCCCTCCAATACCTGTAGTCCACAGTCAGTTCCTTTGTCCATCCATGGTCACGGAGTCATCGCTGCCCATCCCCACGCATCCCGGTTCGAGAGGGCATGATCAACACTGTTGGTTAACCTGTTAGGGCTAGGGGGCAGTATTGACACGGCTGGATAAAAAAACATACCCGATTTAATCTGGTTACCACTCCTACCCAGTAACTAGAATATGCATATACTTATTACATATGGATAGAAAACACCCTACATTTTCTAAAACTGTTTGAATGGTGTCTGTGAGTATAACAGAACTCATTTGGCAGGCAAAACCCTGAGACATTTTCTGACAGGAAGTGGATACCTGATGTGTTGTATTACCTTTAAACCTATCCCATTGAAAAACACAGGGGCTGAGGAATATTTTGGCACTTCCTATTGCTTCCACTAGATGTCACCAGCCTTTACAAAGTGTTTTGAGTCTTCTGGAGGGAGATCTGACCGAACAAGAGCCATGGAACGATGATGGCCCATTAGACACCTGGCGCGCGAGTTCATGTTGGGTACCCTCGTTCCAATACGTTATAAAAGAGTATGCATTCGTCCACCTTGAATATTATTCATGTTCTGGTTAAAAAAGGCCCTAATGATTTATGCTATACAACGTTTGACATGTTTGAACGAACGTAAATATATTTTTTCCCCTCGTTCATGACGAGAAGTCCGGCTGGCTTAGATCATGTGCTAACAAGACGGAGATTTTTGGACATAAATGATGAGCTTTTTTGAACAAAACTACATTCGTTATGGACCTGTGATACCTGGAAGTGACATCTGATGAAGAGAATCAAAGGTAATGGATTATTTACATAGTATTTTCGATTTTAGATCTCCCCAACATGACGTCTAGTCTGTATCGCAACGCGTATTTTTCTGGGCGCAGTGCTCAGATTATTGCAAAGTGTGATTTCCCAGTAAGGTTATTTTTAAATCTGGCAAGTTGATTGCGTTCAAGAGATGTAAATCTATAATTCTTTAAATGACAATATAATATTTTACCAATGTTTTCTAATTTTAATTATTTAATTTGTGACGCTGACTTGACTGCCGGTTATTGGAGGGAAACGATTTCCTCAACATCAATGCCATAGTAAAACGCTGTTTTTGGATATAAATATGAACTTGATAGAACTAAAAATGCATGCATTGTCTAACATAATGTCCTAGGAGTGTCATCTGATGGAGATTGTAAAAGGTTAGTGCATCATTTTAGCTGGTTTTATGGTTTTGGTGACCCTGTCTTTGAATTGACAAAACATTACACACAACTCTTGTAAATGTACTGTCCTAACATACTCTAAATTTATGCTTTCGCCGTAAAACCTTTTTGAAATCGTAAAACGTGGTTAGATTAAGGAGATGTTTATCTTTCAAAGGGTGTAAAATAGTTGTATGTTTAAAAAATTTGAATTTTGACATTTATTTGGATTCAAATTTGCCGCTCTTGAAATGCACCTGCTGTTGCTGGAGTGCACCACGGGTGGGACGCTTGCGTCCCACCTAGCCCATAGAGGTTAAGGCTCTGATGCTTTACTGCAATGTGGTAAGCTAGTCACCGACCACCTATGATATTTTCTACTGTAGATTAGCGTCACTGGCCCACACCAGTCTTCGCTCTCCTTCGTCCCTCACCTTTCTCCTTTTCTTGATCTTTTCCCCCCATCTACCTCAGATGGAGGTCAGATTCAAATCAAGCGTGCCAACTATGGTCGTCGTAAACACGATGTGTGTTCCATTGGGCGCCCTTATAACCAACTCACCGACACCAACTACCTCAGCCAATCCTCCACCAGCAAGATGGCAGGAAGGTACTAGAACCTGTGGTGTTTACCTGTAGGAACTCCTGGCTGTAGTGGTAACAACCACCAGCAAGATGGTAAAAAGATACTAGAACCTGAAGTGTTTACCTGTGGGAACTCATGACCTCTACCTGTCTTTGACACAAACAGGTGCGGTGGGAAGAGCCAGTGTGTTGTCCCGGCATCCAATTTTGTTTTTGGAGACCCCTGTGTTGGGACTTACAAGTACCTGGACACCAAATACTCCTGTGTCCAACAGCACGAAACAAGTCAGTCTCTGAATGTGTGCTAATAATAGTTAGTGGTGGGCACCAATAGCCATAATTTAATTCAATGTAATATCGGTATGACTGTGGCATGTTGGGATATTGTTTAATACTCCTAGCCATTTTACTCTTTTGTAAAAGAGTGCACTCTGCTGATTGCTAGAAAAGGAATAGAATGGGTTGGTTCCCCTAGGGTACCAGCTTGCTAACTTTGTTTTAATAAATGCTGCCTTATGGCCACAACATGTTTCATACATGCATTTGTTTCTCCAAGTGTATACCACCCTCACCTGCTAACGAACACTAGCTGGCACACAAGCTGTGGTTACGGAACAATGTAGCCGGCAACAACTTTAGTTATCGTAGCCTGTAGGGAGGTCGGAGACCAGGCAGTGTGGTGCCAAGACGGACAAAGGAACTGATCGTGGACTACAGGAAACGGAGGGCCAAGCCCCTCCCTACCAGGAGGCTAAAAATATTTATCAGCCCTCCGATCCTCAATTCTACAGCTGCACCATTGAGAACTTTTTGACTGGCTGCATCACCACTAGGTATGGCATCTGTCCGCAAGGTGCTACAGAGTAGTGCGTACATCACTGAGGCCGCGCTCCCTGCCATCAGGACCTCGACACGACGTGTGTCAGAAGGCCCTACATTGTCAATGCCTCAAGCCACCCAAGTCATACTGTCCTGTTGCTCCATGACAAATTGTACGGCTGCACCAAGTCTGGAACCAACAGGACCCTGAACGGCTTCTACTTCCCCCCCAAGCCATAAAACTGCTGAGTGACAACCCCTGACTATCTGCATTGACTTTTTTTTTTTTTTTGCAATTACTTTTTTGACATCTGCTGCTGCTGTTCCTTGTTATATGTACATATCGAGCTCAAGTAGCCAGCAAGATCATTGAAGGAAAGTGGCTGAAGCTTACTTGATGCTTGTGCACACTTAATCTGGATTAACCTCTTGGGGCTAGGTGGGACGCTAGCGTGCCACCCGTGGTGCACTCCATCAACAGCAGGTGCATTTCAAGAGCGGCAAATTTGAATCCAAATAAATGTCAAAATTCAAATTTTTCAAAAATACAACTATGTTACACCATTTGAAAGATAAACATCTCCTTAATCTAACCACGTTTTACGATTTCAAAAAGGTTTTACGGCGAAAGCATAAATTTAGAGTATGTTAGGACAGTACATTTACAAGAGTTGTGTGTAATGTTTTGTCAAGTCAAAGACAGGGTCACCAAAACCATAAAACCAGCTAAAATGATGCACTAACCTTTTACAATCTCCATCAGATGACACTCCTAGGACATTATGTTAGACAATGCATGCATTTTTAGTTCTATCAAGTTCATATTTATATCCAAAAACAGCGTTTTACTATGGCATTGATGTTGAGGAAATCGTTTCCCTCCAATAACCGGCAGTCAAGTCAGCGTCAGAAATTAAATAATTAAAATTAGAAAACATTGGTAAAATATTATATTGTCATTTAAAGAATTATAGATTTACATCTCTTGAACGCAATCAACTTGCCAGATTTAAAAATAACCTTACTGGGAAATCACACTTTGCAATAATCTGAGCACTGCGCCCAGAAAAATACGCGTTGCGATACAGACTAGACGTCATGTTGGGGAGATCTAAAATCGAAAATACTATGTAAATAATCCATTACCTTTGATTCTCTTCATCAGATGTCACTTCCAGGTATCACAGGTCCATAACGAATGTAGTTTTGTTCAAAAAAGCTCATCATTTATGTCCAAAAATCTCCGTCTCGTTAGCACATGATGTAAGCCAGCCGGACTTCTCGTCATGAACGAGGGGAAAAAATATATTTCCGTTCGTTCAAACATGTCAAACGTTGTATAGCATAAATCATTAGGGCCTTTTTTAACCAGAACATGAATAATATTCAAGGTGGACGAATGCATACTCTTTTATAACGTATTGGAACGAGGGTACCCAACATGAACTAGCGCGCCAGGTGTCTAATGGGACATCACCGTTCCATGGCTCTTGTTCGGTCAGATCTCCCTCCAGAAGACTCAAAACACTTTGTAAAGGCTGGTGACATCTAGTGGAAGCAATAGGAAGTGCCAAAATATTCCTAAACCCCTGTGTTTTTCAATGGGATAGGTTTAAAGTCAATACAACACATCAGGTATCCACTTCCTGTCAGAAAATGTCTCAGGGTTTTGCCTGCCAAATGAGTTCTGTTATACTCACAGACACCATTCAAACAGTTTTGGAAACTTTAGAGTGTTTTCTATCCATATATAATAAGTATATGCATATTCTAGTTACTGGGTAGGATTAGTAACCAGATTAAATCGGGTACATTTTTTTTATCCAGACGTGCAAATGCTGCCCCCTAGACCCAACAGGTTAAGACTGAATATGTATCAGTGAACGGTAACTAGCTAGCGCTACTCTCACAGATTTGTAGGGTATACAGCTAATATGGCACAGCATAGAAATACAGATTTGGTGTAGCGGGTCGACTTTATTTTTCACCAGTCTAGGTCTAGCCTGTTTGCTTAATGTTAGCCATTTGAGTCCTGCTCATAAGGAAGTGGAACTACAAGGTAACGGTGGAAGATGACGCGCTTAACTTTTTATACTTTAGTACATGCCAACAAGTTTAAGATGACTTAAAAAATTCACCTGAAATCAACATTCCCTGTTAGTGCCCATCCCTAACACTTCACCAGGCTAATGTGTCTTAATTTGTCTGGCCAGTGTGGTGTAACTCCTGTGTTGTCCTTGCAGCATCATATGTGAAGGCTCTGATTCCCAACTACTATGTGGTAAGCTGGTTAGCACTATCGTACGGTATAATCATGTGGTGACGTATATTAGTCACTAGCCCACACACCAAGATTTGGCCATCCTTTTCTTCTTTCTCTTAGATCGGGGTGAGATCCATATTCAGCGTGCCAACTATGGTCGTTGTCAACACGATGTGTGTTCCATTAGGCACCCACAGGAACAACTCAAAAACACCAACTGCCTCAGCCAATCTAGCACCAGCACAATGGCAGAAAGGTAGTGAAACCTTTAGTGTGCATTTACCTGTAGGCACTCATTGGCTGTGGTGTTAACCTCTACCTGTTGACACACAGGTGTGACGGAGAGCGCCAGTGTATCGTCAAGGTATCCAACTCTGTGTTCGGCGACCCCTGTGTTGGAACTTATAAGTACTTGGATGTGGCTTACACCTGTGACTGAATGTGAGTTTTATATATGTGCATGCACACATGACTGGGAACTAGAATGCTGACGGTTTGTCTTGCAGAATATCTTCCTGTGGAACCTGAAGATGTACAAGGCTTCTGGGATATCTTCATCAGGTTGTGCTGTTTTCCTCCAACTGCCAAATCAACTTCAATGACCATTGTAAACCTGTCTATTTTGTGTGGAAGTGTTTCTGAACTGTGGTTGGTCTGAATTAAATGAAGTGTCAGAAAGACAAGACTGGTTGCCTCTTGTATATTACTAAATGTCACACCAATATTTCTGAACATGTGTCCTTTATTCTCGCCATTCACCGGACTCATTTGTACCTGGCGCTAATGTGCCTTTGTCTTACTGTCTGTATTCTGTGCCCACCGTTAGGCAGTTGTTAAATGCTCTGGATGGTCAAACTATATTTAAATCAATTGTACCTGCCTCTCAAATCACTGACAAGTAGTACTTATGACATCAGCAGGCTTACTTGACCTAATCTGTATGCATCAACAGCTAATCTGGTGACAAAGCAGACCTGGACAGGTTATACAATGTGTAGACCCTACAAATGTACATCAGTAAGTGATTGGCTCAGATCATGAACCAAATGTTACCGTAACGTGTAAATTGATCTAGAGGCTGTTTCTTCTCTTAAACATACTTGCAGGGAAGCTGCCCAACTACATCACATTAGTCATCTAACAGCCTCTGATCCAGAGACACACACACACGCAAACAGGGTCAACGCCCTGCTAAAGCGCACATCGACAGATCTCCACAATGTCAAAAACGTAGTCCAACACAGTTCCAAGAGCAGCCCTTCAACCATCAGATTCCAGCCAGAGAATAAATAGAATTCCATTCCCTGCACCACAAACAAAACAACCATAAAAACATCCAGGACAATACAACAGCAAGGCCAATGTTTGAGTGCATGTATGGCACCATGTCCATCTTGGTGCATTTGAATGAGTGTATGCATTTGTACAAACACCTGCATGGCATCAGCCTCAACTATATCAACACAGCCCCTCAGTGTCAATGTATTTACCTTTTATATATAATTTAGATCTGTCATTCTATCCTTTGCCCAGCAACTCCTCCCACTTTGTCTCCAATTCCACATCACAGTCCTCAGCTTCCCTTAGCCCATCCCGCCTGTCTCTGCTGGCAACCCTTCGGATTTCTATGCAGCATATCTTTCAACGATACAGTTTATCTAATTGAATAGACTCTAGACTGAGTTAAACTTTTACTATGAGCGTTGGTAATTGACTGACAAGATCTCAAGTATTTCTAGGGTCCATTTTAGATCTATGCTATGCATTTTCAGCCATTCCTGACAGGCTGCTTGAAGACAATACCAAAATAAAAGGTCAATTCTGTATCCTCACAAAATCTGCAGAACTTTGATGATTGTATGCCCCAAATATTTAGCATTTTGTTGGCAAGAAATCTATAAAATTTTTGCTGAAAAGCACAAGTCTTGAATCAACTCGTACACCCCGTACCATTGAATCGGTAAATCAAAAATTTCTTCCCAACAATTTTGCAGTCTGTATGGCATAGATGTCAACATCCTGGTCCTCAAATGAAACTGGTATACATTCCTATTTATGCTATTTTTTTTCCTCTGCAAGTTTTGGTCCTTTATATTGGACAGACAGACCAGTTCCCTACCTCCTCCTGCTGCCACCTGTCTCCGTTGTTGGGGTAATGTAATCAACTGGTTATAATCTTGGATTGAGCAGACCTTTCCATGTAATTCTGATAACTCCATGAAAGACAATTCTACCATTCCAATTGACAATATCATTTAAAAACAAATAGCCTTCTCAAACTTTTTTTCCCATAAATATTGGTCTTTTATAAACCGTCACATTTGAGTAGTGCCATAATATTTGTAATATTTGTTCTATCCTTTCAGGGGGATGAAATTGAAATTGTAGCCAGTTCTGCAATGCTTGTTTGAAAAAGAGAAATACTTTGAAAAAAGTATCATTTGAAATTAATCAAAATGAGACATGGAAATCTGTACACAGGCCAAAAAGTCTATTTTAGACAATGGATTAGCTTTTTTTAGTAATCTACTTGAGAAACATTTAGGGTTCAAGTAGAACTTTTGAATAAGTGAAGCTTTTAGAGAGAAGTTTAGTGCTTTTATATTTAATAATCTCAACACACCCAATTCATATTCATTATATAGCGAGCTAGGCCTGCATACCACCCTGCATCTTACTGCTGCTTTGCTTCTTAAGCTAAGCAGGATTGGTCCTGGTCAGTCCTTGGATGGGAGAACAGATGCTTCTCAAAGTGGTGTTGGAGGGCCAGTAGGAGGCACCCTTCTGTCTTGTCTAAAAAATATCCCATTGACCCAGGGCAGTAGGGTGCCGTCTTTTGGATGGGACGTTAAATGGGTGTCCTGACTCTCTGTGATCACTAACGATCCCATGGCACTGATCGCAAGAGTAGGGGTGTTAACCCCAGTGTCCTGGCTAAATTCCCAAATTGTCCTTCTTACCATCATGGCCACCTAATCATCGCTGGTGTACAATTAGCTACTTCATCTCCCCTCCTCTCCCCTGTAACTATTCCCCAGGTTGTTGCTGTAAATGAGAATGTGTTCTCAGTCAACTTACCTGGTTAAATAAAATAAACACATTCATAAATATAGATAGGCACACTGTATCTTGTCTGGTTTAGCGTCCCAAATTAAGATAAATATTTTTTGCTCATATGAATTGAAAAACAAATCATCAGGAGTATGCAGCGCCATATGAAAGTAAGTAAACTGTGATATGACTAAGGAGTTAATCAGGGCAAATTTTCTATAAATAGACAGGAATTGACCTCGCCATGGTTGCAGGATCTTGTCTGTTTTCTATTGAAATTAATTTTGTAGGGCTCATGTAATATTTTTTTATATGAATACCAAGTATGTCTACTTCACCATCAGACAATTTTAAAGATAAACTGCATATTAATGTAAAAGTTGTATTTTTTAAAGATCCAATACCTAACATTGTACACAGGTTTTAGTCCAGAGAGTCCAGAAAACGTATCTAGATCTTCAATGAGACATTGCAGGGATCTAGCTTGCGGACTTAATAAAAAACTTGAGTCATCGGCATACATGGACACCTTTGTTTTTAAACCTTGGATTTCTAATCCTCTAATGTTGTTATTTGATCTGATTTTAGTAGCTAGCATTTCGATGGCCATAATGAATAGATATGGTGACAGCGGACACCCTTGTTTAAGTCCTCTTGACGATTCAAAACTCTCTGAAAAGTAGCCGCTATTTACTATTTTACACCTATACAGTACTTTTACCCATTTTAAAAGAGAATCACCAAAATTGTAAAAATCCAGGCATTTTATGAACAAATTTGTAGTCCGTAATTTCCTGTAGACCCTGCCACATACGTCTCGTGTCTTGGCCGTTGAATTGCAACTCCATTTTCTCCCTATACCGACATTCTGCTTGTTTGATTGCCTTGCGGAGGGAATAACTACACTGTTTATATTCAGCTATATTCCCCGACCTCTTTCCATGGTTGAATGCGGTGGTTCACGCATTCAGTTTTGCACGAGTTTTGCGATATATAAGTCAGGTGAACAAAAGGACTTGAGTTACTGTATGTTGATATTGTTACACCATGAGTCATTAATCATGAGGCATAAACCCCTACCCTTCCACTTACCAGAGAGATGTTTGATTCTGTCGGCGCGACGCATGAAGAAACCCGATGGTTGTATGGACTTTGATAACATATCCCGAGTGAGCCATGTTTCCGTGAATCAGAGAATGTTACAATCTCTGATGTCTCTCTGGAAGGCAACTCGTGCCCTAATGTTGTCCACAAATAACTGCATAATTTCCTAAGGACTTGAAGCGAGGCGACCATCTCTGTCTGCGCCATCTTGAGATCATTTAGCTTCCTCACAGATGACTTTCATTTTGTAATATATTATATTAGTTGTTTTTTGAATAAGTTCCTCTAAATCTTGTTTTTCCTCTTATTTTGTATCTCTATAGTTTCGTTTTTATTGCTATCTACCTGTACTATTAGTGAATGTATTTCCCTTGTTAGTCTTCTCTTTAGCCAGAAACTGCTTTTTCATTGTTGTTGAAAATTGAATTGAATGACCTCTGAAGGTACATGTAAAGGTATCCCAAACAATAAAGGGATTTACTGAACCTCTATTGTACTGGAAAAATTCAGTTAAATTATTGTCTTAGTTAAAAATAAATTGTCCTCCAGTGGACTTTGATTAAATACACAATATCCCCATCCACGTGGAAATTCTACAAGAGTTGTGAAAGCCAATTTAGATGATCCGATCGCATTCTGTCTCTTATTGCCCATTGGTTTTATTTGGGATGAGTACAGCAGTACCACAGGACATATTGATGGTATAATAGAAATAAAAATGCACTATGCGGATCACGCTGCCATTTCCTGGTTGCTGAAATTCTGGTTCACCATTTCGACAAAAGTAGTGTTGAATCATTATACCATCTAAACTGCAAAATATTTTTTCACACCAAAAGTACTATTTTCAGCTGTTGGACACTGGTGTACAAAAATGTACCTCAGACTAGAAATAGCGCTCTACAGATCTACCACTTAGACTTGATTTCAATGAGGGACAGATCAATGTTGGTGCATCGCCGAAATGTGTGGGACAGTGCCAGAGATACCTTTGAGATGGTGAAACTCCACTGGCATCATATTAACGCCCATACGTTGTTAATGGGCTGCGCAGTGCATTCTGGGACCAATTAGGCACTAGCTCAAAAAAAACGAAAAAAACTTTAGCATGAATTCCGTGAAGTACAAAATTACAACTAATCCGAGATGTTTGATATTATCGTATTGCTTGGGAATAGTGGCATTATGTATGCGAGGAAAATAGGCAGGTTTCTCGACTTTGAGAAGGCATTGCATGATGATTAGCTTAGCAACCGTGTGACGCATTATGACTCATCAAAATTCTGTGGGGCGTTATACATTTCTCCATTCAAGCTCTATTGTTCTCTAAAAATCTGACAAGCAAAAGCAGCCTTAGAAATAGCCTCAAGCTTAATTTCCACATCAGGGTATTGTTTGGCTCATGATCTGAGCCAATCACTTAATGATCAGGGTTTGTAGGGTCTACACATTGTAATGTCTTAACGGTCCAGGTCTGCTTTGTGTACACATTAGGTCAAGTAAGCCTGCTGATGTCATAAGTACTACTGGTCAGTGATTTGAGAGGCAAGTACAATTGATTTAATAGTTTGCCCGTCCAGAGAACAATGAATATTTTACAACTGCCTAAAGGTGGGCACAGAACATAGACAGCAAGACAAAGGCACGTTAGCGCCAGGTACAAATGAGTCCGGTGAAAGGCAAGAATAAAGGACACATGTTCAGAAATATTGGTGTGACATTTAGTAACATACAAGAGGCAACCAGTCTCGTCTTTGACACTTCGTTTAATTCAGACCAACCACAGTTCAGAAATGCTTCCACACAAAATACACAGGTTCACAATGGTCATTGAAGTTGATTTGGCAGAAAACAGCACAACCTGATGAAGATATCCCAGAAGCCTTGTACATCTTCAGGTTCCACAGGAAGATATTCTGCAAGACAAAACGTCAGCACCAGCATTCTAGTTCCCAGTCAGGCGTGCATGCACATATATAAAACTCACATTTAGTCACAGGTGTAAGCCACATCCAAGTACTTATAAGTTCCAACACAGGGGTCGCCGAACACGTAGTTGGATACCTTGACGATACACTGGCGCTCTCCGTCACACCTGTGTGTCAACAGGTAGAGGTTAACACCACAGCCAATGAGTGCCTACAGGTAAATGCACACTGAAGGTTTCAGTACCTTTCTGCCATTGTGCTGGTGGTGGATTGGTTGATGCAGTTGGTGTTTTTGAGTTGTTTGCGTGGGCGCCCAATGGAACACACATCGTGTTGACGACGACCATAGTTGGCACGCAGAATATGGATCTCACCCCGATCTGAGGAAGAGAAAGAAGAAAAGGATGGCCAAATCTGGGTGTTTGTGTGGGCTAGTGACTAATATATATCACCACATGATTATACCGTACGGGAGTGCTAACCAGCTTACCACATAGTAGTTGGGAATCAGAGCCTTCACATATGATGCTGCTTACTGCAAGGACAACACAGGAGTTACACCACACTGGCCAGACAAATTAAGACATACGTTAGCCTGGTGAAGTGTTAGGGATGGGAACTAACAGGGAATGTTGATTTCAGGCTCATTTGTTTAAAGTCATTATAAAATGTGTTGGCGTGAACTAAAGTATAAACAGTTTGACACGTCATCTTCCACCGTTCCCTTGTAGTTCCACTTCCTTATGAGCAGTCCTCAAAATGCTAACATTTTAAGTAAACTGGCTGGCTAGATCTAAGCTGGTGAAAAATTAGGTCGACCCACTACACCACATCTGTATTTCTATGCCGTATACACTACAAATCTGTGGGAGTAGCGCTAGGTAGTTACCATTCAGTCTTAAAACCAGATTAAGTACGCACAAGCAAGCTTCAGCCACTTTCCTGCAATGTTCTTGCTTGCTAATTGAGCTAGATATGTACATATAACAAGGAACAGCATATGTCAAAAAAGTATTTGCAAAAAAAAAAAGCTATGCAGATAGTCAGGGGTAGTCATTCAGCAGTTATGGCTTGGGGGAAGTAGAAGCCGTTCAGGGTCCTGTTGGTTACTGACTTGGTGCAGCCGTACCATTTGTCATGGAGTAACAGGACAGTATGACTTGGGTGGCTTGAGGCATTGACAATGTAGGGCCTTCCGACACACGTGGTGTCGAGGTCCTGATGGCAGGGAGCGCGGCCTCAGTAATGTACTGGGCCGTACGCACTACTCTCTAGCACCTTGCGGACAGATGCCATACCTAGTGGTGATGCAGCCAGTCAAAAAGCGCTCAATAGTGCAGCTGTAGAATTGAGGATCGGAGGGCTGATAAATATTTTTAGCCTCCTGGTAGGGAGGGGCTTGGCCCTCCAATACCTGTAGTCCACAGTCAGTTCCTTTGTCCATCTTGGCACCACACTGCCAGGTCTCCGACCTCCCTACAGGCTACGCTAACTAAAGTTGTTGCCGGATACATTGCTCCATAAGCACAGCTTGTGTTAGTTAGCAGGTGAGGGTGGTTTACACTTGGAGAAACAAATGCATGTATGAAACACGTTGTGGCCATAAGGCAGCATTTAATAAAACAAAATTAACAAGCTGGTACCATAGGGGAACCAACCCATTCTATTCCTTTTCTAGCTATCAGCAGAGTGCACGCTTTTACAAAAGAGTCAAATGGGTAGGAGTATTAAACAATATCCCAACATGCCACAGTCATACCGATAGTACATTGAATTAAATTATGGCTATTGGTGCCCACCACTAACTATTACTAGCACACATTGAGACTTACTTGTTTCGGGCTGTTGGACACAGGAGTATTTGGTGTCCAGGTACTTGTAAGTCCCAACACAGGGGTCCCCAAAAACCAAATTGGATGCCGGGACAACACACTGGCTCTTTCCATCGCACCTGGGTGTTTCAAAGACAGGTAGAGGTCATGAGTTCCCACAGGTAAACACTACAGGTTCTTGCTGCTGGTGGTTGTTAACACCACAGCCAAGGAGTTCCTACAGGTAAACACCACAGGTTCTAGTACCTTTCTGCCATCTTGCTGGTGGTGGATTGGCTGAGGCAGTTGGTGTCGGTGAGTTGGTTATCGGGGCGCCCAATGGAACACACATCGTGTTTACAACGACCATAGTTGGCACGCTTGATTTGAATCTTACCTCCATCTGAGGGAAGAGAGACAAAGAAAAGGAGAAAGGTGAGGGACGAAGGAGAGCAAAGACTGTGGGCCAGTGACGCTAATCTACAGTAGAAAATATCATAGGTGGTCGGTGACTAGCTTACCACATTGCAGTAAAGCATCAGAGCCTTCACACGTGATGCTGATTGCTGCCAGGACAAATAAACAGGAATTACACACCACTCACATTAGCTTGGTTAAGTAGTATCATCATCATTACTACATACAGTACCTCCATCTGTTAGTGTACAGCAAGCTGCAGCCAGCACTGAAACAACACACAGCTAATTCAGCAACATTCCACATCATATGCACTTGGACCATGAAGCTAGAATTTAGCATTTGACTCTATACTCCAGCATTTGAGTTATACTAAGTGTACTGTAGTCATCAAGTTCAGAATTGTCTCTTATTCCATGCATGCAATGTGACAGTTTGTTAGACAACTTTGTTTTGAACAATAGAAATGTAATGTCCCGCAAGTCATATGATATGTACTTCCATTACTCTCAAATACAAACATTTGGTCATATATATTTATATTCTAATCTGCATCAGATACAGATTTTATATACTCACATGTGACCACCGTCAGTCTGACCATGTGCATGATGCCGGGTACAGGAGTGGTAGTAATAGAGAAAATGCAACTGATGCTAATTAGACCCAATACACCTGGTATTTATGTTATGTGACATGTCTTAATTAACCCAGGTGTATCTATTTGTCTCCAGGTGCACCTCATTGCAATTAGGGGCCGGCGTTTGCTGGTCTATACCTCGCTATTGGTTCAGTCTCATGGAGTTAGATAGAGGACTCTAGATGGATAAAATCAATTTTGACATTAACATTGCCATTGAGGGCTTCCAACATTTTAAAGTAGCCATCTAGGTGGGGCTTCTTCGTTAAGGAAGAATCACACGGGCCACGTTCAGTCGCAAAACCTTCGAGCGTTGCAGGTTTCCATTTCATGAATAGAGACAACGTATTTCCTTATTCTACATGTCGGAGAGACATATTTGTTCAACATAGCATATTTTTATCTGAACCTTTCCAAAACGTTGCATCCTGCTGATCGCACCCTATTATTCAATCTACTTTAATAAAATGAATATTGCCTCTGTTGTCTCAAATGTAATTACATTTGTTATTTGATTTGCATGTCCGTGCGCTCACGGACACCATAATGGAACACATATAAAGATGATATCCTGTGTCCATCATTCTCTATGGTCAGATCCCCATGATGTGTTGTTCTGGTGGCTGAATATGTGTCCTCTTCCTCTCACCTTTCCATTCTCAGGGCTGCTGAACAGGTGCCTTGTCCTTCAACTTGCGAGCCCTTTGGGTGTTGCACTTATCAGGCTTCACCGCCGCGGTACGGAAAGGCTGGTCCGAGTGATTTTGTGCATTTATATGTTCCCAGTTGCCACTCCTGTGAAGGGAGACCACTGAGCTTGAAGGCAGTTTGGTGACCACAGAACCCACAATACAGGTACTCTACTGTAAATATTATTAAAGTGAACCGTGTTGAATGACTATGTACAGTCGTGGCCAAAGGTTTTGTATGATGGTAATTTGCATATACTCTAGAATGTTATGAAGAGTGATCAGATGAATTGCAATTAATTGCAAAGACCCTCTTTGCCATGCAAATGAACTGAATCCCCCCAAAAAATGTCCACTGCATTTCAGCCCTGCCACAAAAGGACCAGCTGATATCATGTCAGTGATTCTCTTGTTAACACAGGTGTGAGTGTTGACGAGGATAAGGCTGGAGATCACTCTTTCATGCTGATTGAGTTCGAATAACAGACTGGAAGCTTCAAAAGGAGGGTGGTGCTTGGAATCATTGTTCTTCCTCTGTCAACCATGCTTACCTGTAAAGGAAACATGTATTGTCATCATAGCTTTGCACAAAAAGGGCTTCATAGCCAAGGATATTGCTGCCAGTAAGATTGAACCTAAATCAACCATTTATCAAATCATCAAGAACTTCAAGGAGAGCGGTTCAATTGTTGTGAAGAAGGCTTCAGGGCGCCCAAGAAAGTTCAGCAAGCACCAGGACCGTCTCCTAAAGTTGATTCAGCTGCTGGATCGGGGCACCATCAGTACAGAGCTTGCTCAGGAATGGCAGCAGGCAGGTGTGAGTGCATCTGGGGTAAAGTCATTTTCTCTGATGAATCCCGTTTCCGATTGTTTGGGGCATATGGAAAAAAGCTTGTCCAGAGAAGACAAGGTGAGCGCCACCATCAGTCCTGTGTCATGCCAACAGTAAAGCATCCTGAGACCATCCATGTGTGGGGTTGCTTCTCAGCCAAAGGAGTGGGCTCACTCACAATTTTGCATAAGAACGCAGCCATGAATAAAGAATGGAACCAACACATCTTCCGAGAGCAACTTCTCCCAACCATCCAGGAACAGTTTGGTGAAGAACAATGCCTTTTCCAGCATGATGGAGCACCTTACCATAAGGCAAAAGTGATAACTAAGTGGCTCGGCGAACAAATCATCGATATTTTGGAGATAGAAAACTTCTATCTCCAGTTTCTCAGTCTCTTGGTCACAGCTTTGATGCTCCTGTACTTTCACCTCCTTCTAGATGGTAGCGGGGAGAACAGGCCATGGCTCCGAGTAAGTTAAAGATTTTCATCCTTTCCAATGCGGCCCCATAGACGTGGATGGGGACTAGCTCTCTGCTGTCTACTGTAGTCCACGATCATCTCATTTGTTTTGTTGACATTGAGGGAGAGGTTATTTTCCTGGCATCATTCCGTCAGGGCCCTCAACTCCTCACTGTAGGCCGTCTCGACATTGTTGGTAATCAGGCATACCACTGTTGTCAGCAAACTTGATGATTGAGTTGCCACACAGTCATGGGTGAACAGGGAGTACAGGAGGAGGCTGAGCACACACCGTTGTGGGGCCCCAGTCTTGAGGATCAGCGTGGCGGAGGTGTTGTTGCCTACCTTCACACCTGAGGTCGGCCCGTCGGCCCAGCTGCACCGGGCGGGGTTGAGACCAAGGGCCCAAGCTTAGTGATGTGGCATGATTGCTATTTTCTTTCGTTTTTGAACCAGAACCCCCAACAGAAGCTAGCCAGCTAACTAGCTACAAGCTAGCAGTCAGCTAGCCACTGCTAGCGGTCACCAGCTACCTTTAGCCCAGAATACTCTTGCCAGTTTGCACAGCACGAATCAAACCAGAGCAAATCTGACTTATTTTTCTCCATATCTCCCAATTCCCACTTCAAGCTCTAAACCTTTACAACTGGATCATCGCAGCTAGCTGCTATCCGATTGGCTTCTCCTGGCTAACGTCTCTGTCCCGAAGCAAGCACCTATTAGCCTGGACCTATTTCATGCTAGGCCCATCTGTGTGTCCAGCTCGCCAAGCTACTCACTGCAGCCAATGATGATCACTCTGTTTCGCATGCCTCTCCCTAATGTCAATGTGCCTCGTCCATTGCTGTTTTGGGCCACGTTCAGTCGCAAAACCTTCGAGCATTGCAGATTTCCATGTCATGAATAGAGACAACGTATTTCCTTATTCTAAATGTCGGAGACATATTTGTTCAACATAGCATATTTTTATCTGAACCTTCCAAAACGTTGCATCCTGCTGAACGCACCCTATTATTCAATCCGGGTCATCAGGAGGGATCAGCCAATTAATTATACTCTTGAGCAACCATTGCATAACTGTAGGTGGCAGTAAATTGCCAGCTTTGCCTTCAAATAGTACCTTTTCAAACAACACACTCTGTGGTGGTGTGCAGCCTTTTAGATTGTTTGCCAACTCATAGAAATTATAGAAGAAAATTGACTACTTTAATAAAATGAATATTGCCTCTATTGTCTCAAATGTAATTGTTCTGGTGGCTATGTGTCCTCCTCCTCTCAACTTTCGATTCTCAGGGCTGCTGGACAGGTGCCTTGCTCTTCAACGTGCGAGCCCTTTGGGTGTTAAACTTATCAGGCTTCACCGCCGCGGTCCGGAAATGCTGGTCCCAGTGATTTTGTGCATTTATATGTTCCCAGTTGCCACTCCTGTGAAGGGAGACCACTGAGCTTGAAGGCAGTTTGGTGACCACAGAACCCACAGTACAGGTACTCTACTGTGAACATTATTAAAGTGAACCGTGTTGAATGACTATGTACAGTCGTGGCCAAAAGTTTTGTATGATTGCAATTTGCATATACTCCAGATCAGATGAATTGCAATTAATTGCAAAGTCCCTCTTTGCCATGCAAATGAACTGAATCCCCCCAAAACATTTTCACTGCATTTCAGCCCTGCCACAAAAGGACCAGCTGATATCATGTCAGTGATTATCTCGTTAACACACGTGTGAGTGTTGACGAGGATAAGGCTGGAGATCACTCTTTCATGCTGATTGAGTTCGCATAACAGACTGGAAGCTTCAAAAGGAGGGTGGTGCTTGGAATCATTGTTCTTCCTCTGTCAACCATGCTTACCTGCAAGGAAACATGTGCCGTCATCAGTGCTTTGCACAAAAAGGGCTTCACAGGCAAGGATATTGCTGCCAGTAAGATTGCACCTAAATCAACCATTTATCGGATCATCAAGAACTTCAAGGAGAGCGCTTCAATTGTTGTGAAGAAGGCTTCAGGGCGCCCAAGAGAGTTCCTCAAGCACCAGGACCGTCTCCTAAAGTTGATTCAGCTCCTGACTCAGGGCACCATCAGTACAGAGCTTGCTCATGAATGGCAGCAGGCAGGTGTGAGTGCATCTGCACGCACAATGAGGCGAAGACTTTTGGAGGATGGCCTGGTGTCAAGAAGGGCAGCAAAGAAGCCGCTTCTCACCAGGAAAAACATCAGGGACAGACTGATATTCTGAAAAAGGTACAGGGATTGGACTGTCATTTTCCTCAGCAGCCCGCTACCTGTCTGAATCGTCGTGTCTCCAGCTCGACAGGCTACTCACTGGACCCAATGATGATCACTCGGTTACGCATGCCTCTCCATAATGTCAATGTGCCTCGTCCATTGCTGTTTTGGTTAGTAATTATTGCCTTATTTCATTGTAGAGTCTCTAGCCCTGCTCAATACGCCTTAGCTAACCCTTTAGTTCCACCTTCCAAACATGCGGTGACCTCACCTGCTTGAAATGATGTTTCTAGAGACAATATCTCTGTCATCGTCACTCAATGCATAGGTTTACCTCCACTGTATTCACATCCTACCATACCTTTGTCTGTACATTATGCCTTGAATCTATTCTACCGTGCCCAGAAACCTGCTCCTTTTACTCTCTGTTCCGAACGTACTAGATGACCAGTTGTTATAGCCTTTAGCAGTACACATATCCTACTTCTAATCTGTTCCTCTGTTGATGTAGAGGCTACACCAGGCCCTGCAGTGCCTAGCTCCACTCCCATTCCCCAGGCGCTCTCATTTGTTGACTTCTCTAACCGTAAAAGCCTTGGTTTCATGCATGTTAACATTAGAAGCCCCCTCCCTAAGTTTATTTTATTCACTGCTTTAGCACACTCTGCCAACCCGGTTGTCCTAGCCGTGTCTGAATCCTGGTTTAGGAGGACCACCAAAACCCCTGAAATGTCCATTCCTAACTATAACATTTTCCGACAAGATAGAACTGCCAAAGGAGGCGGAGTTGCAATCTACTGCAGCGTTAGCCTGCAGAGTTCTGTCTTACTATCCAGGTCAAAGAATTTGACCTTGTACTTTTAAAAATCAACCTTTCCAGAAACAAATCTCTGGCCGTTGCCACTTGCTATAGACCACCTTCTGTGCCCTGGACACCATATGTGAACTGATTGCCCCCCATCTATCTTCAGAGCTCGTGCTGTTAGGTGACCTATACTGGGATATGCTTAACACCCCAGCCATCATACAATCTAAGATTGATGCCCTCAATCTCACACAAATTATCAATGAACCTACCAGGTACAACCCCAAATCCGTAAACACGGGCACCTCATATATATCATCCTAACCAACGTGCCCTCCAAATACACCTCTGCAGTCTTCAACCAGGATGTCAGCGATCACTGCCAAATTGCCTGCGTCCGTAATGGGTCTGCGGTCAAACAACCACCTCTCATCATGTTCAAATGCTTCCTAAAACACTTCAGCGAGCAAACCGTTCTAATCGACCAGGCCCGGGTATCCTGGAAGGATTTTGACCTCATTCCGACAATAGAGGATGCCTGGTTATTCATTAAAAGTGCTTTCCTCACCATCTTAAATAAGCATGCCCCATTCAAAAAATGTAGAACCAGGAACAGATATGGACCTTGGTTCACTCCAGACCTGACTGCTCTTGACCAGCACAAAAACATCCTGTGGCGCACTGCATTAGCATTGAATAGCCCCCGTGATACGCAACTTTTCAGGGAAGTTAGGAAAGCAAAGGCTAGCTTTTTCAAACGGAAATTTTCATCCTGCAACACGAACTCCAAAAAGTTCTGGGACACTGTCACCACCGATAAATCCATGATAACTGAGAATTTCAATAAGCATTTTTCTATGGCTGGCTGTGCTTTCCACCTGGCTACCCCTACCCAGGTCAACAGCCCTGCACCCCCCACATCAACATGCCAAAGCCTCCCCATCCTTCACCCAAATACAGATTGCTGATGTTCTAATAGTGCTGCAAAACCTGGACCCCTACAACTCAGCCTGGCTAGACAATCTGGACCGTCTCTTTCTAAAATTATCAGCCGAAATTGTTGAAACCCCTATTATTAGCCTGTTCAACCCCTCTTTCGCATTGTCTGAGATCCCCAAAGATTGGAAAGCTGTCATCCCCCTCTTCAAGGTCATCACCCTCTTCAAAGGGGGAGACACTCTAGACCCAAATTGCTACAGATCTATATCTATCCTACCCTGCCTTTCTAAGGTCTTTGAAAGCCAAGTTAACAAACAGATCACTGACCGTTTCGAATCCCACCGTAATTTCTCCGCTATGCAATCTGGTTTCCTAGTTGGTCGTGGGTGTACCTCAGCCACGCTCAAGTTCCTAAAATATATCATAACCGCCATCGATTAGAGACAATACTGTGCAGCTGTATTCATCGACCTGGCCAAGGCTTTCGACTCTGTCAATCACCACATTCTTATCGGCAGACTCAACAACCTTGGTTTCTCAAATGACTGCCTAGCCTGGTTCACCAACTTCTTCTCAGACAGAGTTCAGTGGGTCAAATCGGAGGGCCTGTTGTCCGGACCTCTGGCAGTCTCTATGGGGGTGCCACAGGGTTCAATTCTCGGGCCGACTCTTTTCTCTGTATACATCAATGATGTTGCTCTTGCTGCTGGTGATTCTCTGATCCACCTCTACGCAGATGACACCATTTTGTTTACTTCTGGCCCTTCTTTGGACACTGTGTTAACTAACCTCCAGACGAGCTTCAATGCCATACAACTCTCCTTCCGTGGCCTCCAACTGCTCTTAAATGCAAGTAAAACTAAGTTTATGCTCTTCAACCGATCGCTGCCCACACCTGTACAGCATCACTAGTATGGACGGTTCTGAATTAGAATATGTGGACAACTACAAATACCTAGGTGTCTGGTTAGACTGTAAACTCTCCTTCCAGACTCACATTAAGCCTCTCCAATGCAAAATTAAACCTAGAATCGGCTTCCTATTTCGCAACAAAGCATCCTTCACTCATGCTGCCAAACATACCCACGTAAAACTGACAATCCTACCTATCCTTGAAATCGACGATGTCATTTACAAAATAGCCTCCAACACTCTACTCAACAAATTTATTGCAGTCTATCGCAGTGCCATCCGTTTTGTCACCAAAGCCCCATATACTACCCCCACTGCGACCTGCATGCTCTCGTTGGCTGGCCCTCGCTTCATATTCGTCGCCAAACCAGGTCATCTATAAGTCTTTGCTAGGTAAAGTGCCAGTAATTTATTTTATTTATTTTGCTCCTTTGCACCCCAGTATCTCTACTTGCACACTCATCATATGCACATCTATTACTCTAGTGTTTATTTGCTGTACTGTAATTATTTAGCCACTATGGCCTATTTATTGCCTTACCTCCCTTATTCTACCTCGTTTGAACATGCAGTATATTGTATTATTGACTGCATGTTTGTTTATTCCATGTTTAACTCTGTGTTGTTGTTTGTGTCGCACTGCTTTGCTTTATCTTGGCCAGGTCGCAGTTGTAAATGAGAACTTGTTCTCAACTGGCCTACCTGGTTAAGTAACGGTGAAATAAAAAATGTAAAAAATGTAAAAAGTGATGAGATTGGAGGGCACTATGGTGTTGAAGGCTAAACCAATCACTGTTACATTGAACTGGTGTTATGAGAATTTTGTTCCCGATGTACATAAACTGAACTTCAATTAAACAACTCAGCCTGCACTCAGAGCACTCAGAGTTTGTAAGATTCTGGTTCAATGACACAGACGGAGGCCCAGCCTACAATAGTCAACAATGTTTATTCATGAGGGCTCTGAATATCATACAATGTACACAGCCTTTTATACCTAACCTTTGGTCATACCATATGTCATACCCCTTACAAATGCCCCTCCTCTTCTTTAACCTGTTGGGTCTAGGGGGCAGCATTTGCACGTCTGGATAAAAAAAATGTACCCGATTTAATCTGGTTACTAATCCTACCCAGTAACTAGAATATGCATATACTTATTATATATGGATAGAAAACACTCTAAAGTTTCCAAAACTGTTTGAATGGTGTCTGTGAGTATAACAGAACTCATTTGGCAGGCAAAACCCTGAGACATTTTCTGACAGGAAGTGGATACCTGATGTGTTGTATTGACTTTAAACCTATCCCATTGAAAAACACAGGGGTTTAGGAATATTTTGGCACTTCCTATTGCTTCCACTAGATGTCACCAGCCTTTACAAAGTGTTTTGAGTCTTCTGGAGGGAGATCTGACCGAACAAGAGCCATGGAACGATGATGTCCCATTAGACACCTGGCGCGCTAGTTCATGTTGGGTACCCTCGTTCCAATACGTTATAAAAGAGTATGCATTCGTCCACCTTGAATATTATTCATGTTCTGGTTAAAAAAGGCCCTAATGATTTATGCTATACAACGTTTGACATGTTTGAACGAACGGAAATATATTTTTTCCCCTCGTTCATGACGAGAAGTCCGGCTGGCTTACATCATGTGCTAACGAGACGGAGATTTTTGGACATAAATGATGAGCTTTTTTGAACAAAACTACATTCGTTATGGACCTGTGATACCTGGAAGTGACATCTGATGAAGAGAATCAAAGGTAATGGATTATTTGCATAGTATTTTCGATTTTAGATCTCCCCAACATGACGTCTAGTCTGTATCGCAACGCGTATTTTTCTGGGCGCAGTGCTCAGATTATTGCAAAGTGTGATTTCCCAGTAAGGTTATTTTTAAATCTGGCAAGTTGATTGCGTTCAAGAGATGTAAATCTATAATTCTTTAAATGACAATATAATATTTTACCAATGTTTTCTAATTTTAATTATTTAATTTGTGACGCTGACTTGACTGCCGGTTATTGGAGGGAAACGATTTCCTCAACATCAATGCCATAGTAAAACGCTGTTTTTGGATATAAATATGAACTTGATAGAACTAAAAATGCATGCATTGTCTAACATAATGTCCTAGGAGTGTCATCTGATGGAGATTGTAAAAGGTTAGTGCATCATTTTAGCTGGTTTTATGGTTTTGGTGACCCTGTCTTTGAATTGACAAAACATTACACACAACTCTTGTAAATGTACTGTCCTAACATACTCTAAATTTATGCTTTCGCCGTAAAACCTTTTTGAAATCGTAAAACGTGGTTAGATTAAGGAGATGTTTATCTTTCAAAGGGTGTAAAATAGTTGTATGTTTGAAAAATTTGAATTTTGACATTTATTTGGATTCAAATTTGCCGCTCTTGAAATGCACCTGCTGTTGATGGAGTGCACCACGGGTGGCACGCTAGCGTCCCACCTAGCCCCAAGACTGTCAATGCTTATTTACAAGTCTTCTCCATCACATACATTGCTTATCATATCCTGCCCCATGTTACATAATCTACTGCAAGCCTAAAGGTTGGGAGACCTTCTTCCTGTTATCAGTTTCACAGTGGTCACAAGTTGTCTGCTGTCTGTTAACCTGTTCAGGTATAGGGGGCAGTATTTTCCCTTTTGGATGAAAAGCGTGCCCAGAGTAAACTGCCTAATACTCGGGCCCAGAGTCAAATATTTGCATATCATTAGTAGATTTGAATAGAAAACACTTTAAAGTTTCAAAAACTTTTTGAATGATGTCTGTGAATATAACAGAACTCATATGGCAGGCAAAAACCTAAGAGGTATCCAACCAGGAAGTGGGAACTCTGAGGCTTGTAGTCTTTTGAAATGATTGTCTATCCAAACTAGTGTCTGTGATGTCATATTGCACTTCCTAAGGCTTCCACTAGATGTCAACAGTCATTAGAACCTTGTTTGAGGCTTCTACTATGCAATTTGATTGAATAACAACCGGAACAATAAGTGGTCTGGCTGGGGTCGCTTAGTTACCTCATGCGCGGTCACGCAGGGCTAGCCATTTTTATTTTTCTTCTGTAATGAATACGCTAATGTCCGGTTGGAATATTATCAAAGTTTTATGTTAAAAACACCATAAAGATTGATTGTGAACATGGTTTGACATGTTTCTACAAACGCTAAGGGAACTTTATAACTTTTCGTCTATGATGGATGTACGCGCATCATGCCTTTTGGAATAGTGATCTGGACGCCCGAACAAAATTGATTTATTTGGACATAAATGATGGACTTTATCGAACAAATGAACATTTCTTGTGGAAGTGGGAGTCCTTCCGGGTGCATTCCGGCAAAGATCAGCAAAAGTAAGAAAATATTTATAACAGTATTTTAGAGTTTTGACGACGCCGTGGCTTGACGGCTAACTGTATAGCTTGCATTGATGGCCGAGCTCTGTACTCAGAATATTGACCAATGTGCTTTCTCCGTAAAGCCTTTTTGAAATCGGACAATGTGGTTGGATTAAGGAGAGGGTTATCTTTCAAATGGTGTAAAATAGTTGTTTTGAATTTGGCGCCCTGATATTTCACTGGCTGTTGAATAGTGTGAACTGTGGGTGGGACGGTAGCGTACCACGCAGCCCCGAGAAGTTAACAGTTCCCCTTTTCCTTGAATGTCTTACTTCCATTGCCAAATAGTAAAGTCTTAGCTTGTCCTATGCACACACATTTATAGAATTAGTCTTCTAATCATTCAGTTATACATTTTAGGAGTGAATCATTTAGTCAAAACCTTAATCATATAAATTCTATTAACCTGTCTGGGCTAGGGGGCAGTATTGTCACGGCCGGATAAAAAACGTACCCGATTTAAACTGGTTACTACTCTTTCCCAGAAACGATAATATGCATATTATTAGTAGATTGGATAGAAAACACTCTGAAGTTTATAAAACTGTTGAATGGTGTCTGTGAGTATAACAGAACTCATATGGCAAATCTGCAACACTCAAAGGTTTTAAGACTGATCGTGGCCGTGTGATTCTTCCTTAACGAAGAAGCCCCACCTAGATGGCTACTTTAAAATGTTGAAAGCCCTCAATGCTAATGTTAATGTCAAAATTGATTTTATCCATCTAGAGTCCTCTATCTAACTCCATGAGATGAGACTGAACCAATAGCCAGGAATAGACCAGCAAACGCTGGCCCCTAATTGCAATGAGGTGTACCTGGAGACAAATAGATACACCTGGGTTAATTAAGACATGTCACATAACATAAATACCAGGTGTATTGGTCTACTTAGCATCAGTTGCATTTTCTCTGTTACTGCCACTCCTGTACCCGGCATCATGCGCATGTTCAGACTGACGGTGGTCACATGTGCGTATACAAAATCTGTATCTGATGCAGATTAGAATTTAAATATATATGACCAAATGTTTGTATTGAGAGTAATGGAATTATGTGTCATGTATGACTTGCGGACATTACATTTATATTGTTCAAAACAAAGTTGTCTAACAAACTGCCACATTGCATGCATGGAATAAGAGACCAAATTCTGAACTTGATGACTACAGTACACTTAGTATAACTCAAATGCTGGAGTATAGAGTCAAATGCTAAATTCTAGCTTCATGGTCCAAGTGCATATGATGTGGAATGTTGCTGAATTAGCTGTGTGATCGTTTCAGTGCTGGCTGCAGCTTGCTGTACACTAACAGATGGAGGTACTGTATGTAATAATGATGATACTACTTAACCAAGCTAATGTGAGTGGTGTGTAATTCCTGTTATTTGTCCTGGCAGCAATCAGCATCACGTGTTAACCTGTTAGGGCTAAGGGGCAGTATTTGCACGGCTGGATAAAAAGATTTACCCGATTTAATCTGGTTACCAATCCTACCCAGTAACTAGAATATGCATATACTTATTATATATGGATAGAAAACACCCTAAAGTTTCTAAAACTGTTTGAATGGTGTCTGTGAGTATAACAGAACTCATTTGGCAGGCAAAACCCTGAGACAGATTCTGACAGGAAGTGGATATCTGATGTGTTGTATTACCTTTAAACCTATGCCATTGAAAAACACAGGGGCTGAGGAATATTTTGGCACTTCCTATTGCTTCCACTAGATGTCACCAGCCTTTACAAAGTGTTTTGAGTCTTCTGGAGGAAGATCTGACCGAACAAGAGCCATGGAACGATGATGGCCCATTAGACACCTGGCGCGCGAGTTCATGTTGGGTACCCTCGTTCCAATACGTTATAAAAGAGAATGCATTCGTCACCTTGAATATTATTCATGTTCTGGTTAAAAAAGGCCCTAATGATTTATGCTATACAACGTTTGACATGTTTGAACGAAGGTAAATATATTTTTTCCCCTCGTTCATGACGAGAAGTCCGGCTTGGCTTAGATCATGTGCTAACAAGACGGAGATTTTTGGGACATAAATGATGAGCTTTTTTGAAACAAAACTACATTCGTTATGGACCTGTGATACCTGGAAGTGACATCTGATGAAGAGAATCAAGGTAATGGATTATTTACATAGTATTTTCGATTTTAGATCTCCCCAACATGACGTCTAGTCTGTATCGCAACGCGTATTTTTCTGGCGCAGTGCTCAGATTATTGCAAAGTGTGATTTCCCAGTAAGGTTATTTTTAAATCTGGCAAGTTGATTGCGTTCAAGAGATGTAAATCTATAATTCTTTAAATGACAATATAATATTTTACAATGTTTTCTAATTTTAATTATTTAATTTGTGACGCTGACTTGACTTGCCGGTTATTGGAGGGAAACGATTTCCTCAACATCAATGCCATAGTAAAACGCTGTTTTTGGATATAAATATGAACTTGATAGAACTAAAAATGCATGCATTGTCTAACATAATGTCCTAGGAGTGTCATCTGATGGAGATTGTAAAAGGTTAGTGCATCATTTTAGCTGGTTTATGGTTTTGGTGACCCTGTCTTTGAATTGACAAAACATTACACACAACTCTTGTAAATGTCTGTCCTAACATACTCTAAATTTATGCTTTCGCCGTAAAACCTGTTTGAAATCGTAAAACGTGGTTAGATTAAGGAGATGTTTTATCTTTCAAGGGTGTAAAATAGTTGTATGTTTAAAAAATTGAATTTTGACATTTATTTGGATTCAAATTGCCGCTCTTGAAATGCACCTGCTGTTGCTGGAGTGCACCACGGGTGGACGCTTGCGTCCCACCTAGCCCATAGAGGTTAAGGCTCTGATGCTTTACTGCAATGTGGTAGCTAGTCACCGACCACCTATGATATTTTCTACTGTAGATTAGCGTCACTGGCCCACACCAGTCTTCGCTCTCCTTCGTCCCTCACCTTCTCCTTTTCTTGATCTTTTCCCCCCATCTACCTCAGATGGAGGTCAGATTCAAATCAAAGCGTGCCAACTATGGTCGTCGTAAACACGATGTGTGTTCCATTGGGCGCCCTTATAACCAACTCACCGACACCAACTACTCAGCACCAACCTCCACCAGCAAGATGGCAGTGAAGGTACTAGAACCTGTGGTGTTTACCTGTAGGAACTCCTGGCTGTAGTGGTAACAACCACCAGCAAGATGGTAAAAAGATACTAGAACCTGAAGTGTTTACCTGTGGGAACTCATGACCTCTACCTGTCTTTGACACAAACAGGTGCGGTGGGAAGAGCCAGTGTGTTGTCCCGGCATCCAATTTTGTTTTTGGAGACCCCTGTGTTGGGACTTACAAGTACCTGGACACCAAATACTCCTGTGTCCAACAGCACGAAACAAGTCAGTCTCTGAATGTGTGCTAATAATAGTTAGTGGTGGGCACCAATAGCCATAATTTAATTCAATGTAATATCGGTATGACTGTGGCATGTTGGGATATTGTTTAATACTCCTAGCCATTTTACTCTTTTGTAAAAGAGTGCACTCTGCTGATTGCTAGAAAAGGAATAGAATGGGTTGGTTCCCCTAGGGTACCAGCTTGCTAACTTTGTTTTAATAAATGCTGCCTTATGGCCACAACATGTTTCATACATGCATTTGTTTCTCCAAGTGTATACCACCCTCACCTGCTAACGAACACTAGCTGGCACACAAGCTGTGGTTACGGAACAATGTAGCCGGCAACAACTTTAGTTATCGTAGCCTGTAGGGAGGTCGGAGACCAGGCAGGTGTGGTGCCAAGACGGACAAAGGAACTGATCGTGGACTACAGGAAACGGAGGGCCAAGCCCCTCCCTACCAGGAGGCTAAAAATATTTATCAGCCCTCCGATCCTCAATTCTACAGCTGCACCATTGAGAACTTTTTGACTGGCTGCATCACCACTAGGTATGGCATCTGTCCGCAAGGTGCTACAGAGTAGTGCGTACAT
Organism: Salmo salar; assembly: GCF_965601325.2. Lineage (NCBI taxonomy): Eukaryota > Metazoa > Chordata > Actinopteri > Salmoniformes > Salmonidae > Salmo > Salmo salar. The sequence goes on along the minus strand of NC_138312.1, from coordinate 57,839,454 downwards.
CACTGAGGCCGCGCTCCCTGCCATCAGGACCTCGACACGACGTGTGTCAGAAGGCCCTACATTGTCAATGCCTCAAGCCACCCAAGTCATACTGTCCTGTTGCTCCATGACAAATTGTACGGCTGCACCAAGTCTGGAACCAACAGGACCCTGAACGGCTTCTACTTCCCCCCCAAGCCATAAAACTGCTGAGTGACAACCCCTGACTATCTGCATTGACTTTTTTTTTTTTTTGCAATTACTTTTTTGACATCTGCTGCTGCTGTTCCTTGTTATATGTACATATCGAGCTCAAGTAGCCAGCAAGATCATTGAAGGAAAGTGGCTGAAGCTTACTTGATGCTTGTGCACACTTAATCTGGATTAACCTCTTGGGGCTAGGTGGGACGCTAGCGTGCCACCCGTGGTGCACTCCATCAACAGCAGGTGCATTTCAAGAGCGGCAAATTTGAATCCAAATAAATGTCAAAATTCAAATTTTTCAAAATACAACTATGTTACACCATTTGAAAGATAAACATCTCCTTAATCTAACCACGTTTTACGATTTCAAAAAGGTTTTACGGCGAAAGCATAAATTTAGAGTATGTTAGGACAAGAGTTGTGTGTAATGTTTTGTCAAGTCAAAGACAGGGTCACCAAAACCATAAAACCAGCTAAAATGATGCACTAACCTTTTACAATCTCCATCAGATGACACTCCTAGGACATTATGTTAGACAATGCATGCATTTTTAGTTCTATCAAGTTCATATTTATATCCAAAAACAGCGTTTTACTATGGCATTGATGTTGAGGAAATCGTTTCCCTCCAATAACCGGCAGTCAAGTCAGCGTCAGAAATTAAATAATTAAAATTAGAAAACATTGGTAAAATATTATATTGTCATTTAAAGAATTATAGATTTACATCTCTTGAACGCAATCAACTTGCCAGATTTAAAAATAACCTTACTGGGAAATCACACTTTGCAATAATCTGAGCACTGCGCCCAGAAAAATACGCGTTGCGATACAGACTAGACGTCATGTTGGGGAGATCTAAAATCGAAAATACTATGTAAATAATCCATTACCTTTGATTCTCTTCATCAGATGTCACTTCCAGGTATCACAGGTCCATAACGAATGTAGTTTTGTTCAAAAAAGCTCATCATTTATGTCCAAAAATCTCCGTCTCGTTAGCACATGATGTAAGCCAGCCGGACTTCTCGTCATGAACGAGGGGAAAAAATATATTTCCGTTCGTTCAAACATGTCAAACGTTGTATAGCATAAATCATTAGGGCCTTTTTTAACCAGAACATGAATAATATTCAAGGTGGACGAATGCATACTCTTTTATAACGTATTGGAACGAGGGTACCCAACATGAACTAGCGCGCCAGGTGTCTAATGGGACATCACCGTTCCATGGCTCTTGTTCGGTCAGATCTCCCTCCAGAAGACTCAAAACACTTTGTAAAGGCTGGTGACATCTAGTGGAAGCAATAGGAAGTGCCAAAATATTCCTAAACCCCTGTGTTTTTCAATGGGATAGGTTTAAAGTCAATACAACACATCAGGTATCCACTTCCTGTCAGAAAATGTCTCAGGGTTTTGCCTGCCAAATGAGTTCTGTTATACTCACAGACACCATTCAAACAGTTTTGGAAACTTTAGAGTGTTTTCTATCCATATATAATAAGTATATGCATATTCTAGTTACTGGGTAGGATTAGTAACCAGATTAAATCGGGTACATTTTATCCAGACGTGCAAATGCTGCCCCCTAGACCCAACAGGTTAAGACTGAATATGTATCAGTGAACGGTAACTAGCTAGCGCTACTCTCACAGATTTGTAGGGTATACAGCTAATATGGCACAGCATAGAAATACAGATTTGGTGTAGCGGGTCGACTTTATTTTTCACCAGTCTAGGTCTAGCCTGTTTGCTTAATGTTAGCCATTTGAGTCCTGCTCATAAGGAAGTGGAACTACAAGGTAACGGTGGAAGATGACGCGCTTAACTTTTTATACTTTAGTACATGCCAACAAGTTTAAGATGACTTAAAAAATTCACCTGAAATCAACATTCCCTGTTAGTGCCCATCCCTAACACTTCACCAGGCTAATGTGTCTTAATTTGTCTGGCCAGTGTGGTGTAACTCCTGTGTTGTCCTTGCAGCATCATATGTGAAGGCTCTGATTCCCAACTACTATGTGGTAAGCTGGTTAGCACTATCGTACGGTATAATCATGTGGTGACGTATATTAGTCACTAGCCCACACACCAAGATTTGGCCATCCTTTTCTTCTTTCTCTTAGATCGGGGTGAGATCCATATTCAGCGTGCCAACTATGGTCGTTGTCAACACGATGTGTGTTCCATTAGGCACCCACAGGAACAACTCAAAAACACCAACTGCCTCAGCCAATCTAGCACCAGCACAATGGCAGAAAGGTAGTGAAACCTTTAGTGTGCATTTACCTGTAGGCACTCATTGGCTGTGGTGTTAACCTCTACCTGTTGACACACAGGTGTGACGGAGAGCGCCAGTGTATCGTCAAGGTATCCAACTCTGTGTTCGGCGACCCCTGTGTTGGAACTTATAAGTACTTGGATGTGGCTTACACCTGTGACTGAATGTGAGTTTTATATATGTGCATGCACACATGACTGGGAACTAGAATGCTGACGGTTTGTCTTGCAGAATATCTTCCTGTGGAACCTGAAGATGTACAAGGCTTCTGGGATATCTTCATCAGGTTGTGCTGTTTTCCTCCAACTGCCAAATCAACTTCAATGACCATTGTAAACCTGTCTATTTTGTGTGGAAGTGTTTCTGAACTGTGGTTGGTCTGAATTAAATGAAGTGTCAGAAAGACAAGACTGGTTGCCTCTTGTATATTACTAAATGTCACACCAATATTTCTGAACATGTGTCCTTTATTCTCGCCATTCACCGGACTCATTTGTACCTGGCGCTAATGTGCCTTTGTCTTACTGTCTGTATTCTGTGCCCACCGTTAGGCAGTTGTTAAATGCTCTGGATGGTCAAACTATATTTAAATCAATTGTACCTGCCTCTCAAATCACTGACAAGTAGTACTTATGACATCAGCAGGCTTACTTGACCTAATCTGTATGCATCAACAGCTAATCTGGTGACAAAGCAGACCTGGACAGGTTATACAATGTGTAGACCCTACAAATGTACATCAGTAAGTGATTGGCTCAGATCATGAACCAAATGTTACCGTAACGTGTAAATTGATCTAGAGGCTGTTTCTTCTCTTAAACATACTTGCAGGGAAGCTGCCCAACTACATCACATTAGTCATCTAACAGCCTCTGATCCAGAGACACACACACACGCAAACAGGGTCAACGCCCTGCTAAAGCGCACATCGACAGATCTCCACAATGTCAAAAACGTAGTCCAACACAGTTCCAAGAGCAGCCCTTCAACCATCAGATTCCAGCCAGAGAATAAATAGAATTCCATTCCCTGCACCACAAACAAAACAACCATAAAAACATCCAGGACAATACAACAGCAAGGCCAATGTTTGAGTGCATGTATGGCACCATGTCCATCTTGGTGCATTTGAATGAGTGTATGCATTTGTACAAACACCTGCATGGCATCAGCCTCAACTATATCAACACAGCCCCTCAGTGTCAATGTATTTACCTTTTATATATAATTTAGATCTGTCATTCTATCCTTTGCCCAGCAACTCCTCCCACTTTGTCTCCAATTCCACATCACAGTCCTCAGCTTCCCTTAGCCCATCCCGCCTGTCTCTGCTGGCAACCCTTCGGATTTCTATGCAGCATATCTTTCAACGATACAGTTTATCTAATTGAATAGACTCTAGACTGAGTTAAACTTTTACTATGAGCGTTGGTAATTGACTGACAAGATCTCAAGTATTTCTAGGGTCCATTTTAGATCTATGCTATGCATTTTCAGCCATTCCTGACAGGCTGCTTGAAGACAATACCAAAATAAAAGGTCAATTCTGTATCCTCACAAAATCTGCAGAACTTTGATGATTGTATGCCCCAAATATTTAGCATTTTGTTGGCAAGAAATCTATAAAATTTTTGCTGAAAAGCACAAGTCTTGAATCAACTCGTACACCCCGTACCATTGAATCGGTAAATCAAAAATTTCTTCCCAACAATTTTGCAGTCTGTATGGCATAGATGTCAACATCCTGGTCCTCAAATGAAACTGGTATACATTCCTATTTATGCTATTTTTTTTCCTCTGCAAGTTTTGGTCCTTTATATTGGACAGACAGACCAGTTCCCTACCTCCTCCTGCTGCCACCTGTCTCCGTTGTTGGGGTAATGTAATCAACTGGTTATAATCTTGGATTGAGCAGACCTTTCCATGTAATTCTGATAACTCCATGAAAGACAATTCTACCATTCCAATTGACAATATCATTTAAAAACAAATAGCCTTCTCAAACTTTTTTCCCATAAATATTGGTCTTTTATAAACCGTCACATTTGAGTAGTGCCATAATATTTGTAATATTTGTTCTATCCTTTCAGGGGGATGAAATTGAAATTGTAGCCAGTTCTGCAATGCTTGTTTGAAAAAGAGAAATACTTTGAAAAAAGTATCATTTGAAATTAATCAAAATGAGACATGGAAATCTGTACACAGGCCAAAAAGTCTATTTTAGACAATGGATTAGCTTTTTTTAGTAATCTACTTGAGAAACATTTAGGGTTCAAGTAGAACTTTTGAATAAGTGAAGCTTTTAGAGAGAAGTTTAGTGCTTTTATATTTAATAATCTCAACACACCCAATTCATATTCATTATATAGCGAGCTAGGCCTGCATACCACCCTGCATCTTACTGCTGCTTTGCTTCTTAAGCTAAGCAGGATTGGTCCTGGTCAGTCCTTGGATGGGAGAACAGATGCTTCTCAAAGTGGTGTTGGAGGGCCAGTAGGAGGCACCCTTCTGTCTTGTCTAAAAAATATCCCATTGACCCAGGGCAGTAGGGTGCCGTCTTTTGGATGGGACGTTAAATGGGTGTCCTGACTCTCTGTGATCACTAACGATCCCATGGCACTGATCGCAAGAGTAGGGGTGTTAACCCCAGTGTCCTGGCTAAATTCCCAAATTGTCCTTCTTACCATCATGGCCACCTAATCATCGCTGGTGTACAATTAGCTACTTCATCTCCCCTCCTCTCCCCTGTAACTATTCCCCAGGTTGTTGCTGTAAATGAGAATGTGTTCTCAGTCAACTTACCTGGTTAAATAAAATAAACACATTCATAAATATAGATAGGCACACTGTATCTTGTCTGGTTTAGCGTCCCAAATTAAGATAAATATTTTTTGCTCATATGAATTGAAAAACAAATCATCAGGAGTATGCAGCGCCATATGAAAGTAAGTAAACTGTGATATGACTAAGGAGTTAATCAGGGCAAATTTTCTATAAATAGACAGGAATTGACCTCTCCATGGTTGCAGGATCTTGTCTGTTTTCTATTGAAATTAATTTTGTAGGGCTCATGTAATATTTTTTTATATGAATACCAAGTATGTCTACTTCACCATCAGACAATTTTAAAGATAAACTGCATATTAATGTAAAAGTTGTATTTTTTAAAGATCCAATACCTAACATTGTACACAGGTTTTAGTCCAGAGAGTCCAGAAAACGTATCTAGATCTTCAATGAGACATTGCAGGGATCTAGCTTGCGGACTTAATAAAAAACTTGAGTCATCGGCATACATGGACACCTTTGTTTTTAAACCTTGGATTTCTAATCCTCTAATGTTGTTATTTGATCTGATTTTAGTAGCTAGCATTTCGATGGCCATAATGAATAGATATGGTGACAGCGGACACCCTTGTTTAAGTCCTCTTGACGATTCAAAACTCTCTGAAAAGTAGCCGCTATTTACTATTTTACACCTATACAGTACTTTTACCCATTTTAAAAGAGAATCACCAAAATTGTAAAAATCCAGGCATTTTATGAACAAATTTGTAGTCCGTAATTTCCTGTAGACCCTGCCACATACGTCTCGTGTCTTGGCCGTTGAATTGCAACTCCATTTTCTCCCTATACCGACATTCTGCTTGTTTGATTGCCTTGCGGAGGGAATAACTACACTGTTTATATTCAGCTATATTCCCCGACCTCTTTCCATGGTTGAATGCGGTGGTTCACGCATTCAGTTTTGCACGAGTTTTGCGATATATAAGTCAGGTGAACAAAAGGACTTGAGTTACTGTATGTTGATATTGTTACACCATGAGTCATTATTCATGAGGCATAAACCCCTACCCTTCCACTTACCAGAGAGATGTTTGATTCTGTCGGCGCGACGCATGAAGAAACCCGATGGTTGTATGGACTTTGATAACATATCCCGAGTGAGCCATGTTTCCGTGAATCAGAGAATGTTACAATCTCTGATGTCTCTCTGGAAGGCAACTCGTGCCCTAATGTTGTCCACAAATAACTGCATAATTTCCTAATGACTTGAAGCGAGGCGACCATCTCTGTCTGCGCCATCTTGAGATCATTTAGCTTCCTCACAGATGACTTTCATTTTGTAATATATTATATTAGTTGTTTTTTGAATAAGTTCCTCTAAATCTTGTTTTTCCTCTTATTTTGTATCTCTATAGTTTCGTTTTTATTGCTATCTACCTGTACTATTAGTGAATGTATTTCCCTTGTTAGTCTTCTCTTTAGCCAGAAACTGCTTTTTCATTGTTGTTGAAAATTGAATTGAATGACCTCTGAAGGTACATGTAAAGGTATCCCAAACAATAAAGGGATTTACTGAACCTCTATTGTACTGGAAAAATTCAGTTAAATTATTGTCTTAGTTAAAAATAAATTGTCCTCCAGTGGACTTTGATTAAATACACAATATCCCCATCCACGTGGAAATTCTACAAGAGTTGTGAAAGCCAATTTAGATGATCCGATCGCATTCTGTCTCTTATTGCCCATTGGTTTTATTTGGGATGAGTACAGCAGTACCACAACGACAGTCCCACAGGACATATTGATGGTATAATAGAAATAAAAATGCACTATGCGGATCACGCTGCCATTTCCTGGTTGCTGAAATTCTGGTTCACCATTTCGACAAAAGTAGTGTTGAATCATTATACCATCTAAACTGCAAAATATTTTTTCACACCAAAAGTACTATTTTCAGCTGTTGGACACTGGTGTACAAAAATGTACCTCAGACTAGAAATAGCGCTCTACAGATCTACCACTTAGACTTGATTTCAATGAGGGACAGATCAATGTTGGTGCATCGCCGAAATGTGTGGGACAGTGCCAGAGATACCTTTGAGATGGTGAAACTCCACTGGCATCATATTAACGCCCATACGTTGTTAATGGGCTGCGCAGTGCATTCTGGGACCAATTAGGCACTAGCTCAAAAAAAACGAAAAAAACTTTAGCATGAATTCCGTGAAGTACAAAATTACAACTAATCCGAGATGTTTGATATTATCGTATTGCTTGGGAATAGTGGCATTATGTATGCGAGGAAAATAGGCAGGTTTCTCGACTTTGAGAAGGCATTGCATGATGATTAGCTTAGCAACCGTGTGACGCATTATGACTCATCAAAATTCTGTGGGGCGTTATACATTTCTCCATTCAAGCTCTATTGTTCTCTAAAAATCTGACAAGCAAAAGCAGCCTTAGAAATAGCCTCAAGCTTAATTTCCACATCAGGGTATTGTTTGGCTCATGATCTGAGCCAATCACTTAATGATCAGGGTTTGTAGGGTCTACACATTGTAATGTCTTAACGGTCCAGGTCTGCTTTGTGTACACATTAGGTCAAGTAAGCCTGCTGATGTCATAAGTACTACTGGTCAGTGATTTGAGAGGCAAGTACAATTGATTTAATAGTTTGCCCGTCCAGAGAACAATGAATATTTTACAACTGCCTAAAGGTGGGCACAGAACATAGACAGCAAGACAAAGGCACGTTAGCGCCAGGTACAAATGAGTCCGGTGAAAGGCAAGAATAAAGGACACATGTTCAGAAATATTGGTGTGACATTTAGTAACATACAAGAGGCAACCAGTCTCGTCTTTGACACTTCGTTTAATTCAGACCAACCACAGTTCAGAAATGCTTCCACACAAAATACACAGGTTCACAATGGTCATTGAAGTTGATTTGGCAGAAAACAGCACAACCTGATGAAGATATCCCAGAAGCCTTGTACATCTTCAGGTTCCACAGGAAGATATTCTGCAAGACAAAACGTCAGCACCAGCATTCTAGTTCCCAGTCAGGCGTGCATGCACATATATAAAACTCACATTTAGTCACAGGTGTAAGCCACATCCAAGTACTTATAAGTTCCAACACAGGGGTCGCCGAACACGTAGTTGGATACCTTGACGATACACTGGCGCTCTCCGTCACACCACAGCCAATGAGTGCCTACAGGTAAATGCACACTGAAGGTTTCAGTACCTTTCTGCCATTGTGCTGGTGGTGGATTGGTTGATGCAGTTGGTGTTTTTGAGTTGTTTGCGTGGGCGCCCAATGGAACACACATCGTGTTGACGACGACCATAGTTGGCACGCAGAATATGGATCTCACCCCGATCTGAGGAAGAGAAAGAAGAAAAGGATGGCCAAATCTGGGTGTTTGTGTGGGCTAGTGACTAATATATATCACCACATGATTATACCGTACGGGAGTGCTAACCAGCTTACCACATAGTAGTTGGGAATCAGAGCCTTCACATATGATGCTGCTTACTGCAAGGACAACACAGGAGTTACACCACACTGGCCAGACAAATTAAGACATACGTTAGCCTGGTGAAGTGTTAGGGATGGGAACTAACAGGGAATGTTGATTTCAGGCTCATTTGTTTAAAGTCATTATAAAATGTGTTGGCGTGAACTAAAGTATAAACAGTTTGACACGTCATCTTCCACCGTTCCCTTGTAGTTCCACTTCCTTATGAGCAGTCCTCAAAATGCTAACATTTTAAGTAAACTGGCTGGCTAGATCTAAGCTGGTGAAAAATTAGGTCGACCCACTACACCACATCTGTATTTCTATGCCGTATACACTACAAATCTGTGGGAGTAGCGCTAGGTAGTTACCATTCAGTCTTAAAACCAGATTAAGTACGCACAAGCAAGCTTCAGCCACTTTCCTGCAATGTTCTTGCTTGCTAATTGAGCTAGATATGTACATATAACAAGGAACAGCATATGTCAAAAAAGTATTTGCAAAAAAAAAAAGCTATGCAGATAGTCAGGGGTAGTCATTCAGCAGTTATGGCTTGGGGGAAGTAGAAGCCGTTCAGGGTCCTGTTGGTTACTGACTTGGTGCAGCCGTACCATTTGTCATGGAGTAACAGGACAGTATGACTTGGGTGGCTTGAGGCATTGACAATGTAGGGCCTTCCGACACACGTGGTGTCGAGGTCCTGATGGCAGGGAGCGCGGCCTCAGTAATGTACTGGGCCGTACGCACTACTCTCTAGCACCTTGCGGACAGATGCCATACCTAGTGGTGATGCAGCCAGTCAAAAAGCGCTCAATAGTGCAGCTGTAGAATTGAGGATCGGAGGGCTGATAAATATTTTTAGCCTCCTGGTAGGGAGGGGCTTGGCCCTCCAATACCTGTAGTCCACAGTCAGTTCCTTTGTCCATCTTGGCACCACACTGCCAGGTCTCCGACCTCCCTACAGGCTACGCTAACTAAAGTTGTTGCCGGATACATTGCTCCATAAGCACAGCTTGTGTTAGTTAGCAGGTGAGGGTGGTTTACACTTGGAGAAACAAATGCATGTATGAAACACGTTGTGGCCATAAGGCAGCATTTAATAAAACAAAATTAACAAGCTGGTACCATAGGGGAACCAACCCATTCTATTCCTTTTCTAGCTATCAGCAGAGTGCACGCTTTTACAAAAGAGTCAAATGGGTAGGAGTATTAAACAATATCCCAACATGCCACAGTCATACCGATAGTACATTGAATTAAATTATGGCTATTGGTGCCCACCACTAACTATTACTAGCACACATTGAGACTTACTTGTTTCGGGCTGTTGGACACAGGAGTATTTGGTGTCCAGGTACTTGTAAGTCCCAACACAGGGGTCCCCAAAAACCAAATTGGATGCCGGGACAACACACTGGCTCTTTCCATCGCACCTGGGTGTTTCAAAGACAGGTAGAGGTCATGAGTTCCCACAGGTAAACACTACAGGTTCTTGCTGCTGGTGGTTGTTAACACCACAGCCAAGGAGTTCCTACAGGTAAACACCACAGGTTCTAGTACCTTTCTGCCATCTTGCTGGTGGTGGATTGGCTGAGGCAGTTGGTGTCGGTGAGTTGGTTATCGGGGCGCCCAATGGAACACACATCGTGTTTACAACGACCATAGTTGGCACGCTTGATTTGAATCTTACCTCCATCTGAGGGAAGAGAGACAAAGAAAAGGAGAAAGGTGAGGGACGAAGGAGAGCAAAGACTGTGGGCCAGTGACGCTAATCTACAGTAGAAAATATCATAGGTGGTCGGTGACTAGCTTACCACATTGCAGTAAAGCATCAGAGCCTTCACACGTGATGCTGATTGCTGCCAGGACAAATAAACAGGAATTACACACCACTCACATTAGCTTGGTTAAGTAGTATCATCATCATTACTACATACAGTACCTCCATCTGTTAGTGTACAGCAAGCTGCAGCCAGCACTGAAACAACACACAGCTAATTCAGCAACATTCCACATCATATGCACTTGGACCATGAAGCTAGAATTTAGCATTTGACTCTATACTCCAGCATTTGAGTTATACTAAGTGTACTGTAGTCATCAAGTTCAGAATTGTCTCTTATTCCATGCATGCAATGTGACAGTTTGTTAGACAACTTTGTTTTGAACAATAGAAATGTAATGTCCCGCAAGTCATATGATATGTACTTCCATTACTCTCAAATACAAACATTTGGTCATATATATTTATATTCTAATCTGCATCAGATACAGATTTTATATACTCACATGTGACCACCGTCAGTCTGACCATGTGCATGATGCCGGGTACAGGAGTGGTAGTAATAGAGAAAATGCAACTGATGCTAATTAGACCCAATACACCTGGTATTTATGTTATGTGACATGTCTTAATTAACCCAGGTGTATCTATTTGTCTCCAGGTGCACCTCATTGCAATTAGGGGCCGGCGTTTGCTGGTCTATACCTCGCTATTGGTTCAGTCTCATGGAGTTAGATAGAGGACTCTAGATGGATAAAATCAATTTTGACATTAACATTGCCATTGAGGGCTTCCAACATTTTAAAGTAGCCATCTAGGTGGGGCTTCTTCGTTAAGGAAGAATCACACGGGCCACGTTCAGTCGCAAAACCTTCGAGCGTTGCAGGTTTCCATTTCATGAATAGAGACAACGTATTTCCTTATTCTACATGTCGGAGAGACATATTTGTTCAACATAGCATATTTTTATCTGAACCTTTCCAAAACGTTGCATCCTGCTGATCGCACCCTATTATTCAATCTACTTTAATAAAATGAATATTGCCTCTGTTGTCTCAAATGTAATTACATTTGTTATTTGATTTGCATGTCCGTGCGCTCACGGACACCATAATGGAACACATATAAAGATGATATCCTGTGTCCATCATTCTCTATGGTCAGATCCCCATGATGTGTTGTTCTGGTGGCTGAATATGTGTCCTCTTCCTCTCACCTTTCCATTCTCAGGGCTGCTGAACAGGTGCCTTGTCCTTCAACTTGCGAGCCCTTTGGGTGTTGCACTTATCAGGCTTCACCGCCGCGGTACGGAAAGGCTGGTCCGAGTGATTTTGTGCATTTATATGTTCCCAGTTGCCACTCCTGTGAAGGGAGACCACTGAGCTTGAAGGCAGTTTGGTGACCACAGAACCCACAATACAGGTACTCTACTGTAAATATTATTAAAGTGAACCGTGTTGAATGACTATGTACAGTCGTGGCCAAAGGTTTTGTATGATGGTAATTTGCATATACTCTAGAATGTTATGAAGAGTGATCAGATGAATTGCAATTAATTGCAAAGACCCTCTTTGCCATGCAAATGAACTGAATCCCCCCAAAAAATGTCCACTGCATTTCAGCCCTGCCACAAAAGGACCAGCTGATATCATGTCAGTGATTCTCTTGTTAACACAGGTGTGAGTGTTGACGAGGATAAGGCTGGAGATCACTCTTTCATGCTGATTGAGTTCGAATAACAGACTGGAAGCTTCAAAAGGAGGGTGGTGCTTGGAATCATTGTTCTTCCTCTGTCAACCATGCTTACCTGTAAAGGAAACATGTATTGTCATCATAGCTTTGCACAAAAAGGGCTTCATAGCCAAGGATATTGCTGCCAGTAAGATTGAACCTAAATCAACCATTTATCAAATCATCAAGAACTTCAAGGAGAGCGGTTCAATTGTTGTGAAGAAGGCTTCAGGGCGCCCAAGAAAGTTCAGCAAGCACCAGGACCGTCTCCTAAAGTTGATTCAGCTGCTGGATCGGGGCACCATCAGTACAGAGCTTGCTCAGGAATGGCAGCAGGCAGGTGTGAGTGCATCTGGGGTAAAGTCATTTTCTCTGATGAATCCCGTTTCCGATTGTTTGGGGCATATGGAAAAAAGCTTGTCCAGAGAAGACAAGGTGAGCGCCACCATCAGTCCTGTGTCATGCCAACAGTAAAGCATCCTGAGACCATCCATGTGTGGGGTTGCTTCTCAGCCAAAGGAGTGGGCTCACTCACAATTTTGCATAAGAACGCAGCCATGAATAAAGAATGGAACCAACACATCTTCCGAGAGCAACTTCTCCCAACCATCCAGGAACAGTTTGGTGAAGAACAATGCCTTTTCCAGCATGATGGAGCACCTTACCATAAGGCAAAAGTGATAACTAAGTGGCTCGGCGAACAAATCATCGATATTTTGGAGATAGAAAACTTCTATCTCCAGTTTCTCAGTCTCTTGGTCACAGCTTTGATGCTCCTGTACTTTCACCTCCTTCTAGATGGTAGCGGGAAGAACAGGCCATGGCTCCGAGTAAGTTAAAGATTTTCATCCTTTCCAATGCGGCCCCATAGACGTGGATGGGGACTAGCTCTCTGCTGTCTACTGTAGTCCACGATCATCTCATTTGTTTTGTTGACATTGAGGGAGAGGTTATTTTCCTGGCATCATTCCGTCAGGGCCCTCAACTCCTCACTGTAGGCCGTCTCGACATTGTTGGTAATCAGGCATACCACTGTTGTCAGCAAACTTGATGATTGAGTTGCCACACAGTCATGGGTGAACAGGGAGTACAGGAGGAGGCTGAGCACACACCCTTGTGGGGCCCCAGTCTTGAGGATCAGCGTGGCGGAGGTGTTGTTGCCTACCTTCACACCTGAGGTCGGCCCGTCGGCCCAGCTGCACCGGGCGGGGTTGAGACCAAGGGCCCAAGCTTAGTGATGTGGCATGATTGCTATTTTCTTTCGTTTTTGAACCAGAACCCCCAACAGAAGCTAGCCAGCTAACTAGCTACAAGCTAGCAGTCAGCTAGCCACTGCTAGCGGTCACCAGCTACCTTTAGCCCAGAATACTCTTGCCAGTTTGCACAGCACGAATCAAACCAGAGCAAATCTGACTTATTTTTCTCCATATCTCCTAATTCCCACTTCAAGCTCTAAACCTTTACAACTGGATCATCGCAGCTAGCTGCTATCCGATTGGCTTCTCCTGGCTAACGTCTCTGTCCCGAAGCAAGCACCTATTAGCCTGGACCTATTTCATGCTAGGCCCATCTGTGTGTCCAGCTCGCCAAGCTACTCACTGCAGCCAATGATGATCACTCGGCTACGCATGCCTCTCCCTAATGTCAATGTGCCTCGTCCATTGCTGTTTTGGTTAGTAATTATTGCCTTATTTCATTGTAGAGTCTCTAGCCCTGCTCAATACGCCTTAGCTAACCCTTTAGTTCCACCTTCCAAACATGCGGTGACCTCACCTGGTTGAAATGATGTTTCTAGAGACAATATCTCTGTCATCGTCACTCAATGCATAGGTTTACCTCCACTGTATTTACATCCTACCATACCTTTGTCTGTACATTATGCCTTAAATCTATTCTACCGTGCCCAGAAACCTGCTCCTTTTACTCTCTGTTCCGAACGTACTAGACGACCAGTTGTTATAGCCTTTAGCCGTACACATATCCTACTTCTAATCTGTTCCTCTGTTGATGTAGAGGTTACACCAGGCCCTGCAGTGCCTAGCTCCACTCCCATTCCCCAGGCGCTCTCATTTGTTGACTTCTCTAACCGTAAAAGCCTTGGTTTCATGCATGTTAACATTAGAAGCCCCCTCCCTAAGTTTATTTTATTCACTGCTTTAGCACACTCTGCCAACCCGGTTGTCCTAGCCGTGTCTGAATCCTGGTTTAGGAGGACCACCAAAACCCCTGAAATGTCCATTCCTAACTATAACATTTTCCGACAAGATAGAACTGCCAAAGGAGGCGGAGTTGCAATCTACTGCAGCGTTAGCCTGCAGTGATCTGTCTTACTATCCAGGTCAAAGAATTTGACCTTGTACTTTTAAAAATCAACCTTTCCAGAAACAAATCTCTGGCCGTTGCCACTTGCTATAGACCACCTTCTGTGCCCTGGACACCATATGTGAACTGATTGCCCCCCATCTATCTTCAGAGCTCGTGCTGTTAGGTGACCTATACTGGGATATGCTTAACACCCCAGCCATCCTACAATCTAAGATTGATGCCCTCAATCTCACACAAATTATCAATGAACCTACCAGGTACAACCCCAAATCCGTAAACACGGGCACCTCATATATATCATCCTAACCAACGTGCCCTCCAAATACACCTCTGCAGTCTTCAACCAGGATGTCAGCGATCACTGCCAAATTGCCTGCGTCCGTAATGGGTCTGCGGTCAAACAACCACCTCTCATCATGTTCAAATGCTTCCTAAAACACTTCAGCGAGCAAACCGTTCTAATCGACCAGGCCCGGGTATCCTGGAAGGATTTTGACCTCATTCCGACAATAGAGGATGCCTGGTTATTCATTAACCTCTATGGGCTAGGCGGGACGAATTCGTCCCACCTACGTAACAGCCACTTGAAGCCTGTGGCGCGATTTTCAAAACCTTAAAAATCCTATTACTTCAATTTCTCAAACATATGACTATTTTACAGCTATTTAAAGACAAGACTCTCGTTAATCTAACCACACTGTCCGATTTCAAAAAGGCTTTACAGCGAAAGCAAAACATTAGATTATGTCAGCAGAGTACCCAGCCAGAAATAATCAGACACCCATTTTTCAAGCTAGCATATAATGTCACAAAAAACAAAACCACAGCTAAATGCAGCACTAACCTTTGATGATCTTCATCAGATTACAACCCTAGGACATTATGTTATACAATGCACGCATGTTTTGTTCAATCAAGTTCATATTTATATCAAAAACCAGCTTTTTTACATTAGCATGTGACGTTCAGAACTAGCATACCCCCCGCAAACATCCGTTGAATTTACTAAATTACTCACGATAAACGTTCACAAAAAACATAACAATTATTTTAAGAATTATAGATACAGAACTCCTCTATGCACTCGATATGTCCGATTTTAAAATAGCTTTTCGGTGAAAGCACATTTTGCAATATTCTCAGTAGATAGCCCAGCCATCACGGCTAGCCATTTAGACACCGACCAAGTTTAGCCCTGACCAAACTCCGATTTACTATTACAAAAGTTTCATTACCTTTGTTGTCTTTGTCAGAATGCACTCCCAGGACTGCTACTTCAATAACAAATGTTGGTTTGGTCCAAAATAATCCATCGTTATATCCAAATAGCGGCGTTTTGTTCGTGCGTTCAAGACACTATCCGAAATGTAAATAAGGGTCACGAGCATGGCGCAATTCATGACAAAAGATTTCTAAATATTCCATTACCGTACTTCGAAGCATGTCAACCGCTGTTTAAAATAAATTTTTATGCCATTTTTCTCGTAAAAAAGCGATAATATTCCGACCAGGAATCTGCGTTTAGGTAAACAGACGAAAGAAAACATAGCAGGGGTTCGACGTCGGCACGCGCCTGAGTCTCACAGTACTGTAACCAGCCACTATCCAAACGCACTACTTTTTTTCAGCCAGAGCCTGCAAAGCCACGATTCAGCTTTTTGCCGCCTTCTGAGAGCCCATGGGAGCCGTAGGAAGTGTCACGTAACAGCAGAGATCCTCTGTAATGGATAGAGATAATCAAGAAGGGCAAGAAATTGTCAGACAGGGCGTTTCCTGTTTGGAATCTTCTCAGGTTTTGGCCTGCCAAATGAGTTCTGTTATACTCACAGACAACATTCAAACAGTTTTAGAACCTTTGGGGTGTTTTCTATCCAAAGCTAATAATTATATGCATATTCTAGTTTCTGGGCAGGAGTAATAATCAGATTAAATCGGGTACGTTTTTTATCCTTCTGTGAAAATACTGCCCCCTAGCCATAACAGGTTAAACTGGTTACTACTCTTTCCCAGAAACGAGAATATGCATATTATTAGTAGATTTGGATAGAAAACACTGAAGTTTCTAAAACTGTTTGAATGGTGTCTGTGAGTATAACAGAACTCATATGGCAGGCAAAAACCTGAGAAAATTAAAAGCAGGAAGTGGTCTGTCTGCAATTTTGTAGTTCTCCCTTTCCTTCTCTATCGAAACCCCACGGGCACTTTAGTTATGTTGCACTTTCTAAGGCTTCCATTGGCTCTCTAAAGCATTCAGAAAGAGGATTGACGCGTCTCCTGTCTCCGGGCAGATAACAGGAGCACAGTTTGTCAGTGGTGGCTGGTGGCTAAGAGATGGGAATGCATGTTCACGAAACCTCGCTATTTTTTCTCTTCCTTTTTGAATGAATACAGCATTGTCTGGTTGGAACATTATTGCTATTTTTCAAGAAAAACACCATAAAAATGTATTTTAAACAGCGTTTGACATGCTTCTAAGTACGGTAAAGGAACATTTTGAAATTTTGGTTCTCGAAATGAGCTCGCGCGTTACCCTTTGGATAGTGACCTGAACGCACGAACAAAACGGGGATATTTACACATAACTATGGATTATTTGGAACAAAAACAACATTTGTTGTGGAAGTAGCAGTCCTGGGAGTGCATTCTGACGAAGAACAGAAAAGGTAATCCAATTTTTCTAATAGTAATTCTGAGTTTAGGTTGCCCCAAACTTGGCGGGTGTCAAATTAGCTAGCCGTGATGGCTGAGCTATGTACTCAGAATATTGCAAAATGTGCTTTCGCCGAAAAGCTATTTTAAAATCTGACATAACGATTGCATAAAGGAGTTCTGTATCTATAATTCTTAAAAGAATTGTTATGTATTTTGTCAACGTTAATGATGAGTAATTTAGTAAATTCACCGGAAGTTTTTGATGGGTATGCTAGTTCTGAACATCAACAGCGATTCCACTGGCTGTTGAATAGAGTGGGAGTCCTACCTAGCCCATAGAAGTTAACAACTGGGTGAAAGGAATATGAATATGTGTTAATAGAAAAAAGGCATGCTCATGAAAATAAAACGTGTCCTCCCTCATCTTAAATGGCAGGAACTGCCTCTGGTACAAAGTCATTGAACACTGGTCACTTTAATAATGTTAAGATACTTTTTCTTGCCACTGTAATTAAAACACTATATGAACCCTTTGGAATTATCTGGATTTCTGCATAAATTGGTCATAAAATTAGATCTGAACTTCATGTAAGTCACTGTGGAACGCTGTGGAACATCCAGATGCTCTTTGTCAACAGACAAACATAGTGTGCTTCATCTAATAACACACAAATTGTATTTTTCTTGTCTATATTGAATACATCGTTGTAGGTTGGAAAAAGTATGTCAACACCTAGGCTAATGACTTCTCCAAAAGCTAATTGGAGTCAGGAGTCAGCTAACTTGGATTACAATCATTGAGACGAGATTGGAGATGAAGAACTGATGACTTGCACAAGCTGGAAAGGGTTACACAAGTATGTCTTAAAGGCTTGATGTTCATCAGTCCACGGTAAGACAAATTGTCTATAAATAGAGAAAGTTCAGCACTGTTGCTACTCTCCCTAGGAGTGGCCGTCCTGCAAAGATGACTGCAAGAGCACAGCGCAGAATGCTCAATGAGGTTAACTTCTTACATCTAGGCGTTCCGCTAGCGGAACCCGGTTCCGCCAGCGGGACCCCTAACAAACAGCCAATGGGATCGCATGGAGCGAAATACAAAAACAACAAAAATACCACAATTCAATTTTCTCAAACAATCAACTATTTTACACCATTTTAAAGATACACTTCTCCTTGATGTAACCACATTGTCTGAATTTTCAAAAAAACATTAGATTATGTTAGGAGAGTATATAGACACAAATAGTCACACAGCCATTTTCCAAGCAGGGAACTATGTCACAGAAACCGAAAACACAGCTAAATTATGCACTAACCTTTGACGATCTTCATCAGATGACACTCCTAGGACATTATGTTACACAATACATGTATGTTTTGTTCGATAAAGTTCATATTTATATCCAAAAACCCCTTTTTACATTGGCGTTTGATGTTCAGAAAATGTATTTCCAACCAAAACCTCCGGTGAATTTACAAAAATACTCATCATAAACGTTGACAAAATACATAACAAGTATTTTAAGAATTATAGATAGACTACTCCTAAAATAGCTTTACGGAGAAAGCACATTTTTCAATATTCTGAGTACATAGCTCAGCCATCACAGCCAGCTATTCAGACACCCGCCAAGTTCGGGGCCACCTAAACTCAAAATTAGTATTAGAAATATTGTATTACCTTTGCTGATCTTCGTCATAATGCACTCCCAGGACTGCTACTTCCACAAGAAATGTTGTTTTTGTTCGAAATAATACATTTTTATGTCCAAATACCTCCGTTTTGTTCGTGCGTTCAGGTCACTATCCAAAGGCTAACGCGCGGGCGCAGTTCGAGACACAAAAAGTCAAAATGTTCCATTACCGCACTTAGAAGCATGTCAAGCACTGTTTAAAATCAATCTTTATGGTATTTTTCTTGTATAAATGCAATAATATTCCAACTGGACAATAGCGTATTCATTTTAGAAGAAAAAGAAGGAACAGCGTTCTCGCGTGACTGCACATATCCAATCTCTTTGTCCCCAGGCAGGCCACTCAGTAACTGAGCTCCTATACTCTGCCAAGTGACAGGAGAAGGCTCAATCCACTTTCTGAAGGCTTTAGAGAGCCAATGGAAGCCTTAGAAAGTGCAACGTAACCCCACAGATACTGTAGATTCGAAAGGGACTAGAAAGAAGAACTACATTTCTCAGATCCTTCACTTCCTGGTTGACTTTCTCTCAGGTTTTTGCCTGCCATATGAGTTCTGTTACACACAGAAGCATCCAGGGTCTCTCATACAGCATCTCCACTCCCACTTGTCTCCAATTCCACATACCAACCCTCAGCTTCCCTCAGCCCATCCCATCTATCTCTGCAGGCCACTTCGGGTTTCTACTTTAACACATATCTTTCAACTACGCTGTGATGTTTAACGAACAATTTCAATCTAATCGAATAGAATCCACAGATTGCGAGTTGAAGATAAATACTTTTACTAAGAGTATTAGTATATTAGTAATTGACTGACCCGGTCTCTCCAGATCTCCTAAGGGTCTCCAGATCTCCTGGGGTCAATATTAGATCAATGCTATGCATTTTCAGCCATTCCTGAACCTGAGACCAGAAAGAGGCTACCGGAGGGCAATACCAAAATAGATGGTCTATTCATTCTGTGTCCTCACAACAAAATCTGCAGAGGTTCGATGATTTTATGCCCCAAATATTCAGTATTTTGTTGGTGGCAAGAATTCTATATTTTAATCTTAACTGAAAAGCACGAAGTCTTGAATTTTGCGTTGTTTTATATATCAACTCATACACCCTGTACAATGGAATCGGTACATCAAAAATCTCTTCCCAACTATTTTGCCATCTGTATGGCAGAGTTGTCAACATCCTGGTCCTCAAATGAAACTGGTAAACTTTCCCATTTATGCTATTTTTATTCCTCTGCCAGTTTTGATCCTTTATATTGGGCAGACAGACCAGTTCCCTACCTCCTCCCGCTGCCACTCGCCTCCTACGTTTTTGGGGCAATGCTGTAATCAATTGGTTGTACTCTTGGATTGAGCAGACCTTTCCATATAATTCTGATAACACCATGAAGGACATAACTCTACCATTCCAATTGACAATATCATTTAAGAACAAAATACCCTTATCAAAAATCTTGTGCACAAATACTGGTCTTTTATCAACCAGCACATTAGAGTTCAGCCATAGTATTTTTTGTAATATTTGTTTTATCTTTTCAGGTGGATTAAATTGTATCCAGCTCTGCAATGCTTGTTTGAAAGAGAGATACTTTGAAAGTATCATTTGCAATTCATCGAAAATGAGACATGGCATCTCTGCACAAAGGCAAAAAGGCCATTTTTAAACAATGGATGAGCTTTTCTTAGTAATCTACTTGAACCATTTAGGGTTCAAGTAAAACTCTTGAATTAGTCTTCCCTGTGGCTCAGTTGGTAGAGCATGGTGTTTGCAACGCCAGCATGGTGGGTTCGATTCCCACGGGGGGGCCTGTATGAAAAAAAAAAAATGCATGAAATGTATGCATTCACTACTGTAAGTCGCTCTGGATTTAAGCTTCTGCTAAATGACTAAAATGTAAATGTAAAATGAATAAGTGAAGATTTGAGAGGTTTAGTGCTTTATATTTAATAATCTCAACCCACCCAATTCATATTCATAATATATTACATTAGATCGTTCTTGAATAAGTTCAAGTTCTTGTTTTGTATCTCTGTAGTATTGTTTTTATTGCTATTTACCTTTACTATTAGTTCATGGGTTTTCTTTTAGCTAATGCTGACTATGGGGCATGCAACCATTGAAGCTCTGCTGATTTGAGGATCCAGAATCAATTGTCCATTTATTTTGGTATCGATCTAAAACTGACCCTAGAAATAGTACTGTTGGAGAGCTGGAGAGACCGGGTCAGTCAATGTATTGCAACTCAGTCTGTAGATTCTATTTGACAGAAATTGTATGTTAATCACAACATCGTATGCTGCGTAGAAATCCCAAAAGGGTGGCCAGCAGAGACAGGTGGGATGGGCTAAGGGTTGGGATGTGGAATTGGAGACAAGTGGGAGCGGAGTTGCTGGGCAAAGGATAGAATGACAGATGTAAAATAAATTCCATATAAAAGGTAAATACATTGACGGGCTGTGTTGATACAGTTGAGGTTGATGCCATGCAGGTGTTTGTACAAATGCACCAAGATGGACATGGTGCCATACATGCACTCAAACATTGTTGGCCTTGCTGTTATATTGTCCATGATGGTTTTCATTCATTGGTGGTTCATGTGGCAGGGCATGGATTGATTTTCTTTCTCAGGGTGGAATCTGATGGTTGAGGGGCAGCATCGGTGGGAGATCTGTCTACGTGCCCTTCAGCAGGGCGTTGACCCCGTTTGCCTCTGGATAAGAGGCTGTTAGATGACTGTGGTGTAGTTGGGCAGCATCACTGCATGTATATGTTTAAGAAATAGCCTCTAGCTTAATTTCCACATCACGGTAACATTTGGCTTATGATCTGATCAATAAGAGCCAATCACTTAATGATCAGGGTTTGTAGGGTCTACACATCGTATGTAATGTCTTAACCGTCCAGGTCTGCTTTGAGAACAGATTACCTGGTGACTTGGACAAGTAAGCCTGCTGATGTCATAAGTACTACCCGTCAGTGATTTGAGGGGCAGGTACAATTGATTTAAATTGTTTGACCATCCAGAGCACAATGAGTATTTTACAACTGCCTAAAGGTGGGCACAGAATACAGACAAAGGCACGTTAGCGCCAGGTACAAATTAGTCCGGTGAAAGGCGAGAATAAAGGACACACGTTCAGAAATATTCGTGTGACATTTAGTAACATACAAGAGGCAACCATTCTTGTCTTTCTGACACTTCATTTAATTCAGACCAACCACAGTTCAGAAATGCTTCAACACAAAATACACAGGTTTACAATGGTCATTGAAGTTGGAGGAAAACAGCACGACCTGATGAAGATATCCCAGAAGCCTTGTACATCTTCATGTTCCACAGGAAGATATCCTGCAAGGCATACTGTCAGCACCAGCATTCTAGTTCCCAGTCATGTGTGCATGCACATATGTAAAACTCACATTCAGTCACAGGTGTAAGCCACATCCAAGTACTTATAAGTTCCAACACAGGGGTCGCCGAACACGGAGTTGGATACCTCGACAATACACTGGCGCTCTCCGTCACACCTGCGTGTCAACAGGTACAGGTTAACACCACACCCAATGAGTGCCTACAGGTAAATGCACACTGAAGGTTTCACTACCTTTCTGCCATTGTGCTGGTGCTGGATTGGCTGAGGCAGTTGGTGTTTTTGAGTTGTTCCTGTGGGCGCCCAATGGAACACACATCGTGTTGACGACGACCATAGTTGGCACGCTGAATATGGATCTCACCCCGATCTGAGGAAGAGAAAGAAGAAAAGGATGGCCAAATCTGGGTGTTTGTGTGGGCTAGTGACTAATATACGTCACCACATGATTATACCGTACGATAGTGCTAACCAGCTTACCACATAGTAGTTGGGAATCAGAGCCTTCACATACGATGCTGCTTACTGCAAGGACAACACAGGAGTTACACCACACTGGCCAGACAAATTAAGACATACATTAGCCTGGTGAAGTGTTAGGGATGGGCACTAACAGGGAATGTTGATTTCAGGTGCATTTTTTAAGTCATTTTAAACTTGTCGGCATGTACTAAAGTATAAAGGGCTATGCGCGTCATCTTTCACCGTTACCTTGTAGTTCCACTTCCTTATGAGCAGGTCTCAAAAGGCTAATATGTTAAGCAAACGGGCTGGCTAGACTGAAACTGGTGAAAAATAAAGTCAAACTGCTACACCAAATCTGCATTTCTATGCCATGCTATGTGTCAGATTAGCTGTATACCCTACAAATCTGTGGGAGTAGCGCTAGCTAGTTACCGTTCACTGAAACATAGTCAGTCTTAAACCAGATTAAGTGCGCACAAGCATCAAATAAGCTTAAGCCACTTCCCGTCCGTGTTCTTGCTGGCTAATTGAGCTTGATATGTACATCTAAAAAGGAACAGCATATGAGACAAGTCAAAAAGGGTCAATGCAGATAGTCGGGGGTAGTCATTCAGGAGTTTTATGGCTTGGGGGAAGTAGAAGCTGTTCAGGTTCCAGACTTGGTGCATCCGTACCATTTGTCAGTGGCCAGTGTCATTGACAATGTAGGGCTTTCCGACATGTGTGGTGTCGAGATGCTGATGGCAGGGAGCGCGGCCTCAGTGTTTTACTGGGCCGTACGCACTACCCTCTGGCATATGACCGCAACGTGCTACATACCTAGTGGTAATGCAGCCAGTCAAAAAGCTCTCAATGGTGCAGCTGTAGAATTGAGCAGCGGAAGGCTGATAGCAAATCCTTTTAGCCTCCTGGCAGGGAGGGGCTCGGCCCTCCGTTTCCTGTAGTCCACAATCAGTTCCTTTGTCGTCTTGGCACCACACTGCCAGGTCTCCGACCTCCCTATAGGCTACGCTAACTAAAGTTGTTGCCGGCTACATTGTTCCATAACCACAGCTTGTGTGCTAGGGTTAGTTAGCAGGTGAGGGTGGCTTAAACATGGAGAAATAAATGCATGTATTTAACACGTTGTGGCCATAAAACAGAATTTAATAACAAAGCTGGTACCATAGGGGAACCAACCCATTCTATTCATCAGCAGAGTGCACGCTTTTACAAAAGAGTAAAATGGGTAGGAGTCATACCGATAGTACGTTGAATTAAATTATGGCTATTGGTGCCCACCACTAACTATTACTAGCACACATTCAGAGACTTACTTGTTTTGTGCTGTTGGACACAGGAGTATTTGGTGTCCAGGTACTTGTAAGTCCCAACACAGGGGTCCCCAAAAACCAAATTGGATGCCGGGACAACACACTGGCTCTTTCCATCGCACCTGGGTGTTTCAGAGACAGGTAGAGGTCATGAGTTCCCACAGGTAAACACTTCAGGTTCTAGTATCTTTTTACCATCTTGCTGGTGGTTGTTACCACTACGGCCAAGGAGTTCCTACAGGTAAACACCACTGGTTCTAGTACCTTTCTGCCATCTTGCTGGTGGAGGATTGGCTGAGGCAGTTGGTGTCGGTGAGTTGGTTATCGGGGCGCCCAATGGAACACACATCGTGTTTACGACGACCATAGTTGGCACGCTTGATTTGAATCTTACCTCCATCTGAGGGAGATGGGGGAAGAGAGACAAAGAAAAGGAGAAAGGTGAGGGATGAAGGAGAGCTAAGACTGGTGTGGGCCAGTGACGCTAATCTACAGTAGAAAATATCATAGGTGACTATACAGTAGTGTTGAGTAGCTTACCACATTGCAAGAAAGCATCATGGCCTTCACACGTGATGCTGATTGCTGCCAGGACAAATAAACAGGAATTACACACCACTCACAGTAGCTTGGTTGAGTAGTATCATCATTATTACATACAGTACCTCCATCTGTTATTGTACAGCAAGCTGCAGCCAGCACTGAAACAACATCACACAGCTAGTTCAGCAACATTCCACATCATATGCACTTGGGCCATGAAGGTATACTCCAACATTTGAGTTATACTTATTGTACTGTAGTCATCAAGTTCAGAATTTAGTCTCTTATACCATGCATGCAATGTCACAATTTGTTAGACAAATTTGTTTATAACAATAGAAATTGAATGTCCCTCAGGTCATATATGACACGTACTTCCATTACTCTCAAATACAAACATTTGGTCATTTATATTTAAATTCTAATCTGCATCAGATACAGATTTTGTATACTCACATGCAACCACTGTCAGTCTGACCATTTGCATGATGCCAGGTACAGGAGTGGTAGTAACAGAGAAAATGCAACTGATGCTAATTAGACACAATACACCTGGTATTTATGTTATGGCACATGTCTTAATTAACCCAGGTGTATCTATTTGTCTCCAGGTGCACCTCATTGCAATTAGGGGCCGGTGTTTGCTGGTCTATACCTGGCTATTTGTTCAGTCTCATGGAGTTAGATAGAGGACTCTGGATGGATAAAAAGACATTTTGGCATTAACATTGCCATTGAGGGCGGAACATTTTAAAGTAGCCATCTAGGTGGAGCTTCTTCGTTAAGGAAGAATCACACGGGCCACGTTCAGTCGCAAAACCTTCGAGCATTGCAGATTTCCATGTCATGAATAGAGACAACGTATTTCCTTATTCTAAATGTCGGAGACATATTTGTTCAACATAGCATATTTTTATCTGAACCTTCCAAAACGTTGCATCCTGCTGAACGCACCCTATTATTCAATCCGGGTCATCAGGAGGGATCAGCCAATTAATTATACTCTTGAGCAAACATTGCATAACTGTAGGTGGCAGTAAATTGCCAGCTTTGCCTTCAAATAGTACCTTTTCAAACAACACACTCTGTGGTGGTGTGCAGCCTTTTTTTTAGATTGTTTGCCAACTCATAGAAATTATAGAAGAAAATTGACTACTTTAATAAAATGAATATTGCCTCTATTGTCTCAAATGTAATTACATTTGTTATTTGATTGATGTCCGAGCGCTCACGAACTTCATAATATGACACAAATAAAGATGATATCCTGTGTCCATCATTCTCTATGGTCAATTTCTCCATGATGTGTTGTTCTAGTGGCTATGTGTCCTCCTCCTCTCAACTTTCGATTCTCAGGGCTGCTGGACAGGTGCCTTGCCCTTCAACGTGCGAGCCCTTTGGGTGTTAAACTTATCAGGCTTCACCGCCGCGGTCCGGAAATGCTGGTCCCAGTGATTTTGTGCATTTATATGTTCCCAGTTGCCACTCCTGTGAAGGGAGACCACTGAGCTTGAAGGCAGTTTGGTGACCACAGAACCCACAGTACAGGTACTCTACTGTGAACATTATTAAAGTGAACCGTGTTGAATGACTATGTACAGTCGTGGCCAAAAGTTTTGTATGATTGCAATTTGCATATACTCCAGATCAGATGAATTGCAATTAATTGCAAAGTCCCTCTTTGCCATGCAAATGAACTGAATCCCCCCAAAACATTTTCACTGCATTTCAGCCCTGCCACAAAAGGACCAGCTGATATCATGTCAGTGATTATCTCGTTAACACACGTGTGAGTGTTGACGAGGATAAGGCTGGAGATCACTCTTTCATGCTGATTGAGTTCGCATAACAGACTGGAAGCTTCAAAAGGAGGGTGGTGCTTGGAATCATTGTTCTTCCTCTGTCAACCATGCTTACCTGCAAGGAAACATGTGCCGTCATCAGTGCTTTGCACAAAAAGGGCTTCACAGGCAAGGATATTGCTGCCAGTAAGATTGCACCTAAATCAACCATTTATCGGATCATCAAGAACTTCAAGGAGAGCGGTTCAAATGTTGTGAAGAAGGCTTCCGGGCGCCCAAGAAAGTTCAGCAAGCACCAGGACCGTCTCCTAAAGTTGATTCAGCTGCTGGATCGGGGCACCATCAGTACAAAGCTTGCTCAGGAATGGCAGCAGGCAGGTGTGAGTGCATCTGGGGTAAAGTCATTTTCTCTGATGAATCCCGTTTCCGATTGTTTGGGGCATATGGAAAAAAGCTTGTCCAGAGAAGACAAGGTGAGCGCCACCATCAGTCCTGTGCCATGCCAACAGTAAAGCATCCTGAGACCATCCATGTGTGGGGTTGCTTCTCAGCCAAAGGAGTGGGCTCACACACAATTTTGCCTAAGAACACAGCCATGAATAAAGAATGGAACCAACACATCTTCCGAGAGCAACTTCTCCCAACCATCCAGGAACAGTTTGGTGAAGAACAATGCCTTTTCCAGCATGATGGAGCACCTTACCATAAGGCAAAAGTGATAACTAAGTGGCTCGGCGAACAAAACATCGATATTTTGGAGATAGAAAACTTCTATCTCCAGTTTCTCAGTCTCTTGGTCACAGCTTTGATGCACCTGTACTTTCACCTCCTTCTAGATGGTAGCGGGGTGAACAGGCCATGGCTCCGAGTAACTTAAAGCTTTTCATCCTCTCCAGTGCGGCCCCGTAGACGTGGATGGGGACTAGCTCTCTGCTGTCTACTGTTGTCCACGATCATCTCATTTGTTTTGTTGACATTGAGGGAGAGGTTATTTTCCTGGCATCATTCCGTCAGGGCCCTCAACTCCTCACTGTAGGCCGTCTCGACATTGTTGGTAATCAAGCCTACCACTGTTGTCAGCAAACTTGATGATTGAGTTGCCACACAGTCATGGGTGAACAGGGAGTACAGGAGGAGGCTGAGCACACACCTTTGTGGGGCCCCAGTCTTGAGGATCAGCCTGGCGGAGGTGTTGTTGCCTACCTTCACACCTGAGGTCGGCCCGTCGGCCCAGCTGCACAGGGCGGGGTTGAGACCAAGGGCCTAAGCTTAGTGATGTGGTATGATTGCTATTTTCTTTCGTTTTTGAACCAGAAACCCCAACAGAAGCTAGCCAGCTAACTAGCTACTAGCTAGCAGTCAGCTAGCCACTGCTAGCGGTCACCAGCTACCTTTAGCCCAGAATACTCTTGCCAGTTTGCACAGCACGAATCAAACCAGAGCAAATCTGACTTATTTTTCTCCATATCTCCTAATTCCCACTTCAAGCTCTAAACCCTTTCAACTGGATCATCGCAGCTAGCTGCTATCCGATTGGCTTCTCCTGGCTAACATCTCTGTCCCGAAGCAAGCACCTATTAGCCTGGAGCTATTTCATGCTAGGCCCATCTCCCAGCTAGCTAAAGAAGTCCATCAGCCACTCCTTAGGCTTCAATACCTATTTTGCCAATTGGCCTAGACCCCTTTTATTGCCGATATGGAGCCCCGACGATCCTTCCCGACTGGACTACCGATGTAATCCGCCCGAGGGGCTTTTCAACTGGCTCCCCCGTAACGACATCACTCGAATGCCCATCTACTAGCCTTCTAGATTCAGCCCGCTAGCTGTCTAGAGCACACCGGACTGTTGGCTGAAGAAGTCCATCAGCCAATTCTTTTGGGGCTACTATACCTATTTTGCAAATTGGCCTGGACCCTTTTACTACACGGAGCCCAAATAATCCATCACGACTGATCTGCCGACGTAACAGCACGAAGGGGCTACAACTGACTTCTTCCGTTGCGACATCCCTCGAATGCACATCTGCTAGCCTGCTAGCCCCGGCCCGCTAGCTGTCTGAATCGTCGTGTCTCCAGCTCGCCAGGCTACTCACTGGACCCAATGATGATCACTCGGCTACGCATGCCTCTCCATAATGTCAATGTGCCTCGTCCATTGCTGTTTTGGTTAGTAATTATTGCCTTATTTCATTCATCTAACTATAACATTTTCCGACAAGATAGAACTGCCAAAGGAGGCGGAGTTGCAATCAACTGCAGCATTAGCCTGCAGAGGTCTGTCTTACTATCCAGGTCAAAGAATTTGACCTTGTACTTTTAAAAGTCAACCTTTCCAGAAACAAATCTCTCGCCATTGCCACTTGCTATAGACCACCTTCTGTGCCCTGGACACCATATGTGAACTGATTGCCCCCCATCTATCTTCAGAGCTCGTGCTGTTAGGTGACCTATACTGGGATATGCTTAACCTGTTATGGCTAGGGGGCAGTATTTTCACGGCTGGATAAAAAACGTGCCCGATTTAATCTGGTTACCACTCCTACCCAGTAACTAGAATATGCATATACGTATTACATATGGATAGAAAACACCCTAAAGTTTCTAAAACTGTTTGAATGGTGTCTGTGAGTATAACAGAACTCATTTGGCAGGCAAAAACCTGACAAGGTTTCAGGCAGGAAGTGGGCTGTCTGACAAGGTGTCGTTCTTCTTGTCTCTGTTTATTGAAGAGTGAGGATCTTAGCTGTCCCGTGA
Source organism: Salmo salar (assembly GCF_965601325.2). Classification (NCBI taxonomy): domain Eukaryota; kingdom Metazoa; phylum Chordata; class Actinopteri; order Salmoniformes; family Salmonidae; genus Salmo; species Salmo salar. Next base: position 57,810,236 of record NC_138312.1, on the reverse strand, counting down.
CACTTCCTACGGCTGCCATAGGGTCTCAGAAGGCGGTAAAAAGCTGAATCGTGGCTTTGCAGGCTCTGGCTGAAACAAAGTAGCGTGTTTGGGTAGTGGCTGGTTACAGTACTGTGAGACTCAGGCGCGTGCCCGCGTCGACCGAATGCTTTGTTTTCTTTCCTCTGTTTAGCTAAAAGGAGATTCCCGGTCGGAATATTATCGCATTATTATGGCATAAAAATGGATTTTAAACAGCGGTTGACATGCTTCGAAGTACGGTAATGGAATATTTCGATTTTTTTTGTCACGAATTGCGCCACGTGCACGACCCTGATTTACCATTTCAGATAGTGTCTGGGACGCACGAATAAAACGCCGCTATTCGGATATAACGATGGATTATTTTGGACCAAACCAACATTTGTTATTGAAGTAGCAGTCCTGGGAGTGCATTCTGACGAAGACAACAAAAGGTAATGAAACTTTTATAATAGTAAAGCTGATATTGGTGAGTGCTAAACTTGCCGGGTGTCTAAATAGCTAGCCCGTGATGCCTGGGCTATGTACTTAGAATATTGCAAAATGTGCTTTCACCAAAAAGCTATTTTAAAATCGGACATATCGAGTGCATAGAGGAGGTCTGTATCTATAATTCTTAAAATAATTGTTATGCTTTTTGTGAACGTTTATCGTGAGTAATTTAGTAAAATGTTAGCGAATTCCCCGGAAGTTTGCGGGGGGTATGCTAGTTCTGAATGTCACATGCTAATGTAAAAAGCTGGTTTTTGATATAAATATGAACTTGATTGAACAAAACATGCATGTATTGTATAACATAATGTCCTAGGGTTGTCATCTGATGAAGATCATCAAAAGTTAGTGTTGCATTTAGCTGTCTTCTAGGTTTTTGTGACATTATATGCTAGCATTTTAAAGACAAGACTCTCGTTAATCTAACCACACTGTCCGATTTCAAAAAGGCTTTACAACGAAAGCAAAACATTAGATTATGTCAGCAGAGTACCCAGCCAGAAATAATCAGACACCCATTTTTCAAGCTAGCATATAATGTCACAAAAACCCAGAAGACAGCTAAATGCAGCACTAACCTTTGATGACCTTCATCAGATGACAACCCTAGTACATTATGTTATACAATACATGCATGTTTTGTTCAATCAAGTTCATATTTATATCAAAAACCAGCTTTTTACATTAGCATGTGACGTTCAGAACAAGCATACCCCCGCAAACTTCCGGTGAATTTACAAACAATTTACTAAATTACTTTAGCGTCCCACTCTATTCAACAGCCAGTGGAATCGCTGTGTATGCTCCGAACTAGCATACCCACCGAAAACTTCTGATGAATTTACTAAATTACTAATCATAAACGTTGACAAAATGCATAACAATTATTTTAAGAATTATAGATACAGAACTCCTCTATGCACTCGATATGTCCGATTTTAAAATAGCTTTTCGGTGAAAGCACATTTTGCAATATTCTAAGTAGATAGCCCGGCATCACAGGGCTAGCTATTTAGACACCCTGCAAGTTTAGCCTTCACCAACCTCCGATTTACTATTAGAAAAGTTTGATTACTTTTGGTGTTCTTCGTCAGAATGCACTCCCAGGACTTCTACTTCAATAACAAATGTTGGTTTGGTCCCAAATAATCCATAGTTATATCCAAACAGTGGCGTTTTGTTCGTGCGTTCAAGACACTATCCGAAAAGAAGGGTGACGAGCACGACGCATTTCGTGACCAGAAAATTCTAAATATTCCATTACCGTACTTCGAAGCATGTCAACCACTGTTTACAATCAATTTTTATGCCATTTTTATCGTAAAAAAGCGATAATATTCCGACCGGGAATCTGCATTTAGCTAAAAAGACGAATGAAAATAAAGCACGGGGTCGACTCGTGCACGCGCCTAAGCCCATTGTCCTCTGATCGGCCACTTGCCAAAAGCGCAAATGTGTTTCAGCCTGGGGCTGCCTCGATATCATTCAGCTTTTTCCCGGGCTCTGAGAGCCTATGGGAGCCGTAGGAAGTGTCACGTTACAGAAAAGATCCTCAGTCTTCAATAAACAGAGACAAGAAGAACAAGATCTTGTCAGAGAGGGCACTTCCTGTAAAGATTCTTCTCAGGTTTTTGCCTGCCATATGAGTTCTGTTATACTCACAGAGTTTCTGGGCAGGAGTAATAATCAGATTAAATCGGGTACGTTTTTTATCCGGCTGTGAAAATACTTAAAAGTTTGATTACCTTTTGTTGTCTTCGTCAGAATGCACACCCAGGACTGCTACTTCAATAACAAATGTTGGTTTGGTCCAAAATAATCCATCGTTATGTCCGAATAGCGGCGTTTTGTTCGTGCGTTCCAGACACTATCCGAAATAGTAAAGAAGTGTCGCGCGCATGGCGCAATTCGTGACAATAAAATTCTAAATATTCCATTACCGTACTTCGAAGCATGTCAACCGCTGTTTAAAATCAATTTTTACGACATTTTTCTCGTAGAAAAGCGATAATATTCCGACAGGGAATCTCCTTTTCGGCAAACAGAGGAAAAAATCCCAAAGGCGGGGGCGGTCGGGGTCATGCGCCTAAGCCCAGTGTCCCTTGATCGGCCACTTGAGAAAGGCGATAATGTGTTTCAGCCTGGGGCTGGAATGACGACATTCTGTTTTTTCCCGGGCTCTGAGCGCCTATGGACGACGTGGGAAGTGTCACGTTAGAGCAGAGATCCTTAGTAAATGATAGAGATGGAAAAGAAGTTCAAGAAATGGTCAGACAGGCCACTTCCTGTAAAGGAATCTCCCAGGTTTTGACCTGCCATTTGAGTTCTGTTATACTCACAGACACCATTCAAACAGTTTTAGAAAATTTAGGGTGTTTTCTATCCATATGTAATAAGTATATGCATATTCTAGTTACTGGGTAGGAGTGGTAACCAGATTAAATCGGGTATGTTTTTTATCCAGCCGTGTCAATACTGCCCCCTAGCCCTAACAGGTTAAACAATGGATGAGCTTTTCTTAGTAATCTACTTGAACCATTTAGGGTTCAAGTAAAACTCTTGAATTAGTCTTCCCTGTGGCTCAGTTGGTAGAGCATGGTGTTTGCAACGCCAGCATGGTGGGTTCGATTCCCACGGGGGGGCCTGTATGAAAAAAAAAAAATGCATGAAATGTATGCTTTCACTACTGTAAGTCGCTCTGGATTTAAGCTTCTGCTAAATGACTAAAATGTAAATGTGAAATGAATAAGTGAAGATTTGAGAGGTTTAGTGCTTTATATTTAATAATCTCAACCCACCCAATTCATATTCATAATATATTACATTAGATCGTTCTTGAATAAGTTCCTCAAGTTCTTGTTTTGTATCTCTGTAGTATTGTTTTTATTGCTATTTACCTTTACTATTAGTTCATGGGTTTTCATTTAGCTAATGCTGACTATGGGGCATACAACCATTGAAGCTCTGCAGATTTGAGGATCCAGAATCAATTGTCCATTTATTTTGGTATCGATCTAAAACTGACCCTAGAAATAGTACTGTTGGAGAGCTGGAGAGACCGGGTCAGTCAATGTATTGCAACTCAGTCTGTAGATTCTATTTGACAGAAATTGTATGTTAATCACAACATCGTATGCTGCGTAGAAATCCCAAAAGGGTGGCCAGCAGAGACAGGTGGGATGGGCTAAGGGTTGGGATGTGGAATTGGAGACAAGTGGGAGCGGAGTTGCTGGGCAAAGGATAGAATGACAGATGTAAAATAAATTCCATATAAAAGGTAAATACATTGACGGGCTGTGTTGATACAGTTGAGGTTGATGCCATGCAGGTGTTTGTACAAATGCACCAAGATGGACATGGTGCCATACATGCACTCAAACATTGTTGGCCTTGCTGTTATATTGTCCATGATGGTTTTCATTCATTGGTGGTTCATGTGGCAGGGCATGGATTGATTTTCTTTCTCAGGGTGGAATCTGATGGTTGAGGGGCAGCATCGGTGGGAGATCTGTCTACGTGCCCTTCAGCAGGGCGTTGACCCCGTTTGCCTCTGGATAAGAGGCTGTTAGATGACTGTGGTGTAGTTGGGCAGCATCACTGCATGTATATGTTTAAGAAATAGCCTCTAGCTTAATTTCCACATCACGGTAACATTTGGCTTATGATCTGATCAATAAGAGCCAATCACTTAATGATCAGGGTTTGTAGGGTCTACACATCGTATGTAATGTCTTAACCGTCCAGGTCTGCTTTGAGAACAGATTACCTGGTGACTTGGACAAGTAAGCCTGCTGATGTCATAAGTACTACCCGTCAGTGATTTGAGGGGCAGGTACAATTGATTTAAATTGTTTGACCATCCAGAGCACAATGAGTATTTTACAACTGCCTAAAGGTGGGCACAGAATACAGACAAAGGCACGTTAGCGCCAGGTACAAATTAGTCCGGTGAAAGGCGAGAATAAAGGACACACGTTCAGAAATATTCGTGTGACATTTAGTAACATACAAGAGGCAACCATTCTTGTCTTTCTGACACTTCATTTAATTCAGACCAACCACAGTTCAGAAATGCTTCAACACAAAATACACAGGTTTACAATGGTCATTGAAGTTGGAGGAAAACAGCACGACCTGATGAAGATATCCCAGAAGCCTTGTACATCTTCATGTTCCACAGGAAGATATCCTGCAAGGCATACTGTCAGCACCAGCATTCTAGTTCCCAGTCATGTGTGCATGCACATATGTAAAACTCACATTCAGTCACAGGTGTAAGCCACATCCAAGTACTTATAAGTTCCAACACAGGGGTCGCCGAACACGGAGTTGGATACCTCGACAATACACTGGCGCTCTCCGTCACACCTGCGTGTCAACAGGTACAGGTTAACACCACACCCAATGAGTGCCTACAGGTAAATGCACACTGAAGGTTTCACTACCTTTCTGCCATTGTGCTGGTGCTGGATTGGCTGAGGCAGTTGGTGTTTTTGAGTTGTTCCTGTGGGCGCCCAATGGAACACACATCGTGTTGACGACGACCATAGTTGGCACGCTGAATATGGATCTCACCCCGATCTGAGGAAGAGAAAGAAGAAAAGGATGGCCAAATCTGGGTGTTTGTGTGGGCTAGTGACTAATATACGTCACCACATGATTATACCGTACGATAGTGCTAACCAGCTTACCACATAGTAGTTGGGAATCAGAGCCTTCACATACGATGCTGCTTACTGCAAGGACAACACAGGAGTTACACCACACTGGCCAGACAAATTAAGACATACATTAGCCTGGTGAAGTGTTAGGGATGGGCACTAACAGGGAATGTTGATTTCAGGTGCATTTTTTAAGTCATTTTAAACTTGTCGGCATGTACTAAAGTATAAAGGGCTATGCGCGTCATCTTTCACCGTTACCTTGTAGTTCCACTTCCTTATGAGCAGGTCTCAAAAGGCTAATATGTTAAGCAAACGGGCTGGCTAGACTGAAACTGGTGAAAAATAAAGTCAAACTGCTACACCAAATCTGCATTTCTATGCCATGCTATGTGTCAGATTAGCTGTATACCCTACAAATCTGTGGGAGTAGCGCTAGCTAGTTACCGTTCACTGAAACATAGTCAGTCTTAAACCAGATTAAGTGCGCACAAGCATCAAATAAGCTTAAGCCACTTCCCGTCCGTGTTCTTGCTGGCTAATTGAGCTTGATATGTACATCTAAAAAGGAACAGCATATGAGACAAGTCAAAAAGGGTCAATGCAGATAGTCGGGGGTAGTCATTCAGGAGTTTTATGGCTTGGGGGAAGTAGAAGCTGTTCAGGTTCCAGACTTGGTGCATCCGTACCATTTGTCAGTGGCCAGTGTCATTGACAATGTAGGGCTTTCCGACATGTGTGGTGTCGAGATGCTGATGGCAGGGAGCGCGGCCTCAGTGATTTACTGGGCCGTACGCACTACCCTCTGGCATATGACCGCAACGTGCTACATACCTAGTGGTAATGCAGCCAGTCAAAAAGCTCTCAATGGTGCAGCTGTAGAATTGAGCAGCGGAAGGCTGATAGCAAATCCTTTTAGCCTCCTGGCAGGGAGGGGCTCGGCCCTCCGTTTCCTGTAGTCCACAATCAGTTCCTTTGTCGTCTTGGCACCACACTGCCAGGTCTCCGACCTCCCTATAGGCTACGCTAACTAAAGTTGTTGCCGGCTACATTGTTCCATAACCACAGCTTGTGTGCTAGGGTTAGTTAGCAGGTGAGGGTGGCTTAAACATGGAGAAATAAATGCATGTATTTAACACGTTGTGGCCATAAAACAGAATTTAATAACAAAGCTGGTACCATAGGGGAACCAACCCATTCTATTCATCAGCAGAGTGCACGCTTTTACAAAAGAGTAAAATGGGTAGGAGTCATACTGATAGTACGTTGAATTAAATTATGGCTATTGGTGCCCACCACTAACTATTACTAGCACACATTCAGAGACTTACTTGTTTTGTGCTGTTGGACACAGGAGTATTTGGTGTCCAGGTACTTGTAAGTCCCAACACAGGGGTCCCCAAAAACCAAATTGGATGCCGGGACAACACACTGGCTCTTTCCATCGCACCTGGGTGTTTCAGAGACAGGTAGAGGTCATGAGTTCCCACAGGTAAACACTTCAGGTTCTAGTATCTTTTTACCATCTTGCTGGTGGTTGTTACCACTACGGCCAAGGAGTTCCTACAGGTAAACACCACTGGTTCTAGTACCTTTCTGCCATCTTGCTGGTGGAGGATTGGCTGAGGCAGTTGGTGTCGGTGAGTTGGTTATCGGGGCGCCCAATGGAACACACATCGTGTTTACGACGACCATAGTTGGCACGCTTGATTTGAATCTTACCTCCATCTGAGGGAGATGGGGGAAGAGAGACAAAGAAAAGGAGAAAGGTGAGGGATGAAGGAGAGCTAAGACTGGTGTGGGCCAGTGACGCTAATCTACAGTAGAAAATATCATAGGTGACTATACAGTAGTGTTGAGTAGCTTACCACATTGCAAGAAAGCATCATGGCCTTCACACGTGATGCTGATTGCTGCCAGGACAAATAAACAGGAATTACACACCACTCACAGTAGCTTGGTTGAGTAGTATCATCATTATTACATACAGTACCTCCATCTGTTATTGTACAGCAAGCTGCAGCCAGCACTGAAACAACATCACACAGCTAGTTCAGCAACATTCCACATCATATGCACTTGGGCCATGAAGGTATACTCCAACATTTGAGTTATACTTATTGTACTGTAGTCATCAAGTTCAGAATTTAGTCTCTTATACCATGCATGCAATGTCACAATTTGTTAGACAAATTTGTTTATAACAATAGAAATTGAATGTCCCTCAGGTCATATATGACACGTACTTCCATTACTCTCAAATACAAACATTTGGTCATTTATATTTAAATTCTAATCTGCATCAGATACAGATTTTGTATACTCACATGCAACCACTGTCAGTCTGACCATTTGCATGATGCCAGGTACAGGAGTGGTAGTAACAGAGAAAATGCAACTGATGCTAATTAGACACAATACACCTGGTATTTATGTTATGGCACATGTCTTAATTAACCCAGGTGTATCTATTTGTCTCCAGGTGCACCTCATTGCAATTAGGGGCCGGTGTTTGCTGGTCTATACCTGGCTATTTGTTCAGTCTCATGGAGTTAGATAGAGGACTCTGGATGGATAAAAAGACATTTTGGCATTAACATTGCCATTGAGGGCGGAACATTTTAAAGTAGCCATCTAGGTGGAGCTTCTTCGTTAAGGAAGAATCACACGGGCCACGTTCAGTCGCAAAACCTTCGAGCATTGCAGATTTCCATGTCATGAATAGAGACAACGTATTTCCTTATTCTAAATGTCGGAGACATATTTGTTCAACATAGCATATTTTTATCTGAACCTTCCAAAACGTTGCATCCTGCTGAACGCACCCTATTATTCAATCCGGGTCATCAGGAGGGATCAGCCAATTAATTATACTCTTGAGCAAACATTGCATAACTGTAGGTGGCAGTAAATTGCCAGCTTTGCCTTCAAATAGTACCTTTTCAAACAACACACTCTGTGGTGGTGTGCAGCCTTTTTTTTAGATTGTTTGCCAACTCATAGAAATTATAGAAGAAAATTGACTACTTTAATAAAATGAATATTGCCTCTATTGTCTCAAATGTAATTACATTTGTTATTTGATTGATGTCCGAGCGCTCACGAACTTCATAATATGACACAAATAAAGATGATATCCTGTGTCCATCATTCTCTATGGTCAATTTCTCCATGATGTGTTGTTCTAGTGGCTATGTGTCCTCCTCCTCTCAACTTTCGATTCTCAGGGCTGCTGGACAGGTGCCTTGCCCTTCAACGTGCGAGCCCTTTGGGTGTTAAACTTATCAGGCTTCACCGCCGCGGTCCGGAAATGCTGGTCCCAGTGATTTTGTGCATTTATATGTTCCCAGTTGCCACTCCTGTGAAGGGAGACCACTGAGCTTGAAGGCAGTTTGGTGACCACAGAACCCACAGTACAGGTACTCTACTGTGAACATTATTAAAGTGAACCGTGTTGAATGACTATGTACAGTCGTGGCCAAAAGTTTTGTATGATTGCAATTTGCATATACTCCAGATCAGATGAATTGCAATTAATTGCAAAGTCCCTCTTTGCCATGCAAATGAACTGAATCCCCCCAAAACATTTTCACTGCATTTCAGCCCTGCCACAAAAGGACCAGCTGATATCATGTCAGTGATTATCTCGTTAACACACGTGTGAGTGTTGACGAGGATAAGGCTGGAGATCACTCTTTCATGCTGATTGAGTTCGCATAACAGACTGGAAGCTTCAAAAGGAGGGTGGTGCTTGGAATCATTGTTCTTCCTCTGTCAACCATGCTTACCTGCAAGGAAACATGTGCCGTCATCAGTGCTTTGCACAAAAAGGGCTTCACAGGCAAGGATATTGCTGCCAGTAAGATTGCACCTAAATCAACCATTTATCGGATCATCAAGAACTTCAAGGAGAGCGGTTCAAATGTTGTGAAGAAGGCTTCCGGGCGCCCAAGAAAGTTCAGCAAGCACCAGGACCGTCTCCTAAAGTTGATTCAGCTGCTGGATCGGGGCACCATCAGTACAAAGCTTGCTCAGGAATGGCAGCAGGCAGGTGTGAGTGCATCTGGGGTAAAGTCATTTTCTCTGATGAATCCCGTTTCCGATTGTTTGGGGCATATGGAAAAAAGCTTGTCCAGAGAAGACAAGGTGAGCGCCACCATCAGTCCTGTGCCATGCCAACAGTAAAGCATCCTGAGACCATCCATGTGTGGGGTTGCTTCTCAGCCAAAGGAGTGGGCTCACACACAATTTTGCCTAAGAACACAGCCATGAATAAAGAATGGAACCAACACATCTTCCGAGAGCAACTTCTCCCAACCATCCAGGAACAGTTTGGTGAAGAACAATGCCTTTTCCAGCATGATGGAGCACCTTACCATAAGGCAAAAGTGATAACTAAGTGGCTCGGCGAACAAATCATCGATATTTTGGAGATAGAAAACTTCTATCTCCAGTTTCTCAGTCTCTTGGTCACAGCTTTGATGCTCCTGTACTTTCACCTCCTTCTAGATGGTAGCGGGAAGAACAGGCCATGGCTCCGAGTAAGTTAAAGATTTTCATCCTTTCCAATGCGGCCCCATAGACGTGGATGGGGACTAGCTCTCTGCTGTCTACTGTAGTCCACGATCATCTCATTTGTTTTGTTGACATTGAGGGAGAGGTTATTTTCCTGGCATCATTCCGTCAGGGCCCTCAACTCCTCACTGTAGGCCGTCTCGACATTGTTGGTAATCAGGCATACCACTGTTGTCAGCAAACTTGATGATTGAGTTGCCACACAGTCATGGGTGAACAGGGAGTACAGGAGGAGGCTGAGCACACACCCTTGTGGGGCCCCAGTCTTGAGGATCAGCGTGGCGGAGGTGTTGTTGCCTACCTTCACACCTGAGGTCGGCCCGTCGGCCCAGCTGCACCGGGCGGGGTTGAGACCAAGGGCCCAAGCTTAGTGATGTGGCATGATTGCTATTTTCTTTCGTTTTTGAACCAGAACCCCCAACAGAAGCTAGCCAGCTAACTAGCTACAAGCTAGCAGTCAGCTAGCCACTGCTAGCGGTCACCAGCTACCTTTAGCCCAGAATACTCTTGCCAGTTTGCACAGCACGAATCAAACCAGAGCAAATCTGACTTATTTTTCTCCATATCTCCTAATTCCCACTTCAAGCTCTAAACCTTTACAACTGGATCATCGCAGCTAGCTGCTATCCGATTGGCTTGTCCTGGCTAACGTCTCTGTCCCGAAGCAAGCACCTATTAGCCTGGACCTATTTCATGCTAGGCCCATCTGTGTGTCCAGCTCGCCAAGCTACTCACTGCAGCCAATGATGATCACTCTGTTTCGCATGCCTCTCCCTAATGTCAATGTGCCTCGTCCATTGCTGTTTTGGTTAGTAATTATTGCCTTATTTCATTGTAGAGTCTCTAGCCCTGCTCAATACGCCTTAGCTAACCCTTTAGTTCCACCTTCCAAACATGCGGTGACCTCACCTGGTTGAAATGATGTTTCTAGAGACAATATCTCTGTCATCGTCACTCAATGCATAGGTTTACCTCCACTGTATTCACATCCTACCATACCTTTGTCTGTACATTATGCCTTGAATCTATTCTACCGTGCCCAGAAACCTGCTCCTTTTACTCTCTGTTCCGAACGTACTAGACGACCAGTTGTTATAGCCTTTAGCCGTACACATATCCTACTTCTAATCTGTTCCTCTGTTGATGTAGAGGTTACACCAGGCCCTGCAGTGCCTAGCTCCACTCCCATTCCCCAGGCGCTCTCATTTGTTGACTTCTCTAACCGTAAAAGCCTTGGTTTCATGCATGTTAACATTAGAAGCCCCCTCCCTAAGTTTATTTTATTCACTGCTTTAGCACACTCTGCCAACCCGGTTGTCCTAGCCGTGTCTGAATCCTGGTTTAGGAGGACCACCAAAACCCCTGAAATGTCCATTCCTAACTATAACATTTTCCGACAAGATAGAACTGCCAAAGGAGGCGGAGTTACAATCTACTGCAGCGTTAGCCTGCAGAGTTCTGTCTTACTATCCAGGTCAAAGAATTTGACCTTGTACTTTTAAAAATCAACCTTTCCAGAAACAAATCTCTCACCGTTGCCACTTGCTATAGACCACCTTCTGTGCCCTGGACACCATATGTGAACTGATTGCCCCCCATCTATCTTCAGAGCTCGTGCTGTTAGGTGACCTATACTGGGATATGCTTAACACCCCAGCCATCATACAATCTAAGATTGATGCCCTCAATCTCACACAAATTATCAATGAACCTACCAGGTACAACCCCAAATCCGTAAACACGGGCACCTCATATATATCATCCTAACCAACGTGCCCTCCAAATACACCTCTGCAGTCTTCAACCAGGATGTCAGCGATCACTGCCAAATTGCCTGCGTCCGTAATGGGTCTGCGGTCAAACAACCACCTCTCATCATGTTCAAATGCTTCCTAAAACACTTCAGCGAGCAAACCGTTCTAATCGACCAGGCCCGGGTATCCTGGAAGGATTTTGACCTCATTCCGACAATAGAGGATGCCTGGTTATTCATTAAAAGTGCTTTCCTCACCATCTTAAATAAGCATGCCCCATTCAAAAAATGTAGAACCAGGAACAGATATGGACCTTGGTTCACTCCAGACCTGACTGCTCTTGACCAGCACAAAAACATCCTGTGGCGCACTGCATTAGCATTGAATAGCCCCCGTGATACGCAACTTTTCAGGGAAGTTAGGAAAGCAAAGGCTAGCTTTTTCAAACGGAAATTTTCATCCTGCAACACGAACTCCAAAAAGTTCTGGGACACTGTCACCACCGATAAATCCATGATAACTGAGAATTTCAATAAGCATTTTTCTATGGCTGGCTGTGCTTTCCACCTGGCTACCCCTACCCAGGTCAACAGCCCTGCACCCCCCACATCAACATGCCAAAGCCTCCCCATCCTTCACCCAAATACAGATTGCTGATGTTCTAATAGTGCTGCAAAACCTGGACCCCTACAACTCAGCCTGGCTAGACAATCTGGACCGTCTCTTTCTAAAATTATCAGCCGAAATTGTTGAAACCCCTATTATTAGCCTGTTCAACCCTTCTTTCGCATTGTCTGAGATCCCCAAAGATTGGAAAGCTGTCATCCCCCTCTTCAAGGTCATCACCCTCTTCAAAGGGGGAGACACTCTAGACCCAAATTGCTACAGATCTATATCTATCCTACCCTGCCTTTCTAAGGTCTTTGAAAGCCAAGTTAACAAACAGATCACTGACCGTTTCGAATCCCACCGTAATTTCTCCGCTATGCAATCTGGTTTCCTAGTTGGTCGTGGGTGTACCTCAGCCACGCTCAAGTTCCTAAAATATATCATAACCGCCATCGATTAGAGACAATACTGTGCAGCTGTATTCATCGACCTGGCCAAGGCTTTCGACTCTGTCAATCACCACATTCTTATCGGCAGACTCAACAACCTTGGTTTCTCAAATGACTGCCTAGCCTGGTTCACCAACTTCTTCTCAGACAGAGTTCAGTGGGTCAAATCGGAGGGCCTGTTGTCCGGACCTCTGGCAGTCTCTATGGGGGTGCCACAGGGTTCAATTCTCGGGCCGACTCTTTTCTCTGTATACATCAATGATGTTGCTCTTGCTGCTGGTGATTCTCTGATCCACCTCTACGCAGATGACACCATTTTGTTTACTTCTGGCCCTTCTTTGGACACTGTGTTAATAACCTCTATGGGACCGGCGGGACGAATTCGTCCCACCTACGTAACATCCACTGCCAGCCTGTGGCGCGATTTTCAAAATCTTCAAAATCCTATTACTTCAATTTCTCAAACATATGACTATTTTACAGCCATTTAAAGATAAGACTCTCGTTAATCTAACCACACTGTCCGATTTCAAAAAGGCTTTACAACGAAAGCAAAACATTAGATTATGTCAGCAGAGTACCAAGCCAGAAATAATCAGACACCCATTTTTCAAGCCAGCATATAATGTCACCAAAACCCAGAAGACAGCTAAATGCAGCACTCACCTTTGATGATCTTCATCAGATGACAACCCTAGGACATTATGTTATACAATACATGCATGTTTTGTTCAATCAAGTTCATATTTATATCAAAAACCAGCTTTTTACATTAGCATGTGACGTTCAGAACTAGCATACCCCCGCAAACTTACGGGGAATTCGCTAACATTTTACTAAATTACTCACGATAAACGTTCACAAAAAGCATAACAATTATTTTAAGAATTATAGATACAGACCTCCTCTATGCACTCGATATGTCCGATTTTAAAATAGCTTTTTGGTGAAAGCACATTTTGCAATATTCTAAGTATATAGCCCAGGCATCACGGGCTCGCTATTTAGACACCCGGCAAGTTTAGCACTCACCATAATCATATTTACTATTATAAAAATGTCATTACCTTTTGTTGTCTTCGTCAGAATGCACACCCAGGACGTCTACTTCAATAACAAATGTTGGTTTGGTCCAAAATAATCCATCGTTATATCCGAATAGCGGCGTTTTGTTCGTGCGTTCCAGACACTATCCGAAATAGTAAAGAAGTGTCGCGCGCTTGGCGCAATTCCTGACAATAAAATTCAAAGTATTCAATTGCCGTACGTCGAAGCATGTCAACCGCTGTTTAAAATCAATTTTTACGTCATTTTTCTCGTAGAAAAGCGGTAAAATTCCGACAGGGAATCTCCTTTTCGGCAAACAGAGGAAAAAATCCCAAAGGCGGGGGCGGTCGGGGTCACGCGCATAAGCTAGTGTCTCTTGATGGGCCACTTGAGAAAGGCGATAATGTGTTTCAGCCTGGGGCTGGAATGACGACATTCTCTTTTTTCCCGGGCTATGAGAGCCTATGGACGACGTGGGAAGTGTCACGTTAGAGCAGAGATCCTTAGTAAATGATAGAGATGGCAAAGAAGTTCCAGAAATGGTCAGACAGGCCACTTCCTGTAAAGGAATCTCTCAGGTTTTGACCTGCCATTTGAGTTCTGTTATACTCACAGACACCATTCAAACAGTTTTAGAAAATTTAGGGTGTTTTCTATCCATATGTAATAAGTATATGCATATTCTAGTTACTGAGTAGGAGTGGTAACCAGATTAAATCGGGTATGTTTTTTATCCAGCCGTGTCAATGCTGCCCCCTAGCCCTAACAGGTTAACTAACCTCCAGACGAGCTTCAATGCCATACAACTCTCCTTCCGTGGCCTCCAACTGCTCTTAAATGCAAGTAAAACTAAGTTTATGCTCTTCAACCGATCGCTGCCCACACCTGTACAGCATCACTAGTATGGACGGTTCTGAATTAGAATATGTGGACAACTACAAATACCTAGGTGTCTGGTTAGACTGTAAACTCTCCTTCCAGACTCACATTAAGCCTCTCCAATGCAAAATTAAACCTAGAATCGGCTTCCTATTTCGCAACAAAGCATCCTTCACTCATGCTGCCAAACATACCCACGTAAAACTGACAATCCTACCTATCCTTGAAATCGGCGATGTCATTTACAAAATAGCCTCCAACACTCTACTCAACAAATTTATTGCAGTCTATCGCAGTGCCATCCGTTTTGTCACCAAAGCCCCATATACTACCCCCACTGCGACCTGCATGCTCTCGTTGGCTGGCCCTCGCTTCATATTCGTCGCCAAACCAGGTCATCTATAAGTCTTTGCTAGGTAAAGTGCCAGTAATTTATTTTATTTATTTTGCTCCTTTGCACCCCAGTATCTCTACTTGCACACTCATCATATGCACATCTATTACTCTAGTGTTTATTTGCTGTACTGTAATTATTTAGCCACTATGGCCTATTTATTGCCTTACCTCCCTTATTCTACCTCGTTTGAACATGCAGTATATTGTATTATTGACTGCATGTTTGTTTATTCCATGTTTAACTCTGTGTTGTTGTTTGTGTCGCACTGCTTTGCTTTATCTTGGCCAGGTCGCAGTTGTAAATGAGAACTTGTTCTCAACTGGCCTACCTGGTTAAGTAACGGTGAAATAAAAAATGTAAAAAATGTAAAAAGTGATGAGATTGGAGGGCACTATGGTGTTGAAGGCTAAACCAATCACTGTTACATTGAACTGGTGTTATGAGAATTTTGTTCCCGATGTACATAAACTGAACTTCAATTAAACAACTCAGCCTGCACTCAGAGCACTCAGAGTTTGTAAGATTCTGGTTCAATGACACAGACGGAGGCCCAGCCTACAATAGTCAACAATGTTTATTCATGAGGGCTCTGAATATCATACAATGTACACAGCCTTTTATACCTAACCTTTGGTCATACCATATGTCATACCCCTTACAAATGCCCCTCCTCTTCTTTAACCTGTTGGGTCTAGGGGGCAGCATTTGCACGTCTGGATAAAAAAAATGTACCCGATTTAATCTGGTTACTAATCCTACCCAGTAACTAGAATATGCATATACTTATTATATATGGATAGAAAACACTCTAAAGTTTCCAAAACTGTTTGAATGGTGTCTGTGAGTATAACAGAACTCATTTGGCAGGCAAAACCCTGAGACATTTTCTGACAGGAAGTGGATACCTGATGTGTTGTATTGACTTTAAACCTATCCCATTGAAAAACACAGGGGTTTAGGAATATTTTGGCACTTCCTATTGCTTCCACTAGATGTCACCAGCCTTTACAAAGTGTTTTGAGTCTTCTGGAGGGAGATCTGACCGAACAAGAGCCATGGAACGATGATGTCCCATTAGACACCTGGCGCGCTAGTTCATGTTGGGTACCCTCGTTCCAATACGTTATAAAAGAGTATGCATTCGTCCACCTTGAATATTATTCATGTTCTGGTTAAAAAAGGCCCTAATGATTTATGCTATACAACGTTTGACATGTTTGAACGAACGGAAATATATTTTTTCCCCTCGTTCATGACGAGAAGTCCGGCTGGCTTACATCATGTGCTAACGAGACGGAGATTTTTGGACATAAATGATGAGCTTTTTTGAACAAAACTACATTCGTTATGGACCTGTGATACCTGGAAGTGACATCTGATGAAGAGAATCAAAGGTAATGGATTATTTGCATAGTATTTTCGATTTTAGATCTCCCCAACATGACGTCTAGTCTGTATCGCAACGCGTATTTTTCTGGGCGCAGTGCTCAGATTATTGCAAAGTGTGATTTCCCAGTAAGGTTATTTTTAAATCTGGCAAGTTGATTGCGTTCAAGAGATGTAAATCTATAATTCTTTAAATGACAATATAATATTTTACCAATGTTTTCTAATTTTAATTATTTAATTTGTGACGCTGACTTGACTGCCGGTTATTGGAGGGAAACGATTTCCTCAACATCAATGCCATAGTAAAACGCTGTTTTTGGATATAAATATGAACTTGATAGAACTAAAAATGCATGCATTGTCTAACATAATGTCCTAGGAGTGTCATCTGATGGAGATTGTAAAAGGTTAGTGCATCATTTTAGCTGGTTTTATGGTTTTGGTGACCCTGTCTTTGAATTGACAAAACATTACACACAACTCTTGTAAATGTACTGTCCTAACATACTCTAAATTTATGCTTTCGCCGTAAAACCTTTTTGAAATCGTAAAACGTGGTTAGATTAAGGAGATGTTTATCTTTCAAAGGGTGTAAAATAGTTGTATGTTTGAAAAATTTGAATTTTGACATTTATTTGGATTCAAATTTGCCGCTCTTGAAATGCACCTGCTGTTGATGGAGTGCACCACGGGTGGCACGCTAGAGTCCCACCTAGCCCCAAGAGGTTAAGCTAAGCAGGATTGGTCCTGGTCAGTCCTTGGATGGGAGAACAGATGCTTCTCAAAGTGGTGTTGGAGGGCCAGTAGGAGGCACCCTTCTGTCTTGTCTAAAAAATATCCCATTGACCCAGGGCAGTAGGGTGCCGTCTTTTGGATGGGACGTTAAATGGGTGTCCTGACTCTCTGTGATCACTAACGATCCCATGGCACTGATCGCAAGAGTAGGGGTGTTAACCCCAGTGTCCTGGCTAAATTCCCAAATTGTCCTTCTTACCATCATGGCCACCTAATCATCGCTGGTGTACAATTAGCTACTTCATCTCCCCTCCTCTCCCCTGTAACTATTCCCCAGGTTGTTGCTGTAAATGAGAATGTGTTCTCAGTCAACTTACCTGGTTAAATAAAATAAACACATTCATAAATATAGATAGGCACACTGTATCTTGTCTGGTTTAGCGTCCCAAATTAAGATAAATATTTTTTGCTCATATGAATTGAAAAACAAATCATCAGGAGTATGCAGCGCCATATGAAAGTAAGTAAACTGTGATATGACTAAGGAGTTAATCAGGGCAAATTTTCTATAAATAGACAGGAATTGACCTCTCCATGGTTGCAGGATCTTGTCTGTTTTCTATTGAAATTAATTTTGTAGGGCTCATGTAATATTTTTTTATATGAATACCAAGTATATCTACTTCACCATCAGACAATTTTAAAGATAAACTGCATATTAATGTAAAAGTTGTATTTTTTAAAGATCCAATACCTAACATTGTACACAGGTTTTAGTCCAGAGAGTCCAGAAAACGTATCTAGATCTTCAATGAGACATTGCAGGGATCTAGCTTGCGGACTTAATAAAAAACTTGAGTCATCGTCATACATGGACACCTTTGTTTTTAAACCTTGGATTTCTAATCCTCTAATGTTGTTATTTGATCTGATTTTAGTAGCTAGCATTTCGATGGCCATAATGAATAGATATGGTGACAGCGGACACCCTTGTTTAAGTCCTCTTGACGATTCAAAACTCTCTGAAAAGTAGCCGCTATTTACTATTTTACACCTATACAGTACTTTTACCCATTTTAAAAGAGAATCACCAAAATTTTAAAAATCCAGGCATTTTATGAACAAATTTGTAGTCCGTAATTTCCTGTAGACCCTGCCACATTCGTCTCGTGTCTTGGCCGTTGAATTGCAACTCCATTTTCTCCCTATACCGACATTCTGCTTGTTTGATTGCCTTGCGGAGGGAATAACTACACTGTTTATATTCAGCTATATTCCCCGACCTCTTTCCATGGTTGAATGCGGTGGTTCGCGCATTCAGTTTTGCACGAGTTTTGCGATATATAAGTCAGGTGAACAAAAGGACTTGAGTTACTGTATGTTGATATTGTTACACCATGAGTCATTAATCATGAGGCATAAACCCCCACCCTTCCACTTACCAGAGAGATGTTTGATTCTGTCGGCGCGACGCATGAAGAAACCCGATGGTTGTATGGACTTTGATAACATATCCCGAGTGAGCCATGTTTCCGTGAATCAGAGAATGTTACAATCTCTGTCTCTCTGGAAGGCAACTCGTGCCCTAATGTTGTCCACAAATAACTGCATAATTTCCTAAGGACTTGAAGCGAGGCGACCATCTCTGTCTGCGTCATCTTGAGATCATTTAGCTTCCTCACAGATGACTTTCATTTTGTAATATATTATATTAGTTGGTTTTTGAATAAGTTCCTCTAAATCTTGTTTTTCCTCTAATTTATTTTGTATCTCTATAGTTTCGTTTTTATTGCTATCTACCTGTACTATTAGTGAATGTATTTCCCTTGTTAGTCTTCTCTTTAGCCAGAAACTGCTTTTTCATTGTTGTTGAAAATTGAATTGAATGACCTCTGAAGGTACATGTAAAGGTATCCCAAACAATAAAGGGATTTACTGAACCTCTATTGTACTGGAAAAATTCAGTTAAATTATTGTCTTAGTTAAAAATAAATTGTCCTCCAGTGGACTTTGATTAAATACACAATATCCCCATCCACGTGGAAATTCTACAAGAGTTGTGAAAGCCAATTTAGATGATCCGATCGCATTCTGTCTCTTATTGCCCATTGGTTTTATTTGGGATGAGTACAGCAGTACCACAACGACAGTCCCACAGGACATATTGATGGTATAATAGAAATAAAAATGCACTATGCGGATCACGCTGCCATTTCCTGGTTGCTGAAATTCTGGTTCACCATTTCGACAAAAGTAGTGTTGAATCATTATACCATCTAAACTGCAAAATATTTTTTCAGACCAAAAGTACTATTTTCAGCTGTTGGACACTGGTGTACAAAAATGTACCTCAGACTAGAAATAGCGCTCTACAGATCTACCACTTAGACTTGATTTCAATGAGGGACAGATCAATGTTGGTGCATCGCCGAAATGTGTGGGACGGTGCCAGAGATACCTTTGAGATGGTGAAACTCCACTGGCATCATATTAACGCCCATACGTTAATGGGCTGCGCAGTGCATTCTGGGACCAATTAGGCACTAGCTCAAAAAAAACTAAAAAAAACTTTAGCATGAATTCCGTGAAGTACAAAATTGCAACTAATCCGAGATGTTTGATATTATCGTATTGCTTGGGAATAGTGGCATTATGTATGCGAGGAAAATAGGCAGGTTTCTCGACTTTGAGAAGGCATTGCATGATGAGTAGCTTAGCAACCGTGTGACGCATTATGACTCATCAAAATTCTGTGGGGCGTTATACATTTCTCCATTCATTGGCCAATTGAAGCTCTATTGTTCTCTAAAAATCTGACAAGCAAAAGCAGCCTTAAAAATAGCCTCAAGCTTAATTTCCACATCACGGTATTGTTTGGCTCATGATCTGAGCCAATCACTTAATGATCAGGGTTTGTAGGGTCTACACATTGTAATGTCTTAACGGTCCAGGTCTGCTTTGTGTACACATTAGGTCAAGTAAGCCTGCTGATGTCATAAGTACTACTGGTCAGTGATTTGAGAGGCAAGTACAATTGATTTAATAGTTTGCCCGTCCAGAGCACAATGAATATTTTACAACTGCCTAAAGGTGGGCACAGAACATAGACAGCAAGACAAAGGCACGTTAGCGCCAGGTACAAATGAGTCCGGTGAAAGGCAAGAATAAAGGACACATGTTCAGAAATATTGGTGTGACATTTAGTAACATACAAGAGGCAACCAGTCTCGTCTTTGACACTTCGTTTAATTCAGACCAACCACAGTTCAGAAATGCTTCCACACAAAATACACAGGTTCACAATGGTCATTGAAGTTGATTTGGCAGAAAACAGCACAACCTGATGAAGATATCCCAGAAGCCTTGTACATCTTCAGGTTCCACAGGAAGATATTCTGCAAGACAAAACGTCAGCACCAGCATTCTAGTTCCCAGTCATGCGTGCATGCACATATATAAAACTCACATTTAGTCACAGGTGTAAGCCACATCCAAGTACTTATAAGTTCCAACACAGGGGTCGCCGAACACGTAGTTGGATACCTTGACGATACACTGGCGCTCTCCGTCACACCTGTGTGTCAACAGGTAGAGGTTAACACCACAGCCAATGAGTGCCTACAGGTAAATGCACACTGAAGGTTTCAGTACCTTTCTGCCATTGTGCTGGTGGTGGATTGGTTGATGCAGTTGGTGTTTTTGAGTTGTTTGCGTGGGCGCCCAATGGAACACACATCGTGTTGACGACGACCATAGTTGGCACGCAGAATATGGATCTCACCCCGATCTGAGGAAGAGAAAGAAGAAAAGGATGGCCAAATCTGGGTGTTTGTGTGGGCTAGTGACTAATATATATCACCACATGATTATACCGTACGGGAGTGCTAACCAGCTTACCACATAGTAGTTGGGAATCAGAGCCTTCACATATGATGCTGCTTACTGCAAGGACAACACAGGAGTTACACCACACTGGCCAGACAAATTAAGACATACATTAGCCTGGTGAAGTGTTAGGGATGGGAACTAACAGGGAATGTTGATTTCAGGCTCATTTGTTTAAAGTCATTATAAAATGTGTTGGCGTGAACTAAAGTATAAACAGTTTGACACGTCATCTTCCACCGTTCCCTTGTAGTTCCACTTCCTTATGAGCAGTCCTCAAAATGCTAACATTTTAAGTAAACTGGCTGGCTAGAGCTAAGCTGGTGAAAAATTAAGTCGACCCACTACACCACATCTGTATTTCTATGCCGTATACACTACAAATCTGTGGGAGTAGCGCTAGGTAGTTACCATTCAGTCTTAAAACCAGATTAAGTACGCACAAGCAAGCTTCAGCCACTTTCCTGCAATGTTCTTGCTTGCTAATTGAGCTAGATATGTACATATAACAAGGAACAGCATATGTCAAAAAAGTATTTGCAAAAAAAAAGCTATGCAGATAGTCAGGGGTAGTCATTCAGCAGTTATGGCTTGGGGGAAGTAGAAGCCGTTCAGGGTCCTGTTGGTTACTGACTTGGTGCAGCCGTACCATTTGTCATGGAGTAACAGGACAGTATGACTTGGGTGGCTTGAGGCATTGACAATGTAGGGCCTTCCGACACACGTGGTGTCGAGGTCCTGATGGCAGGGAGCGCGGCCTCAGTAATGTACTGGGCCGTACGCACTACTCTCTAGCACCTTGCGGACAGATGCCATACCTAGTGGTGATGCAGCCAGTCAAAAAGCGCTCAATGGTGCAGCTGTAGAATTGAGGATCGGAGGGCTGATAAATATTTTTAGCCTCCTGGTAGGGAGGGGCTTGGCCCTCCATTACCTGTAGTCCACAGTCAGTTCCTTTGTCCATCTTGGCACCACACTGCCAGGTCTCCGACCTCCCTACAGGCTACGCTAACTAAAGTTGTTGCCGGATACATTGCTCCATAAGCACAGCTTGTGTTAGTTAGCAGGTGAGGGTGGTTTACACTTGGAGAAACAAATGCATGTATGAAACACGTTGTGGCCATAAGGCAGCATTTAATAAAACAAAATTAACAAGCTGGTACCATAGGGGAACAAACCCATTCTATTCATTTTCTAGCTATCAGCAGAGTGCACGCTTTTACAAAAGAGTCAAATGGGTAGGAGTATTAAACAATACCCCAACATGCCACAGTCATACCGATAATACATTGAATTAAATTATGGCTATTGGTGCCCACCACTAACTATTACTAGCACACATTCAGAGACTTACTTGTTTCGGGCTGTTGGACACAGGAGTATTTGGTGTCCAGGTACTTGTAAGTCCCAACACAGGGGTCCCCAAAAACCAAATTGGATGCCGGGACAACACACTGGCTCTTTCCATCGCACCTGGGTGTTTCAAAGACAGGTAGAGGTCATGAGTTCCCACAGGTAAACACTACAGGTTCTTGCTGCTGGTGGTTGTTAACACCACAGCCAAGGAGTTCCTACAGGTAAACACCACAGGTTCTAGTACCTTTCTGCCATCTTGCTGGTGGTGGATTGGCTGAGGCAGTTGGTGTAGGTGAGTTGGTTATCGGGGCGCCCAATGGAACACACATCGTGTTTACGACGACCATAGTTGGCACGCTTGATTTGAATCTTACCTCCATCTGAGGGAAGAAAGACAAAGAAAAGGAGAAAGGTGAGGGACGAAGGAGAGCGAAGACTGTGGGCCAGTGACGCTAATCTACAGTAGAAAATATCATAGGTGGTCGGTGACTAGCTTACCACATTGCAGTAAAGCATCAGAGCCTTCACACGTGATGCTGATTGCTGCCAGGACAAATAAACAGGAATTACACACCACTCACATTAGCTTGGTTAAGTAGTATCATCATCACCATCATCATTACTACATACAGTACCTCCATCTGTTAGTGTACAGCAAGCTGCAGCCAGCACTGAAACAACACAGCTAATTCAGCAACATTCCACATCATATGCACTTGGACCATGAAGCTAGAATTTAGCATTTGACTATACTCCAGCATTTGAGTTATACTAAGTGTACTGTAGTCATCAAGTTCAGAATTGTCTCTTATTCCATGCATGCAATGTGACAGTTTGTTAGACAACTTTGTTTTGAACAATAGAAATGTAATGTCCCGCAAGTCATATATGATATGTACTTCCATTACTCTCAAATACAAACATTTGGTCATATATATTTATATTCTAATCTGCATCAGATACAGATTTTGTATACTCACATGTGACCACCGTCAGTCTGACCATGTGCATGATGTCGGGTACAGGAGTGGTAGTAATAGAGAAAATGCAACTGATGCTAATTAGACCCAATACACCTGGTATTTATGTTATGTGACATGTCTTAATTAACCCAGGTGTATCTATTTGTCTCCAGGTGCACCTCATTGCAATTAGGGGCCATCGTTTGCTGGTCTATAGATAGAGGACTCTAGATGGATAAAATACATTTTGCATTAACATTGCCATTGAGGTCTTCCAACATTTTAAAGTAGCCATCTAGGTGGGGCTTCTTCGTTAAGGAAGAATCACACGGGCCACGTTCAGTCGCAAAATCTTCAAGCATTGCAGATTTCCATTTAATGAATAGAGACAACGTATTTCCTTATTCTACTTGTCAAAGAGACATATTTGTTCAACATAGCATATGTTTCTTTCTGAAACTTCCAAAACGTTTCGTCCTGCTGAACGCTTCCATTATTCCTTCCGTGTCATCAAGATGGATCAGACAATTAATTATACTCTTGAGCAAACATTGCATAACTGTAGGTGGCAGTAAATTGCCAGCTTTGCCTTCAAATAGTACCTTTTCAAACAACACACTCTGTGGTGGTGTGCAGCCTTTTAGATTGTTTGCCAACTCATAGAAATTATAGAAGAAAATGGACTACTTTAATAAAATGAATATTGCCTCCAATTTGAATTCATTTTTTATTTTATTTGAATGGAGCTGTCCGTACACTCACAGACACCATAATGGGCACATATAAAGATGACATACTGTATCTATAATTCTCTATGGTCAGATCCCCATTATGTGTAGTTCCGGTGGCTGAGTGTGTGTCCTCTTCCTCTCTGGTGAAACCCAACTGTCGCTCCTCAGGGCTGCTGGACAGGTGCCTTGTCCATCACTGGGCAGGGTATTGCACATATCAGGCTCCGGAAAGGCCGGTCCGAGTGATTTTGTGCATTCATACTTTCTCAGTTGCCATTCCTGTAAGGGGAGACCGTTGCGCATTAAGTTAGTTTGGTGACCATAGAACCCACAGTACCCCAGTACAGGTACACTACTGTCAACATTATTAAAGTGACCCTTGTTGAATAACTATGTACACACGGCAGCAGTCTCTATGGTACAGGGTAGTGTACTGGGTGGTATCAGCTCAGGACCCTGCTTTTAACAGTACTAAGTTTGGCAGGGTACTGGGCGGAGGCCGGCTAACAGTCCGATGGCCTGGAGATAGAAGTTTCTATCTCCAGTTTCTCAGTCTCTTGGTCACAGCTTTGATGCACCTGTACTGTCACTGTCCATGGTACTGTACTGTCTATGGTAGCGGGGTGAACAGGCCATGGTTCGGGTTGCTGAGGTCCTTGATGATCTTCTTGCCCTTCCGGTGACACCTGGTGCTATAGAGGTCCTGGAGGGCAGGCAGTTTCCTCCGGTGTTGTTTTGGGCTGACCACCCCTGGGGAGCCCTGCTGTTGCAATGGCCGTGCCAGTCGGTGATACAGCCCTACAGGATGCACTAAATTTTGCCACATTTCTTCAGCCTCCTGATGTTGATGGGGCACTGTTGCGCCTTCACCTCACTGTCTCTGTGAATGGACCATTTCAGATTGACAGTGCGGTTGTGAGGCCTGTTGGATATACTGCCAAATTCTCTATGTTGGGGGCGGCTAATGGTAGAGAAATGAACATTCCATTTTCTAGCAACAGCTCTGGTGGACGTTCCTGCAGTCAGCCTGCCAATTGCATGCCTCTTCAAAACTTGAGACATCAGTGGCATTGTGTTTTGTTTGACAAAACTGCACATTTTAGAGTGGCCTTTCATTGTCCCCAGCACAAGGTGCACTTGTGTAATGGTCATGCTGTTTAATCAGCTTGTTTAATCAGAATCCTGATTGTCCCCAGAGATCCAAGTTTCAGTCAATACCAGAATGTCTGGATCCGTCTGAAAAGGCCAGATCTGGATGTAATACACTAAGGAAGTAAGTAAGCTTCTATTGTTCAGATACATCAACCCAAATCCTTTACAATTTTTAAAGTTACCTGAATCTCCAACTCAAACAAGCTACGCTCAATAAGCTGATGCAGGCCTTGTCTGATGGTTGATATTGATATAGTTGGTATGGCTATAAGATTGCATAGAACTGCACCATTTACTATCTCCCTATTAGACTTAGGCTACAGCCAATGGCAATATGAGGAACATTCAGAGTAACCAACGATGGAATGTTATAGATATACAAGGGCTTTGGTTGATTCTATGAGATTTGAAAACCAAGGGTGTATTCAAGTTTATGGAATTCACATTTGAACTAAAAGCAATGGGGGAAATCATACAGCAGTATCATTAAAATGGATACAATGGTCAATGGAAAACAGCTCAAATTTGTTTAAGGGAATGTTAGCTCTCATTTCAGAGTTTGATGCGACTGGGTTGGCTTTTATTAGCCGTTGATTTCTAAACTTCCCATTACATGCTTGGGTAGGAATATAAGCCTCGAGGTTCAGATAGCTTCTATATAGAACCCTAAAGAGCCATTTTTCTCTGAGTGTAGATCACTTTCGTTCCCAGTTCTGATTCTGTTCCTCTAAAAATGTAATTATTTTATTGTTTTCTGTCCTGTTCCCTGAACCGTTTCCAACCCCTGCTTTGGACTAGGGCCCCCATCTCCAGGGTGTCTATGGAAGTAGAAGCTGAATACCTCATGTCATCTCTGAGCCTGAGTAGAGATTGGATGTGGGTTTTTTGTTTTTAACAGAAGAAATAGGATGTTTTTTGTTTAGTGTTTTATTTTTGTGTGTGTTGTTGCTAGTTTGTGTGGATTTTTTTCCCCCAAACCACACAATGTTTCTGTTTCGTAACATCTTTTTTATATTCATCCCACACAGAATGTGGTGGCAATACACCTTTTTGGGGTGTAGTCTACCAATAAACCAAGAAGAAGAAGAAGAAGAAGAAGTCTACAGATCCCCCATGATGTGAATATGAGACTGGTTACATTTTTCCAGTCCCATCTTTCAGCTTTTTACCAAAACAGAAGGATCTTGACCTAATATGGCTAAATGATAGTACAAAATGATGCTTCCTATTCCACTAAATTGTTTAAATCATATCTTACTCCCATTACACAAGTTGGTCTTGACCTTGACACAATCAGGGCATCTTGTTATGAATGCATTTAGGAGGACTCTGATATTACATCCCAATAACAATAACAAAAGCACACACATTTGTTCTTGTTTTTACATACATGAGGACATTTTTCTTATGCCATTTTATTACAGTTTGATGCCACTTAACGAACACCACAATCAAAGGGGGGTTCTGACACGTTTTGCTTTCATAATGTAATCAAGCCGTGAGCCCTTCGTAATACAATGCTAATTTCCTTGTGTTTCATTCTCATCCTGTCTATCCTGCACATTTGCTTGTTCAAGTTGTAATTTTTGTAGAATCACTTCATATGAAACAAATTTCTTTGAAGAAATGATTGTGGTAGTGTTGTTAATTTACACACGACATCGACGGTCTAATGGATGTAAAAAGGACAATATGGAGACCATCAACAGGCACAGAGGAAAACAGAATAACATTGTATTCACCGCTGACTGTGATTTGATGGAAGTCCTGAACATTTTCTACACGAACACACCTACTTATCTGTCCTGTGCTGCTAGTGTGCTAGGTGAGGTGGGTTGTTGTAATGTGTTGGGACATTTCTTTTTTTAGTCTTCCCCTCAGTTTGCTCAGCAGGGAAACAAACAATATGGTCGTGCTCACTGCACATCCCTTTCAATTCCATTAACCCGCACAACCCAGGAGCTCTCTGCTACCTAAAGGTGTCAAGGACAGGAGTAATGCGATCAAGGCTAGAGCTCAACCCTAAATCAGGCATTTTCTTTCAACAGACGAACAGAACGACCATTCAAGATTGCATTCTCTCTCTCTCTCTCTCTCTCTCGCTCTCGCTCTCTCTCTCTCTCTCTCTCTCTCGCTCTCTCTCTCTCTCTCTGTCCATGTGCTAATATGTCCGAACTCAGAAAACAATTTGCTTCCCAAAAATAACATGTTCGCTGTGGTAGAACTTTATTTGATTGGATATTTTCGGCATTTACAAGGTAATGAAGGTGTCATCAAAGCAAAGGGTGGCTACTTTGAAGAATCAAAATATATTTTGATTTGTTTATAGGTTTTTAGTTACAACTTGATTTCATATGTGTTATTTCAAAGTGTTGATTTCTTCACTATTATTCTACAATGTAGAAAATAGTAAAAATTAAGAAAAACCCTTGAATGAGTAGGTGTGTCCAAACGTTTGACTGTCACTGTATATAAATGGCCTCATTGCCAAAATCCCAAATTATCACTCAAAGGCGCTTACAGACAGTAAACTCAATTGAACAGCAAGAAAATCTGCCTACCGTGCGTAGGGACCAGCAGTCCTGGTTGTTGTCCATTGTTTGATTGCTTGATAAGATTAACTGCTCATTGGTCAACCGTGTGAGGCGGCCACACAAGATTTCAGCGAATTTAACCTAGTTAAATAAAATATAGTTGTTGAATTTGACATCAAACATCCTTTAAAGCATCTTTCAATTAAAATAAGAGGTCCCATTTTCTATGCTCTTCAATGTTAAATACTAATATTCTCTTGATTGTGAAGTAAAACCTTCACCTTTTAACTTTCCAAAAGTTAAATCATACAGATGTAGAGCATTGCAGTCGTTTTGGCGGTGTCGGAGGTGGAACTGCTTAAGAGCTGTCATATCCAAAAGCGGCTCCTGGCATTATATCTAAAGGCGCTTACAGACAGGTAAGAAGTGAAGGTGTCATAGACTTCAATGGGAGTAGCACTCGCAAGCAGTTTTGCAAGCGGCGCGGTTCAAAATATTATTATTTAAAAATATATATATATTTAACCTTTATTTAAATAGGCAAATCAGTTAAGAACAAGTTCTTATTTACAATGACGGCCTACCCCAGCCAAACCCTAACACAGACGACGCTGAGCAAATTGTGCGCCACCCGATTCGACTCCCAATCACGGTCGGTTGTGATACAGCCTGGAATCGAACCAGGGTCTGTAGTGATGCCTCTAGCACAGAGATGCAGTGCCTTTGACCACTGCACCACTCGGGAGCCTTTATACACATACATTTCTTCATTATTCTAATGAAATCTTAATTTTAAAAGGTGTATTTTGACCTTTTAAATGCCAAAGCCAAGCAAGAAATAACATTTTTAGAGATAACAAAAAAGTAAAACATTTTAATTTCTTAATATAAAACTAGCCTTTGAAAGAAAAATATGAATTATTTCTAAACTGTAGAAGTTGAAATGAAACAGAAACAAGCTATGACAACAACTACAACAACAAAAGATTAGCTATATTGTGCTAGTTCTTATGCAAAACTGGGTTGAATGGAAATGACTTGTGTCTGAACCCGGCACCTCTGTGAAACAGCATATTTGTGGACAACAGCAGTTCCAATATTTCGGACCACGACACTTTGATCTGATGTATCCCCATGCTCTGAATGCAAAGTAGGCCCCGCATGTCTGTCAAGTGGAGCACAGATTCCCTGTTGGCTAGCTTGGCTAGTGCAGTGCAGAAAAACATGCAGCAATCCCGGAGAGAAAAATATACAGACAAATCCACTCATACTGTTTTATTAGAAGACATTGAAAGTTACATAGGCCTATGTCTCTGTCAGATAATATACTTCCAGCCTGTACATGAAATGTGTATAGATTTATGCATCAGACAAATTTAGCTAAAATAAATGGTGTAGTTAAGAGTGTTGTGTGTTTGTATAAAACACGAACACCCACAGTGTTCTCAATGTCATACCATCATGAAGTGGTAATATGATTATCTGGCAGTGTCACTCACCTGTATCCTCTTCTCACATCCCAACAGTACGCTAACATGGGACTCTCTCTTGTGGTTCTCCATATATCTGTGATTTTACGGCTGTTTCTCACTCCCGTCTGCCTTTCTTACAGTAAATGTTCAATTATGACCAGCTGTGGTGAGTGAACTGTGTTAGAGAGCGAGAGAGAGTGACACACACTTATCCTCCAGGATAAAGCATGTATACACTCTATTGGGGATATAACTGAGAGATAAAAGGTTCAGTGAGAGGGCTGTCCTGAGGCATGGTCTGTCAACCTGATATCTATATAGTGTGGTCTGTCAACCTGACATCTGCACAGTGATATGGTCTGTCAACCTGATATCTGCACAGTGATATGGTATGTCAGCCTGATATCTACAGTAGTATGGTATGTCAACCTGATATCTACAGTAGTATGGTATGTCAACCTGATATCTACAGTGAAATGGTCTGTCAACCTGATATCTACACAGTGATATGTTCTGTCAACCTGATATATACAGTAGTGTTGTCTGTCAACCTGATATCTACAGTAGTAAGCCTTTGGGTTGAAAAAGATGTCCCAAAGTAAGTAAGATTCTCAGTTCTTTCCTTTGCATGTTACATACAGATCAACTTCAGCAGCTGTAAAGCTTACAGAATTGATTTATTTAACATTATCTAACAAAGTAAGTTCACTGAGAACATATTCTCTTTAACAGCAATGATCTGGGGAAGGGTTATGGGGGGGAAGAGAGGGGATCAATGAGCCAATTGGAAGCATAAGAATAGAAGAATGTCGTATACATCATGACAGGACCATTTTCCAAAAGTCAGGGGTACTCTTCTCTCTGCTTTAGCCTAAAGGGACCCTTAAGCCCAATGACAGCAAGTGGAAACACTACCTGCAAAGGGTGCAGTCCTTGGGATGAGATGTTCAACCAAGGTCCTGACCTTCAGTGGTCAGTACATTTCACATTTTAGTCATATAGCAGACACTCTTATCCAGAGTGACTTACAGTTATTGCATTCATCTTAAGATGACCACATAGCACAGTCATAGTAAGTACATTTTTCCTCAATAAAGCAGCTATCAGCAAAGTCAGAGCTAGTTAGGTGGAAAAAGTAAAGTGTGAGTGTTAGTTCACTAAAGGTTAAAATGTGTTTTTATTTGGAGGGGGTGAATATTTAAGATACAATATGACAAGGTATTGTTTCAGATGTTTTTCAGAAGATGGGCAGGAACTCTGCTGTTCTGGTTTCAGAGGGCAGCTGATTCCACCAATGGGGTGCCAGGACAGAGAAAAGCTTGGACAGTAGACATCACATGGCACGTAGCAAAAGGAATGGTATTAACCCATTGGCTTCGCCAGTAGGGTCAAATGGCTATTTGAACGAGGCTTAAATCAGTGAAAAAGAGGGTGTGCTGTTAGACCACGTATCAAACTCCACGGAGGGCTGAGTGTTTGTGGGTTTTTGATCCTCCTTTGTACTTGGTTGATGAATTAAGGTCACTGATTAGTAAAGAACTCCTCTCACCTGGTTGTGTAGGTCTTCATTGAAAGGAAAAACCAAAAACCCGCAGACACTAGGCCCTGCATGGAATTAGTTTGACACCCCCTGTGTTAGACCTTAAACAAGGTCAGTTTCTGTCAGTGGCTAGATTACAATTTTTCCACAGTGGTTTCAGAGGTTGCAGGATACTGCAAACCTTGGATATGGAAATATTGGCTGCTGAAATTGAAAGGGTTTTGTGACAAGCAGAGGGCAGGCTGCATGAGACTTATCTAGCCCTGCTGTAGAACTAGGATTCCATTACATTATACAGGCAGAAACTTTCTACTGTTCACCAGCAGTTTGGTTTGGCTCTTTGGAGCCAGCGTTGCCTGGGTCGTGTTCATAAGCATGCAACGGAAAACAGTTATTAGTGTTTCTTATTGCACAAGTCCCTCCCCTTTTTCAGTCTGTTTTCTTCTGTTTGATGCCTAGTGAATACTACCCTAGTATCCTCAATTATGGATAGACAAGTGTTCCCTTTCCTGTTGCATTTCCTTTGGTTCTGTTAATCGACACTAGCGTAACAGGTTGTATGATAAGCATACTGTAGAGATTTAGATGCAAATGTATGTTTAGCTTTAGGGGAAAACGTACAGTTCCGAATATAACTGCTGTTCCCTGAAGGAGGGAACGAGGTATTACATACTATGGGAGTCAATGACCAATCACCAGAAGAAAACTGAAGATGTGCAGTAGATTTGTGATTTGTCGCTTGCACGTCAATATCAGACTGGGCATTTCTAATTAAACATCACAACAATGACAACAATAGTACAATATAAAATAAATTAAAGTACCTGATGATAGACACAAGGAAGAATATTAGATCAAATCAGGATTGGAGACAGGATTGTGTAGTGGCACTGCTCTGGGGAGGGTACCAATACATGTCTGCAGCATTGAAGGTCCCCAAGAACACAGTGGCCTCCATCTTTCTTAAATGGAAGAAGTTTGGAACCCTTCATTTGAAAAAATGTCTAAAAACCTGTTTGCTTTCTCATTTTGGGGTATTGTGTGTTGATTGATGATGAAAAAAACAATTTAATTAATTTTGGAATAAGGCTGTAATGTAACAAAATGTGGAAAAAGTCCAGGGGTCTGAATACTTTCTGAATGCACTGTACTTTTGAGTCTGAAATGCCAGACCTCATACAAGGAACTGCATGTCCAAAACAACAGAACATCTGTCATGACTTGGTAAAGCGCACATGAACGCTGCATAGCATCAATCAAAGTCGATGAACCATAGCATCCCAAGGCTCAAACCCACAGGGAACTGTAGTAACCCGGATAATTGCTCAATGTGCACGCTGCCTAACATCCACTCATGGACCCAGCCATAAGAACACTATGAGCCAGACTGGGCACAGTTACATCCAAGCGATAAAATCTCACAAAAGTATGTGGGAACCCCAACTCGTTGCACCAATTGTCAGGCCCCTGAACGACGCCCAAGAAGCCGCCACACCTCTAGTAAGCATGCACACCACTAGGCCACACCTGGCCTTTGCTGCCAGGGAGATTAGCGAAATAGACAAAAAGAAAATGGTCACAAATGCCGATATCCTTGTTCCTATCCATATAAAGCACTGCAACCTCCATTGTTCGCTGGAAGCAAACGGTGGAGGCGAGAAAGGGAACAGCTTGAAAAACCAGGGACCTGTAAGACATAGGCATAATCTTTGGAGCATATGCTGCATTAGGACGTAACATTACTTTGGAGTCACCAGGCACAAACTCCAATCAGGAAGGGTGTACTGATAGCATGTGGAGATCCCCAACATGCTTGGCCGATTCTAAGGCCAGTTTTGTAGGAAAGGACCTTCAGGCCCACAGACTCCAATGGTTTCAAAAGGAGGCTCACACAGAGCGTCCAGGACCAAAGCCAGGTCCCAGGTTGGTACCATAGGCTTAGAGACTAGTCTGAGCCGATGCACGCTGTTTGAATGGTGTCTGTGAGTATAACAGAACTCAAATGGCAGGTCAAAACCTGAGAGATTCCTTTACAGGAAGTGGCCTGTCTGACCATTTCTTGAACTTCTTTTCCATCTCTATTATTTACTAAGGATCTCTGCTCTAACGTGACACTTCCCACGTCGTCCATAGGCGCTCAGAGCCCGGGAAAAAACAGAATGTCGTCATTCCAGCCCCAGGCTGAAACACATTATCGCCTTTCTCAAGTGGCCGATCAAGGGACACTGGGGTAATGCGCGTGACCCCGACCGCCCCCGCCTTTGGGATTTTTTCCTCTGTTTGCCGAAAAGGAGATTCCCTGTCGGAATATTATCGCTTTTCTACGAGAAAAATGTCGTAAAAATTGATTTTAAACAGCGGTTGACATGCTTCGAAGTACGGTAATGGAATATTTAGAATTTTATTGTCACGAATTGCGCCATGCGCGCGACACTTCTTTACTATTTCGGATAGTGTCTGGAACGCACGAACAAAACGCCGCTATTCGGATATAACGATGGATTATTTTGGACCAAACCAACATTTGTTATTGAAGTAGCAGTCCTGGGTGTGCATTCTGACGAAGACAACAAAAGGTAATCAAACTTTTATAATAGTAAATATGATTATGGTGAGTGCTAAACTTGCCGGGTGTCTAAATAGCGAGCCCGTGATGCCTGGGTTATGTACTTAGAATATTGCAAAATGTGCTTTCACCAAAAAGCTATTTTAAAATCGGACATATCGAGTGCATAGAGGAGGTCTGTATCTATAATTCTTAAAATAATTGTTATGCTTTTTGTGAACGTTTATCGTGAGTAATTTAGTAAAATGTTAGCGAATTCCCCGGAAGTTTGCTAGTTCTGAACGTCACATGCTAATGTGAAAAGCTGGTTTTTGATATAAATATGAACTTGATTGAACAAAACATGCATGTATTGTATAACATAATGTCCTAGGGTTGTCATCTGATGAAGATCATCAAAGGTGAGTGCTGCATTTAGCTGTCTTCTGGGTTTTGGTGACATTATATGCTGGCTTGAAAAATGGGTGTCTGATTATTTCTGGCTTGGTACTCTGCTGACATAATCTAATGTTTTGCTTTCGTTGTAAAGCCTTTTTGAAATCGGACAGTGTGGTTGGATTAACGAGAGTCTTGTCTTTAAATGGCTGTAAAATAGTCATATGTTTGAGAAATTGAAGTAATAGGATTTTTAAGGTTTTGAAAATCGCGCCACAGGCTGGCAGTGGCTGTTACGTAGGTGGGACGAATTCAAGCGTCCCACCTAGCCCATAGAGGTTAACCTGACACCAACCCTCAAACACACTGCACTTATATGTATGCAACCTTCTCGGAGACAGTGCACGTGCCGACCGTATAGTCGTAATTACGATTGTAGGTAAACCCCTAGCAATCCAATTCAACCTTTCAGGGGCCAAACCCACAGATCCCATATCTGCGGTCGTGGGTGCCAAACTCTCCCGTGTGCCTGCGACAATAGATCCCGATGACACGGAACCCTCCACCAGTCCTCGACCAACATGCAAATGATCTCCGGGAATCAGGGTTGTCTTGGCCAACGGGGAGCCACCAGAATCAACAACAGACCCTCCTGACGGACCCTCTCCACAGTGTCCTGAAACAGGTCCCTTGGAGGAAATGCTTAGTGCAGGGATCGAGGCCACTGATATGCCAAAGCATCCATTCTCAACAAATTGCCTAAATCCCTCATTGAGAATTACAGATGACAATGTGTGATTTCTCGCAATGCGTGAAGATCTACGTCGGCCTTGCCGAACCGGTCCCATATCTGGGCAACCACATCGGGGTGCAGTCTCCACTCTGTAGAGATAGGACCCTTCTTGGAAAGTAGATATGCACCAACGTTAAGAGATTCTGGAAGATATGTTGCCTTGAGCAACAGGAAATGCGAACTGCTCCTTACAAGCAGACAACAGGCCAGGTTAAGGAGAGAGATAGACTGTGTCCCCCCCTACCTGTTGATGTACGCCAACACCGTCCTGTTGTCGGACCTTACCAACACATGCTTGCCCTCCAACATTGAAAGGAATTGCCTCAGTGTTAGCAAAATAGTCAGTGGCTCTAGGTAATTGATATGCAGTGCCCTTTTGCGCTGTTGCCCCAATCCCTCTTATCCGAGTGGCCACACACAGAACTCCCAATCTCGGTAAGGATGCGTCTGTCGCGATCACCCTGCGAAACACTACCCGACAAATGAATAGTCCCTGCAACAATAGTCACTGGTTCCTCGAAGGAGTCAACACCCTGAGGCATGACAGGGATACCTTGAGCCGTGATGAGATGTGTCCAGACGCTAAGCAATCACCCAGCGCTGAAACAGATGCATCAACAGAAGTCCCAGAGGTACAACAGCTATCGTAGAGGCCATCAGACCCAATAACTGCAGGCACAAGCTAAAAAGCACAGAGTGCCCTAGCTGAAACCGTGCCAGACAGAGCCGGAATTCGACCCACCTCTATTGGGACAAAAACACATGATTCAGAACCAAGTCCAGAATGAGACCCAGAGACTTTTCTTGTTATTCACTAGGAACCCCAGAGACTGAATGTGGGAAACCAGCGTGGGAGTGTGGAGATCCACCTGTTCCCTCGACTCCGCTATGACCGGCAAGCATCCAGATAGGCCAATACTCTGATCCTACTGCATTGGAGTCAAAGAAACGTTGAATGGCGATAGGGAGAGTATGAAAGGAAGGACCACACCGTCAAAATGAAACTTTCTGAAACTTTCTGTGGGGAGGATGTATAGCGACATTAAAATACGCATCCTTCAGATCTATGGCGTGAACTAATCGCTAGGACACACCGACTGCAATAGCCAGCAAAGTGTGAGCATTTTAAACTTCCAAACTTTGAGGTGCAAGTCAAGGATCTGACACAACGTTCCAGCGCTAATGGGAACTAAGAAGTATTGGCTGTACCAACCACTCTGTACTTCTGAAAAGGGGACCACCCTCTGCTTTTCAAGGAGAGAGGAAATAAGACAGGAGCTAGGACCTTGGAACCATTGATGTAATGACACAACGAAAAGGAGGAGGACACATAACGACCTGCAGACCGTACCGCCTCGTCACCGTCCCCATCACCCATAGTGAAACTGTGCATGCCCGCCACTGGACAGAGCATGTTGCCAGTCTCCCACACATTATCTCCTGAAGGGGCAGAGAGCCACCCTGAGGACTTAGATGATTCAGTTTTTTTTTGTCATGCTTGTTTTCATATCCACCACTCTTGACAACCCTATGTCTGAATGTGGGGAATGAACTGTGTTTGTTATACCGCACTCTCAATACCTGTGAACACAGAGGAACCTTGGGTAGAAACAATGTGCTTTTCATTCTGGAACTTGGGTACTTCAGCAACCAGTAACTTGAGACCATTGACTGAGCCACTTGGGAGCAGAGTTGCCACAGTAAATGCTTGGAGATGAGGGTGTCGAGAACACGCCCCCTCCCGAGGCCTCAAGCTAAGGTCGTGAGGTCTGCTTTGTCCTCAAGCTAAGGTCGTGAGGTCTGCTTTGCTGGCTATTCATCCCGCTATCCTTCGGCCGAGCATGGCGCCTGTGCCAAGACGTTCGCAGCTGCCCAGAATCACAAAGACGGTCAAAAACCGACCTCAAAGCTGCCCCCTTGCCCATGGCAACCGCCTCTGGCCTGGACCCTTTCCTTCATGCCTCAGCAACTGCTGAGCCTCCCCCACAAAGGATTTTCATGGGAAAAGGACGTGTAGAGCTGCGTCCTGTTTTTGTTTCTCCTCAAAACGGTCCTGTAAGTACTCCAAAGCTTAGCCAAACAACCTTTTTGGCGAAACTGGCCAATCTAAATACATTGGCTTGTCCCTCTCAGGAATCCGGGACATCGTCAACCAGAGGTGGCGCTGAGCCACAGCCAGGATAGTTCAGTGGAACAGACGCATCATAAAAATCAGCCGTCACATGGATTTAGTGGAGATTATCTGAAACCGGTTTCCCCGCCTCCAAGGTCCTATTCAGCTCCTGCAGCAAATATATATATAATACATCTGCAGCGTTGTGACCACATTAAATGATCGTGCAGCGACACCCTCAGCACGGTACACTGTGTGCAGTTGATCCTCCAAGAACCGGCATTGTTTACTTGGTAGCACAGTGCTAAGATTAGACTCATTTGTAACCTCTGGAGATAAGTAACTCGCCAGCTTTCCATTCACCAGTGTTGTGCAAACGAGCCCCTCTACCTCCATACTCTCTACATAAATGAATATCGCCAGTCTGAGGTGAATACCAGGGACAGGAGGTAAACACCTTCCCCCAAACCTGGAGGAACTGCGGGGCAAAAGACAGCCAATCAACAACCAGGGGATACGATACAGCTCCACCAACATACAGTGCCTTGTAAAAGTATTCATCACCCTTGGCGTTTTTCCTATTTTGTTGCATTACAACCTGTAATTTAAATAGATTTTATTTGGATTTAATGTAACGGACATACACAAAATAGTCCAAATTGGTGAAGTGAAATGAAAAAAATAACTTGTTAAAAAAATTAAACAAAAAAAAAACATAAAAGTGGTGCGTGCATATTTAAGCCCCTAAATAAGATCTGGTTACGTTATCCTACTTTATGCTACGTTATGCTACCCAATGCCACGTTATATTATGTTACATTATGCTACAGTATGCTACGTTACATTATGTTATGCTACGTTACGGTATGTTATGTTACGTTATGCTACGCTATGCTACGTAATGCTATGCTATGCTATGCTACGTTATGCTACATTACATTACACTATGCTACGTTATGTTATGTTACGCTATGCTACGTTACAGTGCCTTGCAAAAGTATTCATCCCCCTTTTCCTATTTTGTTGCATTACAACCTATAATTTAAATGGATTTTTATTTGGGTTTCATTTAATGGACATACACAAAATAGTCCAAATTGGTGAAGTGAAATGAACAAAATGACTTGTTTAAAAAAAAAAAAAAAACGGAAAAGTGGTGCGTGCATATGTATTCACCCCTTTGCTATGAAAATAAGATCTGGTGCAACCAACATTGAACATCCCACAGAGCACCATTAAATCCATTATTAAAAAATGGACAGAATATGGCACCACAACAAATCTGCCAAGAGAGGACCGCCCACCAAAACTCACGGACCTGGCAAGGACCTGGCAAATGAATCAGAGAGGCAACAAAGAGACCAATGATAATCCTGAAGGAGCTGCAAAGCTCCACACCAGAGATTGAAGTATTTGTCCATAGGTCCACTTTAAGCCATACACTCCACAGAGCTGGACTTTACAGAAGAGTGGCCAGAAAAAAGCCATTGCTTAAGGAAAAAAATAAGTGTTTGCCAGAAGGCACGTGGGAGACTCCCCAAACATATGGAAGTTTTCTCTGGTCAGATGAGACTAAAATTGAGCTTTTTGGCCATCAAGGGAAACATTATGTTTGGCACAAACCCAACACCTCTTATCACCTCTTATCACCCCGAGAATACCATCCCCACAGTGAAGCAGGGACTGGGAAACTGGTCAGAATTGAAGGAAACACAGGGAAATTCTTGAGGGAAACCTGTTTCAGTCTTCCAGAGATTTGAGACTGGGACGGAGGTTCACCTTCACGAAGGACAATGACCCTAAGGATACTGCTAAAGCAACACTCGAGCGGTTTAAGGGGAAACATTTAAATGTCTTGGAATGGCCTAGTCAAAGCCCAGACCTCAATCCAACTGAGAATCTGTGGTATGATTTAAAATTGCTGTACACCAGCGGAACCCTTCCAACATGAAGGTGCTGGAGCAGTTTTGCCTTGAAGAATGGGAAAAAATCCCAGTGGCTAGATGTGCCAAGCTTATAGAGACATACTACAAGAGACGTGCAGCTGTAATGGCTGCAAAAGGTGGCTCTACAAAGTGTTGACTTTGGGGGGTGAATAGTTATGCACTCTCAAGTTTTCTGTTTTTTGACTTGTTTCTTGTTTGCTTCACAATAAAAATATTTTGCATCTTCAATGTGTTGTGTTATTCAAATGATACAAACCCCCCAAAAAAATCTAATTTAATTCCAGGTTGTAAGGCAACAAAATAGGAAAAATGCCAAGGGGGTGAATACTTTCGCAAGCCACTGTACATAACGGACACATATTACATTACTTATATTCCACACAACTAGTTATCTTCATGTATTCTCTATGGGTATGAGAAACAACTAATGTTCCCATAGATGTTGTAGCTAGCTGTGCCTGCCAGCAGCCAACCCCTCCTGTTGTTAGACAGTATGTCAACGTCAACCACGTGGGAAGAAGCACAGAGCAGGAAGCAGGAAGGAGGAGATGAGCCAGTAAAACACTCTATTAAACCCAGGAAATATATACTCTGTCTGTGTC
Organism: Salmo salar; assembly: GCF_965601325.2. Classification (NCBI taxonomy): domain Eukaryota; kingdom Metazoa; phylum Chordata; class Actinopteri; order Salmoniformes; family Salmonidae; genus Salmo; species Salmo salar. The sequence goes on along the minus strand of NC_138312.1, from coordinate 57,771,201 downwards.
ACAAATGGCAGTCTACTCCTTATGTAGTGAGCTACTTTTGACCAGGGCCCAAAAGGAATAGGCGGCCATTTGGGATGTACTCTCAGAGTGGATTTTTACTTCGGAGTGGATTCCTGCTGACACAGTGGGTTAAAAGCTTGGTCAGAAATGGAGGTGTCTGATGAAATCCCACCAGTGAATAGATGTGCAGATTAGCAGCAGACTAGGCTCCAACCCGCAAAGATGAAGGTTTGATTTATGGATTTTTATATCAAAGCAGATGAAAACAGTGGTTCAAAGACGTTAATGATAAACAAAAACCAATATTATCCAATCATCTTCCTATTGTTATTTGATTTTTTAAAAATCTGTTAAAGTTGAAGCCAGTAGAGCAGTTCAAGTCAGATCAACATTACGGATCTGCTGGTTATGTGCTTTACAAATTATATTATTGTAATGAAAGTTCTGTACTTTCTTTGCATTATGAGAGGTGTTTTTAGGTCTCAATAAGGACTGCAATAAGGACGACCTGGAACGTGTCTATTCAGACCTGGCTAGGTGGGACTGGTAAATAGTGCAATGTCAGCCAAACCATTAATGGTTCTAAACCACTAATAATCCACAGTATACCACATATTGTTACAATCCACTTTTCTAGAATTTATTCAAACCTATCCAAACAGACATTTTTATACTTTAGTTTAGGGAGTGCTGAAGAGGACATTTTCTTTGTTTGTTTTTTTGTTTTTTCTCTGCCTTTCTTCTTCCTTCAGAAGTAGCTGACTGTGTGTGTGGGTTGTGAAGATAAATTGTTTGCTACATGTTCCTTTAAATCAAAGGCGAATGGAAGGCAGTGCTTTAATGGCAGTGCTTTAATCATATTTCACGCCGACCTCACTTATCTTGGTGGCCTGTTGCTTAAGACCTGTCACTGCTGCTATATCTGCCCTGATGCTACAGGCCCTCTCTCCAAAACACACATTCACACTCCAATGTTTGGTCCAAACGTGAAGCGCAGAACCGAGCTAAGGCACCCTTCATATTTAAAGTATTTTGAAATACCTATTATTGCTATGGTTTAAGGGATCTAATTTAAAAACACTTGCTTTAATATTTCGGCATTAGCCATTTCGGATTCTTTCGAAACTGCCATAGTAATATTTACGCAGTGCCTTTATTTACAATATTAATCTCGGGTCCACTTCTAATTCTGAAAAGATAAAGCATACTACCTGTGAGCGGGGGGTCACCCTGGAAGTACTGTAGGCTTTTATACGTTACCCGTGACCAGTCTGTGAGTTAATTTGACCATTGGAAAAATTGTTCCTGCATAAATACTGCAATGTGGGTTTGATTGAAATGAGCCCTTGGACTCGGATGGTGTTAACCTTGCTTTGAACAGAAACCATGTTGTGTGTTTTTCCATTTCTACCTGCCTCCCCTCTGGGCGATCCATCATAGATGTGATAGATGTGTTGTAGGTTACATTGTACTCTTGATGTGTGGTACATGCTGACAGGACTGTAAAAAGCTGATAGAGTGAAGTATTTTCATCTTTCCAATTCACATTTTAAGCGGCACAGCACTGAGGATGGAGTTGTTGGCTGGCTTCAAATTAGGGAGGCATGTAATGTATAGTTGATGGTTGAACTTTGCAGTGTGCTGACTTCAACAGTGCTGGGAAAAGTATACGATTTATCTCAGTTTGAAGTTTGGGAGAGCAGATGTTTTTTTTTGCAAAATAGAAACTATGGTGTTTAGAATCGCAAGAATGCCAGTGGCAATTCGTAGAAAGTTTAGATAAGAAAGTGAAGTTGAAAAATGTTATTTTAGGTGGAACAAAGTCCCCCCCCCCAAAAAAAACCCCGAAACTAAATCAAACAACCTCTCTATTAAAAAAGTCTTCACATGTAAAATCCTTAAGTTCCAAGAACTTTTCTACCACAGCCACAATAAAGTCTAGTTTCTTAGACCTCTTTGAGACTTGTGCCACTAAGTTTATAACTGTGACAATAAACGCCACATAATCAACCATTTTAACAAACAGGGTATCTTTTGACTGGCAGAAAACATTTACTACAGGCTGTGGTGCGTCCGCTACCATATCTTCACTTGACACACTTGTTTTCTCAATTAGTTTGATCGTCTCCGCATAGGAGCTTCCATTGACCGCTCTAACTTTTGCCACCTCAATCTCCTTCACCCTTACAGGGCACTCCAGGAACTCAGGATCATGATCCCAACCACAATTGCAAACACCGTTGTCCTTCTACACACAGTTTGTCAATATACTTTGTCCTTCTGCACACATTTGAAACACGGCCAAATCCTTTACAATTCTTTAACAGCAATGGTTTGGGGACGAAAGCTCTTAAAGCTTATCTTACATAACCAATCTTCACATGCATTGGTGTTTGCTCTTCATCAAAAAACAACAGGACCGACGGACTTTCTTAATTTCCTCCATTCACCCAGCGGGTCAGACATCGGGCACCAGCTACACCAGGAATTCTCCTCAGGTATTCAACCTGAACATCTGTCGTCACAAACTTTCTCACTCATAATTATTCACAATTCATTCAGGATTATCTGTAATCAAGGTAGCATCCACATTAATGTAGTGTTTAGAAACATATTCTATTGTTATTTACAATAAAAGGGACTTCAAAATGGCACGATACAATATTTAACATTCATTTCTACTGTGCACAAAATAATCTAAAACACAATCAAATCAAACAGCAAATACATTCAACAAATGTGAAGAGGTACAAGCTTGATGTGGTCATTGCGTGCTATGAATATGGGACCAAATCCTTATCTTTTTACTTCTTTAATGCATATACAAGTGAATTTGTCCCAATATTTTTATTATGTACAAAAGTGCTGTAATTTCTAAACGGCCATCCCGATATGATTGACAATACTTTCAAATTAAAACTGACAGTCTGCACTTAAACCTCATAGTCATTGTATCATTTCAAATACAAAGTTCTGGAGTACAGAGCCAAAAACAATACATTTGGAGGTCACTGTATATACCACTACTTTAAAAAAATGACGAATCACCACCCCATTCCACATTCCACGGCCTGGGAGGACAGGACTATTTCGTTCAACACACCTTGTTACTCTTATGCAGTGAAACCTCGTACACTCAAGTACTTTTCTGCAGCTGCCACCACAACATCTATTCTCTGTGATTGATGTTACATTTCTGCAGTACATTTGATAACCATGGCAATGAATGCTAAGAAGCCAACCTTACTGAAGCACAAATTCATATCACTCTGTATTGGCCTAGGCCTGGTACTCACCCTTTACCCATCATCCTCTACTCTTTTCACTGCCGCAGCATATGACACCTTCTGTTCTACCCTGACAACCTAAACCTGTCTCTCTTGCACTGGGCACTTCTTATCCCCAGCAACATGGGCACCCCCCAAAATTGACACACACAGTTTCTTCCACCTATACTACACATTCCTTTGTCCCATGCCCTCCTGCACACATCTCACATCTCGGAACCTCCTTCCTACGCAGTGCTGCAACATAACCATAAACTTGGCATCTGAAACACCTTAATGGGTTCGGCACAAAAGCTCTCACTGGATAACTGACATATCCTAACATGACTTTAACAGGTAAATACTCTCAGTTCTCAGTTTCATCACGCTCGCCACCAGGTTTGCGTCACCCCAAACGGCGGGCATCACAGACAAAGGGAATTTTCAATTTCAGTTGCTCCATCTCAACACTTAACAACACCCCAGTAATCACTCCTTTCAAAAGCACCCTGCTCTGGAGAGCAAAGCAAGTCTCAGGTCTTGTCCCGAGTCACGTGATGCAAAGTGCCTGCGCCCTCTGGACCGAAGATGAAGGCAGTCCACCTTCACCGATTTAACAGTAACCAACTTATTTTCTACCCAGCCTGAGACTACATATGGATCAGCCAAAAGGCAGGGATCCACTTTCTCCAACAATGTCGCACCCACTGGGCCCGTAACCATCATTTGCATGACCATTGGTGCGAAGCTCGGACTCGGAAGTCCTCACGACACCTGTCATCACAGGAAATACATCCTCACTCTCGTCAGGTTCAATTTCTGAGCCATCAGAGACAGCATACTACGGTTTGTACCTTGCACCATTCTTCCTCAACACACATGTCCCCATTTCGCTCGGCTCTCCTTCTCCTTGCTGTCCATAACAACGTCTGTCTGTTCACCAAGCACTTTCTGCGCATTCATCCGCTGTAATGCTTGCAGATCATGCACTAATGGCATTTCTCCAAAACCCAACTTCTGTTCGTTAGCCCAATTTACAAGTCTGGCTACCTCTGGCCTCTCCATGCTTCTCTTCTATTGTTACAAGTTCGGGGCTGCATGTCTCAGAGGAATATCTCTAACCATCAACCGCTATTTGTCTCACAAAAACACATGTGAAGCAAGCACTTGACTCCTAGTGCTGATTTTTCAATGAAGTGCTTGTTGTCATTCAACAAGAAAGAAGTAGTTTTCATGTACATTTGTTCACTTGAGAAATAATGCACCAAACATCTTAGATGTAAAATTGTGTGACTAAGACCTCCTTGGCAAAAACGTCAAACTTATTTACAGATTTCTTGAGTAATCTTAGATTATTTCTGACTATTTTGAGGAAGTGTATACTGGATACGGCGTCTCAAGAGGGACAAACAGTACGATTGGCGCTTTGTTTCTGTTTTTTTCAAGTGAGGTTCTTTTAAGGGAGTATGCAAGGCACAGACGTTCACTTCACCTAGCCGAGTTCTGCTACGAGCAAACCAAACCCAGTATGCAGACGCATTAATAAGACCCCACAGTCGAAAGGTGAGACTCTCACAAACACTTACATGTCAGTTGTTTTGCTCTAGGATGCTCACAAAACTCACCTGAAGATAGCCCGGTACCAGTATAAAAATTTTATGGAAGTGTATATGGAAGTAGTGGCAAAAACAAGGGGTAAATATGGGTTAAATAGGGGTTGGATATGGGTTTGATATGGGTTTAATAGGGATTAAATAGGGTTAGATAGGGGTTAAATATGGGTTAGATAGGGGTTAAATAGGGGTTAGATAGGGGTTGGATAGGGGTTAGCTATGGGTTAGCTATGGGTTAAATAGTGGTTAAATAGGGGTTAGCAATGGGTTAAATAGGGGTTAAATATGGGTTAAATAAGAGTTAAATAGGGGTTAGATATGGGTTAGATAGGGGTTGGATAGGGGTTAGCTATGGGTTAAATAGTGGTTAAATAGGGGTTAGCAATGGGTTAAATAGGGGTTAAATAGGGGTTAAATAAGAGTTAAATAGGGGTTAGATAGGGGTTGGATAGGGGTTGGATAGGGGTTAGCTATGGGTTAAATAGGGGTTAAATAGGGGTTAGCAATGGGTTAAATAGGGGTTAAATATGGGTTAAATAAGAGTTAAATAGGGGTTAGATATGGGTTAGATAGGGGTTGGATAGGGGTTAGCTATGGGTTAAATAGTGGTTAAATAGGGGTTAGCAATGGGTTAAATAGGGGTTAAATATGGGTTAAATAAGAGTTAAATAGGGGTTAGATATGGGTAAGATAGGGGTTGGATAGGGGTTGGATAGGGGTTAGCTATGGGTTAAATAGTGGTTAAATAGGGGTTAGCAATGGGTTAAATAGGGGTTAAATATGGGTTAAATAAGAGTTAAATAGGGGTTAGATAGGGGTTAGATAGGGGTTGGATAGGGGTTAGCTATGGGTTAAATAGTGGTTAAATAGGGGTTAGCAATGGGTTAAATAGGGGTTAAATATGGGTTAAATAAGAGTTAAATAGGGGTTAGATAGGGGTTGGATAGGGGTTAGCTATGGGTTAAATAGTGGTTAAATAGGGGTTAGCAATGGGTTAAATAGGGGTTAAATATGGGTTAAATAAGAGTTAAATAGGGGTTAGCATGTGTTAAATAGGGGTTAAATATGGGAGAAAAAAAATGTAGATCCTGATTTTATATCGCTCAGATATAGGACAAACTCATAGACTTTCTTTTGACAACAATTTTGACTATCTGTTTTGCCTTGTGTGAATATATTATTCAATTCGTTTCTATGGGCCAATAGCAGTAAGGCCAAGATTCATCAAATAATTTCTTTATCTTACAGAGGTCCTAAAATTCAAAATCTAATAGCTTAATGATCTTTGATATGACCATTTTAAAAAACTCTTAAGGATCGGACCCTTTTTTAGATTTTCGCCTAAAATGACATACCCAAATCTAACTGCCTGTAGCTCAGGACCTGAAGCAAGGATATGCATATTCTTGATACCATTTGAAAGGAAACACTTTGAAGTTTGTGAAAATGTGAAATTAATGTAGGAGAAAATAACACTTTAGATCGGGTAAAAGATTATAGAAAGAAAAAAACATGCGTTACCTTCTGTCATCTTTGAAATGCAAGACAAAGGCCATACTTTCAGATAGGAGTCTAGATGTAATTTAGGTGTTGGCCACCAGATGGCAGCAGTGTGTGTGTAGAGTTTCAGACTGATCCAGGGAAGAGTTACATTACTGCACAATATTTTGTATCAAGTCTGCCAGGAGTTTGCCCAAATGTGCCAAATCGGTCAAATCATACATTTTGAAGTACATAACTATAGAGAACATACAAAAATGGTATGGTCATAAAAGATGTAAGTTTACACACTCCCAGAAATGTCATACATGATGGATCATTAGCTTATACACTAACTTTCACACATCTAGATGGCGGGGTGGGTGTGGAGCCAGAGACAGAAGTAGGGTCAAACTGTAGACCCCAGTTCTTAAATTCGAACATAAAAATAGATTTTATAAAACAAAACTATGCTAAATTTGATCTCTGGCACATATTACATTTACGCAGAACACCATCCGACTCAAACAGTGGTTCCGCTTCCTTCATCTCCTCTACCCCCACCCGCTCGCCACACAAACAAGTTCAAAACTAAATACCTTTTTTTACCGGAGCTGTGGATTCGGAACACTCTTAGTAAAGAGGTACACCACATATTAATCATCATGAGTAAGGAGCTATGACAATAGTTCAAATAAACCCTATGACCTAATCCATCTGGACAAGAGGAATACCTATGTAAGAATGCTGTTCATCGACTACAGCTCAGCATTTAACCTCTATGGGACCGGCGGGACGAATTCGTCCCACCTACGTAACATCCACTGCCAGCCTGTGGCGCGATTTTCAAAATCTTCAAAATCCTATTACTTCAATTTCTCAAACATATGACTATTTTACAGCCATTTAAAGATAAGACTCTCGTTAATCTAACCACACTGTCCGATTTCAAAAAGGCTTTACAACGAAAGCAAAACATTAGATTATGTCAGCAGAGTACCAAGCCAGAAATAATCAGACACCCATTTTTCAAGCCAGCATATAATGTCACCAAAACCCAGAAGACAGCTAAATGCAGCACTCACCTTTGATGATCTTCATCAGATGACAACCCTAGGACATTATGTTATACAATACATGCATGTTTTGTTCAATCAAGTTCATATTTATATCAAAAACCAGCTTTTTACATTAGCATGTGACGTTCAGAACTAGCATACCCCCCGCAAACTTACGGGGAATTCGCTAACATTTTACTAAATTACTCACGATAAACGTTCACAAAAAGCATAACAATTATTTTAAGAATTATAGATACAGACCTCCTCTATGCACTCGATATGTCCGATTTTAAAATAGCTTTTTGGTGAAAGCACATTTTGCAATATTCTAAGTATATAGCCCAGGCATCACGGGCTCGCTATTTAGACACCCGGCAAGTTTAGCACTCACCATAATCATATTTACTATTATAAAAATGTCATTACCTTTTGTTGTCTTCGTCAGAATGCACACCCAGGACGTCTACTTCAATAACAAATGTTGGTTTGGTCCAAAATAATCCATCGTTATATCCGAATAGCGGCGTTTTGTTCGTGCGTTCCAGACACTATCCGAAATAGTAAAGAAGTGTCGCGCGCTTGGCGCAATTCCTGACAATAAAATTCAAAGTATTCAATTGCCGTACGTCGAAGCATGTCAACCGCTGTTTAAAATCAATTTTTACGTCATTTTTCTCGTAGAAAAGCGGTAAAATTCCGACAGGGAATCTCCTTTTCGGCAAACAGAGGAAAAAATCCCAAAGGCGGGGGCGGTCGGGGTCACGCGCATAAGCTAGTGTCTCTTGATGGGCCACTTGAGAAAGGCGATAATGTGTTTCAGCCTGGGGCTGGAATGACGACATTCTGTTTTTTCCCGGGCTATGAGAGCCTATGGACGACGTGGGAAGTGTCACGTTAGAGCAGAGATCCTTAGTAAATGATAGAGATGGCAAAGAAGTTCCAGAAATGGTCAGACAGGCCACTTCCTGTAAAGGAATCTCTCAGGTTTTGACCTGCCATTTGAGTTCTGTTATACTCACAGACACCATTCAAACAGTTTTAGAAAATTTAGGGTGTTTTCTATCCATATGTAATAAGTATATGCATATTCTAGTTACTGAGTAGGAGTGGTAACCAGATTAAATCGGGTATGTTTTTTATCCAGCCGTGTCAATGCTGCCCCCTAGCCCTAACAGGTTTTAACACCATAGTGCCCTCCAGACTCGTCATTAAGCTCGAGACCCTGGGTCTCGACCCCACCCTGTGCGACTGGGTCCTGGACTTTCTGACACGCCGCCCCCAGGTGGTGAGGGTAGGAAACAACATCTCCACCCGGCTGATCCTCAACACTGGGGCCCCACAAGGGTGCGTTGTCAGCCCTCTCCTGTACTCCCTGTTCACCCATGACTGCGTGGCCATGCACACCTCCAATTCATTTACATTTACATTTAAGTCATTTAGCAGACGCTCTTATCCAGAGCGACTTACAAATTGGTGCATTCACCTTATAATATCCAGTGGAACAACCACTTTACAATAGTGCATCTAAATCTTTTAAGGGGGGGGGGGGGGTTAGAAGGATTACTTTATCCTATCCCAGGTATTCCTTAAAGAGGTGGGGTTTCAGGTGTCTCAATTCAATCATCAAGTTTGCACTACACTACAGTGGTAGGCTTGATTACCAACAATGACAAGACGGCCTACAGGGAGGAGGTGAGTGTGGTGTCAGGAACATAGTGTGGTGTCAGGAACATAACCTCACACTCAACGTCAACAAAACAAAAAGATGATCGTGGACTTCAGGAAACAGCAGAGGGAGCACCCCCCTATCCACATCGACGGGACAGTAGTGGAGAAGGTGGAAAGTTTTAAGTTCCTCAGCGTACACATCACGGACAAACTGAAATGGTCCACCCACACAGACAGCATGGTGAAGAAGGCGCAACAGCGCCTCTTCAACCTCAGGAGGCTGAAGAAATTTGGCTTGTCACCAAAAACACTCACAAACTTTTACAGATGCACAATCGAGAGCATCCTGTCAGGCTGTATCACCGCCTGGTACGGCAACTGCTCCGACCACAACCGTAAGGCTCTCCAGAGGGAAGTGAGGTCTGCACAACGCATCACCGGAGGCAAACTACCTGCCCTCCACGACACCTACACCACCCGATGTCACAGGAAGGCCAAAAAGATCATCAAGGACAACAACCACCCGAGCCACTGCCTGTTCACCCCGCTATCATCCAGAAGGCGAGGTCAGTACAGGTGCATCAAAGCTGGGACAAAGAGACTGAAAAACAGCTTCTATCTCAAGGCCATCAGACTGTTAAACAGCCATCACTAACATTGAGTGGCTGCTGCCAACATACTGACTCAAATCTCTAGCCACTTTAACAATAAAAAATTGGATGTAATAAATGTATCACTAGTCACTTTAAACAATGCCACTTTATATAATGTTTACATACCCTAAATTACTCATCTCATATGTAAATACTGTACTCTATGCCATCTACTGCATCTTGCCTATGTCGTTCGGCCATTGCTCACCCATATATTTATATGTACATATTCTTATTCACTGCTTTGCACTTGTGTGTATAAGGTATTTGTTGTGAAATTGTTAGATTACCTGTTAGATATTACTGCATGGTCGGAACTAGAAGCACAAGCATTTCGCTACAGTCGCATTAACATCTGCTAGCCATGCGTATGTGACCAATAAAATTTGATTTGATTTATTTAATCTATAAAAAAAACGTCACAGAAAATAAATTATTTGCCGTATTTATCAGATGAGATTATGTCGTTATCACTAAATAAACGAATTGGAAAATTGTAGGTGTGCTGCATATTTTTTTTATCCCATCTTAGGTGTGCCATGGTTTAAAAAATGTTGGGAGTTCACCATAAAACCTGAGAGAAGAAGAACAACCGGTTTTAGATAGAGACAAGCATTGTGAAGGTGCAACCACGAACACATTGCTATGTTATGTTGTTTATTTAGGCAGAGGCAGTGGTATAGATAAGCCTAATCAGACTTGCCTGTGCTCATGGTTCTCACAGGCAAAGTAAAATGATACAAATGACTTTGCTCATGATGCGCATCCCTCAAATTATACAAATGTGTCAACAGCCTGAGCACACTGGACTTGAAACAACCGTACAGAGATCCATAGAGATCTCATTAAATTACTAATTCCTAATTATATGGATGTAACTGATCAAAAACCACTGGCCTAGTGGAATGAGTCCCCTTCTCAATCCCTCTCCATGACAGACAAGCCCAATGGGCTGTTAGAATTAAATGGGCTGTTTAGAATGGTGGCTCATTGAGACCTTTACCCTGTTGTTCTCATCAAGAACATACGTGTGTGTGTGTGTGTGTCTGTGTGTGTGTGTGTGTGTGTGTGTGTGTGTGTGTGTGTGTGTGTGTGTGTGTGTGTGTGTGTGTGTATAATGTTGTGATGAAGTGTGTGTGTGTGTGTTGTTTATGCTTGTGTCAACTGCCAATGGGATTTCACCTCAGGCTTTATCCATGCAGTCAAAACACTCAGGCTTTATCCATGCAGTCGAAACACTCAGGCTTTATCCATGCAGTCGAAACACTCAGGCTTTATCCTCTGCGCAGTCAAAACACTCAGGCTTTGTCCATGCAGTCAAAACACTCAGGCTTTGTCCATGCAGTCAAAACACTCAGGCTTTATCCATGCTGTCAAAACACTTACAGATCCGGGTTTCCTATAGCCTTTGCAGTGTAACGTTCACTGTTCAATCCCACATTTAGGTTGGCGTCCCTAATGGCACCCTATTCCCTATATAGTGCACTACTTTTGACCAAAGCCCTATGCACTATAAAGGGAATAGGGTGCCATTGAGGTGGTCTTCCAGGGGTATCGTTAGCATCTAGGCTGTTTCCCCACAGACATTCTTGTTATGTCCCAAACGACTGCCTATATTCCGTTCATACAGCTCCATGGACCCTAGTCAAAAGTAGTGCACTATTTAGGGAATAGGGTGCCATTTGGTGGAGTTGTAATGCTGAACGTGATGATTCCATCAAAGTATTGTTAAATAACAACAAAGTGGAGGAGGTGAAAGAGGACATGACTGTCTTTGTTTTTGAATGAAAATTCAAGTGATATTTAAGCTATCAGACTTCAAGTTAATATTGATTGAGTGCAACATCGAAACACACAATGCTCAGATGGTGTTCTAGAGCGCTAGGGACATTTCCAACAAACAAACATTCTGATAAACAGATGTTTAGAACGGAACGAGTGGGAAAAGATTCAGGCTTTAGGGCATTTCCAGGGTTTGATAGCTAAATTAAAAAAAATAAGAAAAAAAAGAGTTTGTTTTTCTGCATCATAAATGGCACCTTATTCCCTATGTAGTGCACTGCGTTTGACAAGGGCAAATGGCACCCTATTCCCTATGTAGTGCATAGGGCTCTGGTTAAAAGTAGTGCACTATGTAGGAAATAAGGTGCCATTTGGGACTTAGCCCCTCTCTGTCTTTGGAAGTCTAGATGCCATGATGAAAGTGATTCTTTCAAACACAATATCTCCCCGACTATCTAGCCCAAGCCTATACTATCTTTTTCACTTCAATGAGATAAAACCACTGAGCCATCTAACCACTCATGCTCAGGCAAGTGTTAGACATCTATCGTTCTCTTTTGTGATGTTCTAATATGTTGGTGGCGAAAACAATGTTTTCACCATAATCACCCCGTACACCATTATCAGCTCGCACCCCATAATCACCACGCCACCCCATAATCACCCCACTCCCCATAATGACCCTGCAGCCCTAGAATATTTCTCTAACCTCTTAGGTGATGATATCACACTATGTTGTGTGACTGAACCCTGTTAGCGCATTGTAAAGCTATCATTCAGAAATTGAGTTCATGGGTAGATGGCTTCCAACAAAGCATTTTAGGGATTGAGGCACATCCCTCTTCCCAGTGCGATATGTTTGAAGAGGCATTTCCCGGCGGTGTTATGTGTTGAAAGAGGTTTGGTGAAAGCAGCGAGGAGTCTCTTTGGGTGTCTGATTCCACAAGAGACTGAGGAGATTAAATCTGTATCTTTGATCCTGTTGCTGTCTGTCCTCCTGTGGGTCTGAAGCACACTTAAGAAAGACACCTCCTTCTCGGCTCTGCAGCTCAGCAGCTCTGTAGGTCTGTAGTTCAGCAGCTCTGTAGTTTGTAGGTCTGCAGGTCTGTAGGTCTGTAGGTATGTCGGTCTGTCGGTTTGTAGGTCTACAGGTCTATAGGTCTGCAGGTTTGTAAGTCTGTAGGTCTGTAGGTCTGCACCTCTGTAGGTCTGTAGGTCTGTCGGTCTGTCGGTCTGTCGGTCTGCACCTCTGTAGGTCTGTAGGTCTGTAGGTATGTCGGTCTGTCGGTCTGTCGGTCTGTAGGTCTGCAGGTCTATAGGTCTGTAGGTCTACAGGTTTGTAGGTCTGTAGGTCTGTCGGTCTGTAGGTCTGCAGGTCTGTAGGTCTGCAACTCTGTAGGTGTGTAGCTCAGCAGCTCTGTAGGTCTGTAGCTCAGCAGTCACTGGAGTTAAACTCTCAGAAATGCATTCCAAATGGCACCCTATTCCCATCCCTACATAGTACACTATGATCCCTGGTCAAAAGAAGTGCACTATATAGGGAATAAGGATTGGGACGCAACCTCTATCCAACGGCTTGGATACACTCCAACCATTTTACACAAGGGGGGTTGGACTTGGAAATAAACCTTTTTCAAAGCTATCCCAGGGCTATTCCCAAACTGATATAGATGTTCTTTTTTGCAGTATGTAAAACTTCTTTCTATGAGAGAATAACACATTTGGCACTTGTATCTTAACCAGCTGGAAAAGGACTGCTTCCAACTGAGCCGGGTAAAGTGATGGTCTCTCCAGGAACATGAAAGTAGCAGCTATTTCACTAGGAGTAGTTCACTAGGAGTAGTTCACTAGGAGTTGTTCACTAGGAGTTGTTCACTAGGAGTAGTTCACTAGGAGTTGTTCACTAGGAGTAGTTCACTAGGAGTTGTTCACTAGGAGTAGTTCACTAGGAGTTGTTCACTAGGAGTAGTTCACTAGGAGTTGTTCACTAGGAGTTGTTCACTAGGAGTAGTTCACTAGGAGTTGTTCACTAGGAGTAGTTCACTAGAAGTTGTTCACTAGGAGTAGTTCACTAGGAGTTGTTCACTAGGAGTCGTTCACTAGGAGTAGTTCACTAGGAGTATTTCACTGGGAGTAGTTCACTAGGAGTTGTTCACTAGGAGTTGTTCACTAGGAGTAGTTCACTGGGAGTAGTTCACTAGGAGTATTTCACTGGGAGTAGTTCACTAAGTGTTTTTCACTAGGACTATTTAAAACTTCTTTGGGATCGGTGTCCCTTCCACGGGACGGTTGAGCTAACGTAGGCTAATGCGATTAGCATGAGGTTCTAAGTAACAAAAGAATTCCCAGGACATACTTAGGCTGGGTTTCTGTACAGCACTTTGAGATATCAGCTGATGTACGAAGGGCTATATAAATACATTTGATTTGATGATTTGATTTGATTTGACATAAACATATCTGATATTGGCAGAAAGCTTAAATTCTTGTTAATCTAACTGCACTGAATACCATGCTATTGTTTGAGGAGAGTGCACAATTTTGAACATAAAAAGTTATTAATAAACAAATTAGGCACATTGGGGCAGTCCTGATACCACATTTTTAACAGAAATACATTGGTTCATTTGATCAGTCTGAAATAAAATAAAATCAAATGTATTTATATAGCCCTTCTTACATCAAAACCTTGCACATACGCTGCTGCCATCTAGTCGCCAAGATCTAAATTGCACCTGGGCTGGCAAAATACATTATGGCCTTTCTCTTGCATTTCAAAGATGATGGTACAAAAAAAATACAAAAGAATGGTTGGTTTTGTCTTTGTATTATCTTTTACCAGATCTGTTGTATTCTACTACATTCCTTTCACATTTCCATAAACTTCAATGTGTTTCCTTTAAAATGGTACCAAGAATATGCATATCCTTGCTTCAGGGCCTGAGCTACAGGCAGATAGGTGTAGTTCACTAGGACTAGTTCACAGGTGAGGATGACAAAACAAGACAGTGTCAGTTAAGGAGGGAGGATGGGGATGCTGACAGTAAAGTGTATCATTAATGAGAACATCCAATGAGCCACAATTAAAAACCACACTTGTTGCCAAGAAACCTAGGATATATCCCAATTGGCACCCTATTCCGTACGTAGTGCGCTACTTCAACCAGGGCCCATTTAATGAAAGTACTAAAATCCATGTCAAGGCCGTTTGAAGTCAGTTTAACCTTGTTTCGTTGGCTGACAATTAATCAATGTTGTTTATTAGACAGCAGGATTGTTTCAAACATGTGGGCACAAGGGTCGACGGATTGAAGCCGTGCTACATGGACGGAGAATCCCATATTGCACCCTATTCCCTTTATAGTGCACTACTTTTGACCAGAGCTCATAAGGCTCTGGTCAAAAGTAGTGCACTATAAAGGGAAAAGGGTGCCATTTGAGGTGCAGGCGGAGTGGATCTAGCAGGATCTGGCATACAGAATTGCTCAGAAGTATAAAACCCCATTAACCCTTAGCCTACAATCGAATTAACATAATAATACAAATTCCCCATCAAAATCCGTCTGTTTAAACTAGAGATATCTGTTTTTTTGTATGGGCTGCGTCTCAATCGACCGCGTCCGCCGATATCGCCCTTCCCCATCTGTGGTGAAAGGTGGGATAGCTAGAAAGATGGTCTGTCAGACCACGATACATCCTGAAAATCCGTGTTCTCACAAAAAATTTTGTAGTGTCCGAACGGTTTGGCCTACAAAGTATTATGACTACTCTGACGAACACAATGGCGTTCTCCGTTTTGCTCTGGGACGGCCACAAGCGTCACAAAACTCATCTGAAGTCAGTACTGCCTCTTCTGCAGACAGCACAGCCTCCCCCTGTTATACAGAGACCTACACAGCATCTCAATATCTTTCATTTAAAAAATGTTTTTACCTTTATTTAACTAGGCAAGTCAATTAAGAACAAATTATTTTTTTTCAATGATGGCCAAGGAACAGTGGGTTAACTGCCTTGTTCAGGGGCAGAATGACAGATTTCTACCTTGTCAGCTCAGGGATTCGATCTTGCAACCTTTCGGTTACTAGTCCACCGCTCTAACCACTAGGCTACCTGTCGCCTCCATTCCAGTATACAGGGAAAGAAAAATGAAATAATCAAAAACTCTTACGGGGTGTCAAGACTATAGAGCGTTAACTTGACACGTGCCGCTTTGGCCTCCCAGATTGGTTCGCTTGTGGGCGTGCTGGCAACGTATAGCAGCACATTCGGTTGTGCATCAAAGAATTTAGCATAGCAAGTTTGTATGAAGGTCTGGTTATTAAAGGGGTAAATAATTTAATCCATTCTCCGTTTCGTTAATTTGTTAGTAAAATGCTCTAAACCACTCTGGTGACAAACAAACTTTGTTCCCCTGTCTCCAATCATCCACATTGCTCCGAGAACACATTCAAGTAAGTAAATACATGTAAGAAAAATAAATAAAATGTAACGATGTATTATTACCTAGCTAGCTAGCTACAGTAGTCTGCAGGCTAACTCAAATGAGCTGCTAACGTAGCTAGCTAGCCATCTAGCCAACTTTACATACTGTATTGTTAGCTAGCTAAGATAATTAAATATCACCAGCTCTCTAACTTCATATTAGCTAGCTATCTTGATGTATTTATCATTGTAAATTAAAAGCACAAACTCCAAAAGCATTTGTAGGTTGCTAGCTAGCAAACAGCCATGGAAGAGTGTGATAGGATTAGCAGCTCCAGTTCAAATCAAAGCATATCAAATCAAAGTTTATTTGTCACATGCGCCGAAGACAACCGGTCTAGACCTTACAGTGAAATGCTTACTTACAGGCTCTAACCAACAGTGCAAAAAAAGGTATTAGGGGAACAATAGGTAAGTAAAGAAATAAAACAACAGTAAAAAGACAGTGAAAAATAACAGTAGCGAGGCTATATACAGTTGCGAGTCTATAACAGTAGCGAGGCTACATACAGACACCGGTTAGTCGGGCTGATTGAGGAAGTATGTACATGTAGATATGGTTAAAGTGACTATGCATATATGATAAACAGAGAGTAGCAGTAGCGTAAAAGAGGGGTTGGCGGGTGGTGGGTAGCGGGACACAATGCAGATAGCCCGGTTAGCCAATGTGCGGTGGTGCTGGTTGGTCGGGCCAATTGAGGTAGTATGTACATGAATGTATAGTTAAAGTGACTAGGCATATATGATAAACAGAGAGAGTAGCAGCAGTGTAAAAGAGGGGTTGGGGTTGGGGGCACACAATGCAAATGGTCCAGATAGCCAATTGTCAAGAAAGTGAGAGAGTAGGGTACTCTGAATAGGGCAGGTACTTTGCTGTAGTTTTAGTCCCTATAGAGAAAAATTGAGACCGAGATAATAACAACATAATATTCAGTGCTGTCTAATTTGAGTACAATGAATCCTGTTTCTTTGTGATGTTTTCTGTCATAAGACAGAGAGTCGTGAAACCCTGTCTACAGCGGAAAAGGTCACAAGCAATGTTCCATGAGCAATAGTTTTTGTTTTTGCCTTAGCGCTACACAGATTAAAATGATCAACTCATCATCAAGCTACAAGTGTGTATTTATGTATTAATTTGTGATGCTATCTACGATCCTGCTGTTGTCACATGCTACACATGCACACGTGTGTGCACATGCACCTACAGTATCAGACCCATGTCTTTGTTGGAGACGGGGCCTTTCCTCTCCAGAGAAAAGGAATGCGGCTCCGTCCCTGGAGCGAACCTCACCAGGAGGAACTGGATCCTCAACTACCGCCTCTTCCCAGCCAAGTTGACCGCCGAGTGCACCTTCTGCGTTCTTATGTCCCAGTGGCAGATGTAACGGCGAGTCATCGGGGTCCACCCTGCTAATGCAGAGGCTTATGGGAAGGCTACCTGTGTCCTGCATAACTTCATGAGGATAGACTCGAGGACCAGTAGAGGGCCATCAGCTCTCCACCGTGGGCCAGAAGTCTGCTGCTCTGCAGGATGTTGTCAGGATGGGGGCAATCTGTGTGCGGGAGATCGTCACCTCCTACTTCTTTGAGGAGGGTGCTGTTCCCTGGCAACACCTTGTGCCATAGACTACAATATGCACAACCAAAGGCTCCATTTTAAGAACCACCCACATTTCAGTAAAAGAGCATTCTTCCATTTGCGTAGCTACTGTATGTCATCTGCAGTTATTCAATTCCTAGTTTCTCTCCCTTTGATTTCTACTTCTCAGGTGAGGTTGCTGTTCAGGTAAGGGTAATGTCTGCACAAAAAAAAGGCTCTTTCAAGAGGCTCAGGTGTATAACTGTGTGGGCTGTGGCTCCTTCCACATTCAAAGAATAGACAAGAGGACCAACCATGTAGAATAGTAAGACACTCCATTATTTATATTCATGTAACTATGCTATATTGTTGGTGTTCTTATGTGAGTGTGTGTGTTTGTGTGCATGTTTTTCAGTATAAAGTACTCTGCAGCCACTAAGTGTGGACACTGTGGACACCAGGTGAGGCAACAGACTCACAGATTATTGTTGAATACTGCCTCTTTAACTACCTTATTTTCTCAATATGTCTCCCTCCCTGACTTCATCTCTCTCCGCCCTTCTCCCTAAATCCTCCACGTTACATCAGCTGTGTCAGTGAACACCTCCCCCTATCTGAAGTGCCTGACACATAGAGGGCACAGCATGGTCTGAAGTGAGAGATCACTTGGTCAGTCAACAGGAAGTATTATTAAAGAGATGTTTTACATTGAAATGCAGATAGAGATGTAGTAGTCCCAGGGTTAATGATCCAAGGTCAGTTTAGCATTTCTTGATGATTATGATGACTGACATAGTGTTAGAATTAAAAGGGCTTAATCATGCCATCTCTCTCATTATCTGTCTCTCGTTTGCAGTTATGTTTTGATGTGAGAAGTATGCCAACCCCTAGTCCCGTCATTACCACCTCACATGCTCTAAGATAACCCTCAGGCCAACTGGAGGCCCAAGCAGTGTTGCCATGTTCGTGGCTTTCCAGAAAATTGGGCTACTTTGAAAACGATGTTGGGGGGTGAAAATGTATTGGTCACGGGTGGCGGGATTTTGGGCTACTTCTAAATTTCACCCTGGCCACCATGGCATTTCTCTTCAAAAAATATAGATCTATTTCACTGTGACCTGCTGATGCTTACTATTATTTAGTGAGGAGGCTGTTACTGAGGTGAGTGAGTGAGTGAGTGAGTGAGTGAGTGAGTGAGTGAGTGAGTGAGTGAGTGAGTGAGTGAGTGAGTGAGTGAGTGAGTGAGTGAGTGAGTGAGTGAGTGTGTCACGCCCTGATCTGTTTCACCTGTCTTTGTGCTTGTCTCCACCCCACTCCAGGTGTCTCCCATATTCCCCATTATCCCCTGTGTATTTATACCTGTGTTCTCTGTTTGTCTGTTGCCAGTTCGTTTTGTCCGTTCAAACCAACCAGCAGGTTTCCCTTGCTCTTGTCTTTGCTATAGTCCCTGTTTTCTAGTATCCTGGTGTTTACCTTTTCTGCCCGCCCTGACCCTGAGCCTGCCTGCCGTCCTGTACCTTTGCCCCACTACTCTGGATTATCAACCCCTGCCTGCCTAGACCTGCCGTTTTCCTGCCCCTGTTGCTGTAATAAACATTATTACTTCAACACAGTCTGCAATTGGGGCTTACCTGAAACGTGATAGAATGAATGAATGAATGAATGAATGAATGAATGAGTGAGTGAGTGAGTGAGTGAGTGAGTGAGTGAGTGAGTGAGTGAGTGAGTGAGTGAGTGAGTGAGTGAGTGAGTGAGTGAGTGAGTGAGTGAGTGAGTGAGTGAGTGAGTGGTGGAGAGGGGGAGGGCCAGAGAGGTGTGTGTGCATTGAGAGCACTGGTTGAGCGAGTGCTGCAGCTGAGTCATGGAGACAGAGCAGCACGCGCACACGTCATGGCCATTTTTTTTGTAGGTAGGCTATTTAGATTGGTCATTATGGAGATACCTACTTCCAACCCTTTTTCCATAAAACATATTAACATGCTAGAAGCGATAAGTACGGCGACAAAGCATTTGAAAACGACTTTAGTCCCGTAGAGCCCTTTATATAAATTCGCTCAGAGCTTGATTAAAGTAAACTGCGTTCTAATTGCAAATGTTCTTATGGATAACAGTATCAAGCGAAGGGTTTACACATGCTCGGTTCTAGGGGCTGGGGCTGCTCGGTTCTAGGGGCTGGGGCTGCTCTGTTCTAGGGGCTGGGGCTGCTCTGTTCTAGGGTCTGGGGCTGCTCTGTTCTTGGGTCTGGGGCTGCTCTGTTCTTGGGTCTGGGGCTGCACAGTTCTAGGGTATGGGGCTGCTCGGTTCTAGGGGCTGGGGCTGCACAGTTCTAGGGTCTGGGGCTGCTCGGTTCTAGGGGCTGGGGCTGCACAGTTCTAGGGTCTGGGGCTGCTCGGTTCTAGGGACTGGGGCTGCACAGTTCTAGGGTATGGGGCTGCTCGGTTCTACGGGCTGGGGCTGCACAGTTCTAGGGTCTGGGGCTGCTCAGTTCTAGGGTATGGGGCTGCTCGGTTCTAGGGTCTGGGGCTGCACAGTTCTAGGGTCTGGGGCTGCTCAGTTCTAGGGTATGGGGCTGCTCAGTTCTAGGGTCTGGAGCGCTGCACAATTGAAGTTATGGAACTCCCTCGCGTGGTTGTGTTAAGTCCACAATGAAAATGACATTAAATGTGAATGATAGGCTACATTTGTATCTGTTGGCCATGAAGTAGGCTATTCATTTCTATGCCATTGAAGGCTACTGTAGCCTACCAATTTATACAATAAATATACAGTGTATTGAAATGACGATATCACTGGAGTCATTGCAAATCAATTATGTCACTTGTGTAGCGTACCTGGAGCTGGCAAGCGGATTTAAAAAATAGCCTATAACTTCAGTTTGTTGTTGTAGCTGTCACGCCCTGATCTGTTTCACCTATCCCTGTGATTGTCTCCACCCCTCCACTTATTTTCCCCAGTGTATTTATCCCTGTGTTTCCTGTCTCTCTGTGCCAGTTCGTCTTGTGTCTTTAGTCAAGTCAACCAGCGTGTTTTTTGCCCCGTACTCCTTTTCTATTCTCTTTTGCTAGTCTTTCTGGTTTTGACCACTGCCTGACTCTGGACTACTTTCCCGCCTGCCTGATCATCCTGCCTGCCCTGACCTTGAATCTGCCTGCCCTTCGGTACCTATTGGACTCTGAACTGGTTTTGACTTTTTGCCTGTACACGACCATTCACTTGTCTAACGCCTTTTTGGATTAATAAACATTGTAAGACTTCAACCATCTGCCTCCTGTGTCTGCATCTGGGTCTGGCCTTGTGCCTTGATTGTAGCCTTGTGCCTTGATTGTAGCCTTGTGCTGTTATGCCATTATTAATGACCATGTTTCGTTAATTAAATTGGAAGTTATCATTTGTGATCATGGTCACAGCTCTATCGCGAATGTGTCCATCTCCACATTTAATGTCAGTTTCATTGTGGACTTTTCCCTGAAATTAGATGTTGGCCTATCAGGGGCTAAAGTCTATTTAGATCTACTGTAGTTCAGAAAACCATGGCAAAGTTGAATTGCAAATATAAACCCAGATTTTAACAGTAGCCTATGCCTATTGAAATAACAAGTCAAATAGGCAAAAGACAGTCAAAAGACACACCTACAGTGGCTTGAGAAAGTATTCATCCCCACTGGTATTTTTCCTATTTTATTGCCTTAAAACCTATAATTAAAATAGACTTTTGGGGGGGTTTGTATCATTTGATTTTCACAACATGCCTACCACTTTGAAGACACAAAATATTTTTATTATGAAACAAACAAGAAGTAACACAAAAACAGAACTTGAGCATGCATAACTATTCACCCACCCAAAGTCAATACTTTTTAGAGCCAACTTTTGCAGCAATTACAGCTGCAAGTCTCTGGGGTATGTCTCTATAAGCTTGGCACATCAAGCCACTGGGATTTTTGCCCATTCTTCAAAACTGCAAAACTGCTTCAGCTCCTTCAAGTTGGATGGGTTCCGCTGGTGCAAAGAAAGTTTCAAGTCATACCACAGATTCTTAATTGGATTGAGGTCTGGGCTTTGACTAGGCCATTCCAAGACATTTAAATGTTTCCCCTTGCCAAAGCAACCACTCGAGTGTTGCTTTGGCAGAATGCTTAGTCATTGTCCTGCCGGAAGGTGATTCTCTGTCCCAGTCTCAAATCTCTGGAAGACTGAAACAGGTTTCCCAAGAATGTCCCTGTATTTAGCACCATCCATCATTCCTTCAATTCTGCCCAGTTTCCCAGTCACTGCCGATGAAAAATGAAAAACATCCCCACTGTATGATGCTGCCACAACCATGCTTCACTGTCGGGATGGTGTTCTCGGGGTGATGAGAGGTGTTGGGTTTGCGCCAGACATAGCATTTCCCTTGATGGCCAAAAAGCTACACTTAAGTCTCATCTGACCAGAGGACCTCATCTGACCAGAGACCTTTGGGGAGTCTCTCACATTCCTTTTGGCGAACACCAAATGTGTTTGCTTTTGGCGAACACCAAATGGCTTTTTTCTGGAAACTCTTCCGTAAAGCCCAGCTCTGTGGAGAGTACGGCTTTAAGTGGTCCTATGGACAGATACTCCAATCTCCAGTGTGGAGCTTTGCAGCTCCTTCAGGGTTATCTTTGTACTCTTTGTTGCCTCTGATTAATGCCCTCATTGCTTGGTCCGTGAGTTTGGTGGGTGGTCCTCTGTTGGCAGGTTTGTTGTGGTGCCATATTCTTTCCATTTTTAAAAATATTCAAATTTTCGGATATTTTTTTATAACCCAACCCTGATCTGTTCTTCTCCACAACTTTGTCCCTGACCTGTTTGGAGAGCTCCTTGGTCTTCATGATGCCTCTTGCTTGGTGATGCCCCTTGCTAAGTGGTGTTGCAGACTCTGGGGCCTTTTGGAAAAGGTGTATAAATACTGAGATCATGTGACACTTAGATTGCACACAGGTGGACTTCATTTAACTCATTTTGTGACTTCTGAAGGTAGTTGGTTGCAACAGATCTTATTTAGGGGCTTCATAGCAAAAGGGGTGAATACATATGCACGCACCACTTTTCAATAACATATTTTTTTATTATTATTATTTTGTGTATGTCCATTACATGAAATCGAAATAAAAATCTATATAAATTACGGGTTGCAATGCAACAAAGTAGGAAAAACGCCAAGGAGGATTAATATTTTGCAAGGCACTGTACACATTCTAGGGTTTTTCTTTATTTTATACTATTTTCTACATTGTAGAATAATAGTAAAGACATCAAAACTATGAAATAACACATATGGAATCATATAATAAACCCCCAAAAATATGTTATATTTGAGATTCTTCAAAGTAGCAACCCTTTGCCTTGCTGACAGCTTTGCACACTCTTGGCATTCTCTCAACCAGCTTCATGAGGTAGTCACCTGGAATGCATTTCAATTAACAGGTGTGCCCTGTTAAAAGTTAATTAGTGGAATGTATTTCCTTCTTACTGCATTAGAGCATATCAGTTGTGTTGTGACAAGGTAGGGGTTGTATGCAGAAGATAGCCCTATTTGGTAAAACATCAAGTCCATATTAAGGCAAGAACAGCTCAAATAAGCAAAGAGAAATGACAGTCCATCATTACTTTCAGACATGAAGGCCAGTCATGAAAGTTTCTTCAAGTGCTGTCACAAAAAAACATGAAGCGCTAGGATCCAACTGGCTCTCATTAGGACCACCACAGGTGAGTGGATGATCTCCGCATGTGTGGTTCCCACCGTGAAGCATGGAGGAGGTGTGATGGTGTGCTTTGCTGATGACTCTTTTAGTGATTTATTTACAATTCAAGGCACACTTAAACAGCATGGCTACTACAGCATTTTGCAGCAATACGCCATCCCATCCGGTTTGTGCTTTATCATTTGTTTTTCATCAGGACAATGACCCAAAACACTCCTCCAGTCTATTTAAGGACAATTTGACCTCAACCCAATTGAGATGGTTTAGGATGAGTTTGTATTTGTATAGTGTGTATGTTATCGTTTGTGTGTGTGTGTATGCATGTGTCTGTGCCTATGTTTGTGTTTCTTTACATTCCCCGCTGTTCCATAAGGTGTATTTTTATCTGTTTATTGAAACAAATTTTACTGGTTGCAACAGTTACTTGATGTGGAATAGAGTTCAATTTATTCACGGCTCAATGTAGTACTGTGTGCCTCCCATAGTCTGTTCTGGACTTGGGGACTGTGAAGAGACCTGGTGGCATGTCTTGTGGGGTATGCATGAGTGTCTGAGCTGTGTGCTAGTAGTTCAAACAGACAGCTCGGAGCATTTAACATGTCAATACATCTCATAAATACAAGTAGTGATGAAGTCAATCTCTCCTCCACCTTGAGCCAGGAGAGATTGACATGCATATTATTAATATTTGCTCTCCCTGTACATCCAAGGGCCAGCCGTGCTGTCCTGTTCTGAGCCAATTGCAATTTTCGTAAGTCCCTTCATGTGGCACCTGACCACATGACTGAACAGTCACCTCGACTTGCTCAATATCCACAATATTTATTTGGTTGAGGTTTAGTATTCAGTGAATGATTGGACCAAATACAATGCTTTTATTTTTTTAAATATTTAAGACTAACTTATTCCTTGCCACCCACTCTGAAACTAACTGCAACCCTTTGTTAAGTGTTGCAGTCATTTCAGTCGCTGTAGTAGCTGACATGTATAGTGTTGAGCCATCCGCATACATAGACACACTGGCTTTGGCATTTCATTAGTAAATATTGAAAAAGTAATGGGCCTAGACAGCTGCCCTGGGGAATTCCTGATTCGACCTGGATTATGTTGGAGAGGCTTCCAATAAAGAACACCCTCTGTGTTCTGTAAGACAGTTAACTCTTTATCCCCAATATAGCAGGGTGTGTAAAGCCATAACACATACGTTTTTCCAGCAGCAGACTATGATCGATAATGTCAGCAGCTGCACTGAAGTCTAACAAAACAGCTCCCACAATCTGTTTATCATCAATTTCTCTCCTCCAATCATCAGTAATTTGTGTAAGTGCTGTGCTTGTTGAATGTACTTCCCTGTAAGTATGCTGAAAGATTGTTGTCAATTTGTTTACTGTAAAATAGCATTGTATCAGGTCAAACACCATTTTTTCAAAAGTTTACTAAGTGTTAGTAACATGCTAATTGATCGGCTATTTGAGCCAGTAAAGGGGGCTTTACTATTCTTAGGTAGCAGAATGACTTTTGCTTCCCTCCAAGCCTGGGGGCACACATTTTCTAGTATACTTAAATTTAAAATATGGCAAATAGGAGTGGCAATATCGTCCGCTATCATACTCAGTAATTTTCCATCCAAGTTGTCAGACCCCAGTGGCTTGTCATTGTTGATAAATACAAATCACCTCTTCCACACTCAATTTACAGAATACAAAATATCAATGCTTGTCTTTCATAATTTGGTCAGATATACATAGATGCGTAATGTCAGCATTTGTTGCTGGCATGTCATGCCTAAATCTGCTAATCTTGAAAAAAATCAAAAAAATAATTGGACCGCAGAGTGAAGGAAAGACTGTTGGAAAAGCATTCCTCATGAAGCTGGTTGAGAGAATGCCAAGAGTGTGCAAAGCTGTCATCAAGGCAAATGACTGATGGCCTGATGACTCCTTGCTGTCCCCAGTCCACCTGGCCGTGCTGCTGATCCAGTTTCAACTGTTCTGCCTGCGGCTATGGAACCCTGACCTGTTCACCGGATGTGCTACCTGTCCCAGCCCTGCTGTTTACAACTCTCTAGAGACAGCAGGAGCGATAGAGATACTCTGAATGATCGTCTATGAAAAGCCAACTGACATTTACTCTTGAGGTGCTGACCTGTTGCACCCTCGACAACCACTGTGATTATTATTATTTGACCCTGCTGGTCATCTATGAACATCTGAACATCTTGGCCATGTTTTGTTATAATCTCCACCCAGCACAGCCAGAAGAGGACTGGCCACCCCTCACAGCCTGGTTCCTCTCTATGTTTCTTCCTAGGTTCTGGCCTTTCTAGGGAGTTTTTCCTAGCCACCGTGATTCTACACCTGCATTGCTTGCTGTTTGGGGTTTTAGGCTGGGTTTCTGTACAGCACTTTGAGATATCAGCTAATGTAAGAAGGGCTTTATAAATAAATTTGAAATAAATTAGAAATTTGATTTTGATCAAGGCAAATGGTGGCTACTTTGCCTTGGCACCTCAGGAGTTTCTGCTATATGGCCAATTTACCATGGCTAAGGGCTGATCTTTGTGATATATGGCCAATATACCACAGCTAAGGGCTATGTCCTAAGAACAGCCATTAGCCGTGGTACATTGACCATATACCACACCTCCTCAGGCCTTATTGCTTAATCATAACAGTCAAAACAAGTTAAATGGACATCCATTAAAGGAAAATGATCTGGAGAGTTTAATAAGGTGATTTATCTTTTCTCTTGCAACATATTCTTAAAATCACAATCATTATTATTTTCATGGAAAACCTAGTTTTGCTTCTTAGCCTACATCGTTAAAATTTACATCAAAGTTCCTTCTTAATTAGCTCTATAGCGTTATTGACAAAGTATTTATTGGATAAATGTAGCAACTCCTCTCTCTCGCTGCAAAAAAATTGATGGGCTAGTATTCAGGCCTTGTGGGCGGGTTTTCAGAGGTCATTATGCTAAGGGTGGTTAGGAGACACCGCGAGAGACACTATTATGTAATTGTGATGACCTGAGAGAATATGAAGTTTAGTAACACTGTGATTCATTAGTCATATGCTGTCTTCCCTGCTCCTCTGTTCTTACCTCTTTCCCTTTGTCTGTCACCCTGAAGATGGCACAGTGATGCCGAAACGTTGGTGATTTACCCAGAGTGTGCAACTCTCTTTATTTTTAGAGCTTCTAGTTTATCCACCGTCAGTCAGCATCTCTACATAAAATAATTTTCTCTGGGTGTGGACCAAGTTATGTTTTTTATTCCACCTTTATCTGTCTTTCTCCCTGTCTCCACTTTCTTCCTCTGTTTTTTATAATACACACCTAATGTGCATTGAAGTACAGGTTGAACTTGCATTGATAATATACAATCGAATGTATAACATTCTTTTTTATCTTTATTTAACTAGGCAAGTCAGTTAAGAAGAAATTCTTATTTTCAATGACAGCTTAGGAACAATGAGTTAACTGCCATGTTCAGGGGAAGAACAACATATTTTTACCTTGTCAGCTAAGGGATTTGCAACCTTTCAGTTACAAGTCCAACACTCTAACCATTAGGCTACCTGCATGTATTTATAAAACTTGGATAATTAACTTATTTCAATAGAGCTTTTCACATTCCCTACTGGAATTGGTTCACATTATCTTCTGGTTGAAATTAAGTCTGTCATTACATCAAATACTACACCTATTCTGTGTCAGTGCAGATGAAGGAAATGACACGGTGAGATTGACCATTTTAGAGTATTTACAGGATACATTGGAAGTGTAGTCTACTCTTTTTTTTAAACATTTTATTCTGGTCCCGTATATATGAGTTACAAATCAACCATTAACTAGTTAAATCATGTGTTCCAAGTCTACTGCAGAGTTACAATGTGTAACCCTTGATTCCCCAAGACCAGGATTGGTTAACACTGTTAAAGTGTATAATTGTAATACATACATGCAGACACAGCATCATTCAAAGACTGGAATTTTATACTCCTAGTATTGGATACGACTGAGAGAGAATGTCTCACAGACATTACATTTACATTTTCATTTTAGTCATTTAGCAGACGCTCTTATCCAGAATGGCTTAAAGTTAGTGCATTCATCTTACGATAGCTAGGTGGGACGACCACAGATCACATTAATAGTAAGTACATTTTTCATCAATAATGGCAGAGCTAGCAAGGGGGAAAGCGTCAAGTGCCAGTGCCAGTTCACGAAAGGGTTATTTTTTTGGAGCTCCTTCCTTTTGCTGCAGAAACTGATCAAATTAAGATCTGACATATAGGCTACAGTAAACTTAAACTGTCACATTATGCATGAACACTTTATGTATAGGGCTGTATTTATAGGGCTGTATGTACAGGGCTGTATGTATAAGGCTGTATGTATAAGGCTGTATGTATAAGGCCGTATGTATAGGGCCGTATGTATAGGGCTGTATGTATAGGGAAGTATGTACAGGGCAGTATGTAAAGGCCTGTATGTATAGGGCTGTATGTATAGGGCTGTATGTAAAGGGCTGTATTTGTAGGGCAGTAGGTATAGGGCTGTATGTATAGGGCTGTTTTTATAGTGCTGTATGTATAGGGCAGTATGACAAGGGCAGTATGACAAGGGCAGTATGTACAGGGCCGTATGTACAGGGCCGTAAGTACAGGCATGTATGTGCTAACCGATCGCTGCAGCTGTACATAGTCCATCTGTAAATTGCACACCCAATCTACCTACCTCATCCCCATACTGTTTTTATTTTATGTACTTTTCTGCTCTTTTGCACACCAGTATTTCTACTTGCACATCATCATATGCTCGTTTATCACTCCAGTGTTAATCTGCTAAATTGTAATTAGTCGCTCCTATGGCCTGTTTATTGCCTACCTCCTCATGCCTTTTTCACACACTGTATATAGACTTTCTTTTTTTCTACTGTGTCATTGACTTGTTTATTGTGTCATTGACTTGTTTATTGTGTTTTGGCTTGTTTATTGTTTACTCCATGTGTAACTCTATGTTGTTGTCTGTGTCACACTGCTTTGCTTTATCTTGGCCAGGTCGCAGTTGTAAATGAGAACTTGTTCTCAACTAGCCTACCTGGTTAAATAAAGGTGAAATAAAAATAAAATAAAATGTACAAGGCAGTAGGTATAGGACTGTATGTATAGGGCAGTATTTATAGGGCTGTATGTATAGGGCTGTATGTATAGGGTTGTATGTATAGGGCTGTATGTATAGGGTTGTATGTATAGGGATGTACGTATAAGGCTGTATGTATAGGGCTGTATGTATAGGGCCGTATGTATAGGGCCATACTTATAGGGAAGTATGTACAGGGAAATATGTAAAGGCCTGTATTTATAGGGCTGTATGTATAGGGATGGATGTAAAGGGCTGTATTTATAGTGCTGTATGTATAGGGCAGTATGTACAGGGCAGTATTTATAGGGCTGTATGTATAGGGCAGTATGACAAGGGCAGTATGTACAGAGCCGTATGTACAGGTCTGTATGTACAGGGCAGTATGTACAGGGCAGTATGTGCAGGGAAGTATGTACAGGGCTGTATGTACAGGGCAGTATTTACAGGGCTGTATGTATAGGGCAGTATTTATAGGGCTGTATGTACAGGGCAGTAATTATAGGGCAGTATATATATGGTTGAATGTATAGGTCTGTATGTATAGAGCTGTATGTACAGGGAAGTATTTGTAGGGCTGTATGTGTAGGGCAGTATGTATAGGGCAGTATGTATTGGTCAGTATGTATAGGGCAGAATGTATAGGGCTGTACGTATAGGGCTGTACGTATAGAGCTCTATGTAGAGGGCGGTATGTAGAGGGCAGTATTTATAGGGCAGTATGTATAGGGCTGTATGTATGGGGCCGTATGTATAGGACAGTATGTATAGGGCAGAATGTATAGGGCTGTATGTATGAGGCAGTATGTATAGGGCAGTATTTATAGGGCAGTATGTATAGTCTCACATTAGTAAGATTAGTGTTAGTACATCTCACATTATTCACAGCTTTTAAAGCTATTTTTTGGTATGTCTTTTCCAAACTCCAATTAAGTCTTTCTGCGTTAATACGCTCTGACAGTCTGCTGGCATTTCTCTAAATAACCTGGATAATTACAGCCTTGAGAAGGAAACCCCACATTTACTGGAAAGGTGACAGACTGATTTGGACTCTGCTCCAAGACACATGCAGTACCAGTCAAAAGTTTGGACAAACCAACTCATTTAAGAGTTATTCTTTATTTTTATGATTTTCAACATTGTATAATAGTGAAGA
Source organism: Salmo salar (assembly GCF_965601325.2). NCBI lineage: Eukaryota > Metazoa > Chordata > Actinopteri > Salmoniformes > Salmonidae > Salmo > Salmo salar. The sequence goes on along the minus strand of NC_138312.1, from coordinate 57,741,591 downwards.
CATCAGAACTATGAAATAACACATATGGATTCATATAGTAACCAAAAAGTTTTAAACAAATACATTCTTCAATGTAGGCACCCTTTGCCTTGATGACAGCTTTGCACACTCTTGACATTCTCTCAACCAGCTTCATGAGGAATGCTTTTTTAACAGTCTTGAAGGATTTCCCACATATGCTGAGCACTTGTTGGCTGCTTTTCCTTCACTCTGTGGTCCAACTCATCCCAAACCATCTCAACTTGTTTGAGGTCAGGTGATTGTGGAGGCCAAGTCACTTGATGCAACACTCCATCACTCTCCTTCTTGGTCAAATAGCCCTTAAACAGCCTGGAGGTGTGTTTTGGGTCATTGTCATGTTGAAAAACCAATGGTAGTCCCACTAAGCGCAAACCAGATGGGATGGCGTATCACTGCAGAATGATGTGGTAGCCATGCTGGTCAAGTGTGCATTGAACTATAAATATATCACAGACATTGTCACCAGCAAAGCACTCCCACACCATTTCACATCCTCCTCCATGCTTCATGGTGGGAGCCACACATGCAGAGATCATTCGTTCACCTACTCTGCTTCTCACAAAGACATGGCAGTTGGAACCAAAAATCTCAAATTTAGACTCCTCAGCCCAAAGGACAGATTTCCACCGGTCTAATGTCCATTGCTCATGTTTCTTGGCCCAAGCAAGTCTCTTCTTCTTATTGGTGTCCTTTAGTATTGGTTTCTTTGCAGCAATTTGACCATAAAAGCCTGTCTCCTCTGAAAAGTTGATGTTGAAATGTGTCTGTTACTTGAACTCTGTGAAGTGTTTATTTGGGCATTTATTTTAACTTATCCTCTGCAGCAGAGGTAACTCTAATGAACTTATCCTCTGCAGCAGAGGTAACTCTAATGAACTTATCCTCTGCAGCAGAGGTTACTCTGGGTCTTCCTTTCCTGTGGCGGTCCTCATGAGAGAATTTCATCATAGCACTTGATGGTTTTTGTGACTGCCCTTGAAGAAAGTTCTTGAACCTTTCCGCATTGACTGACCTTCATGTCTTAAGTTAATTATGGACTGTCATTTCATTTTGCTTATTTGAGCTGTTCTTGCCATAATGTGGACTTGGTCTTTTACAAAATATGGCTATCTTCTGTATACTACCCCTATCTTGTCACAACACAACTGATTGGCTCAAATGCATTGAGAAGGGAAGAAATTCCACAAATGTACTTTAAACAAGGCACACCTGTTAATTGAAATGAATTCCAGGTGACTACCTCATGAAGCTGGTTGAGAGAATGCCAAGAGTGTGCAAAGCTGTCATCAATATATTTTGATTTGTCACTTTTTTGTTTACTACATGATTCCATGTGTGTTATTTCATAGTTTTGATGTCTTCACTATTATTCTACAATGTAGAAAATAGTAAAAATAAAGAAAAACCCTTGAATGAGTAGGAGTGTCCAAACTTTTGACTGGTACTGTTTATCCATTTTAGAGCTCCTCTGACATAAATATTTTATGAGTAAGAAACCACATTCACGATGAAGATGAGAGACTAGATATATACTCTGCTCCAAAACATGATTTCTGAATCATAAATGGTCTGTGAGTCAGAAATTACATTCACTGGAAAGGTGAAAGACTGATATCTACTCTGCTCCAAAACATGATTCCTGAAAAATAAATTGTCTGTGATTCAGAAACTACATTCACTGAAAAAGTGAGAGACCGACTGGGAATCTGGTCCAAGACACAATTCTGTTTTAGAGTTCCAACAATACAAGTCTCTGAGCTGAGGCACTCTTATCATCATGTCCCCCCCCAAAAAAGAGTTAAGGTCTCTTTCACATGACGCTCCTCAACACACCTAAACATTACCTGTCAATGATTTCAGAAGGCATAGTTTTTGTTATCCCCTATCCCTAGAAATGTCCTGTCAATCAAAACATTGACTGTGTGTCCACTCAAAGACACATGATTCCATTTTTGCAGTTCTTGAGACATGCTGAGATAACTGCCTGGGTGTGGTAACTGTCTGGGTGTGGTAACTGCCTGGGTGTGGTAACTGTCTGGGTGTGGTAACTGTCTGGGTGTGGTAACTGTCTGGGTGTAGTAACTGTCTGGGTGTGGTAACTGTCTGGGTGTGGTAACTGTATGGGTGTGGTAACTGTATGGGTGTGGTAACTGTCTGGGTGTGGTAACTGTCTGGGTGTGGTAACTGTCTGGGTGTGGTAACTGTCTGGGTGTGGTAACTGTCTGGGTGTGGTAACTGTCTGGATGTGGTAACTGTCTGGGTGTGGTAACTGTCTGGGTGTGGTAACTGTCTAGGTGTGGTAACTGTCTGGGTGTGGTAACTGGCTGGGTGTGGTAATTGTCTGGGTGTGGTAATTATCTGGGTGTGGTAACTGGCTGGGTGTGGTAATTGTCTGGGTGTGGTAATTATCTGGGTGTGGTAACTGGCTGGTGTGGTAACTGTCTGGTGTGGTAACTGTCTGGGTGTGGTAATTATCTGGGTGTGGTAACTGTCTGGGTGTGGTAACTGTCTGGGTGTGGTAATTGTCTGGGTGTGGTAACTGTCTGGGTGTGGTCCTTCGAGCCAGATAACACAAATCTGTTTAATTCCAAAATCCAAAGGAGTAAGGCATTTTGCAGACATGCCCTGACATATCCTGTCAATGATAGCAGAGTGGATTGTTTTAGTTGCCCCCCGTAACCCTACAGAGTATAACATATCAAGTCCCTGAATCAAAATATCCGGAGTGAACAGACTATTGTCTGGGTTTTCTCCATACTGCACCCAATTGCAGTTAAACAGATTTTATTTTGTGATTTTACTATTTTACAAATAGAAACATTGCAAAGTAGACCATTATTGAAGCATCTCATTCAGCTGTGTAAAAAAATCTAAGCTGTAACAATCTAACAAAGCTTTGAGTCGTCTACGAGCAGCAGCAGCATGTCATTTCACCCCTCACTGACTCATGGATTACTTCAGTTCATTAGCAGGAGCTCTGTCCTCATAATTAGTGTCTGTTGGTGTGGGGCCACGAGGCTAGCAGGAGCTCTGTCATCATAATTAGTATCTGTTAGTGTGGGGTTACAAGGACAGCAGGAGCTCTGTCCTCGTAATTAGTATCTGTTGGTGTGGGGGTTACAAGGATAGCAGGAGCTCTGTCCTCATGGTTAGTGTCTGTTGGTGTGGGGTCATGAGGCTAGCAGATTTGGCCTCTTCCTAAATGTTTTTTTAATCACTATAGTTCAAGAGGCCCTCTTAATGACTGCTGTGTTTACCGTTGTACTGGCAGGGCTAATCTGGGTGTAGCCAACAGCTAATCTGGGTGTAGCCAACAGCTAATCTGGGTGTAGCCAACAGCTAATCTGGGTGTAGCTAAAGGCTAATCTGGGTGTAGCTAAGGGCTAATCTGGGTGTCGCCAAGAGCTAATCTGGGTGTCACCAAGAGCTAATTTGGGTGTAGCTAAGGGCTAATCTGGGTGTCGCCAAGAGATAATCTGGGTGTAGCTAAGGGCTAATCTGGGTGTCGCCAAGAGCTAATCTGGGTGTCGCCAAGAGATAATCTGGGTGTAGCTAAGGGCTAATCTGGGTGTCGCCAAGAGCTAATCTGGGTGTAGCTAAGGGCTAATCTGGGTGTAGCTAAGGACTAATCTGGGTGTAGCTAAGAGCTAATCTGGGTGTAACTAAAAGCTAATCCTGTTGTCGCCAAGAGCAAGAACCAACTTCAACCACTTATTTTCCTTTCCTCCAGATGTTTTATCGTAACATTTCAAGAGAAGCAACAGTAAATAATGCCAAGCCAGTACAGAAAGGGAATCCGAGTGCCCGCCTCAATTGATTTATCAGCTGAGATTGCACCAATCAGATGCTAGTAACAATCACGCCTACCTTATTTGGCGATCTATTTAAGATATCTTGTGCTGCTCACACTTCCTGCTGCTGATTTCTGCTACTGCTAGTATGTGTTTGCTAATGTTGCTGCATTGTTACTCGCTATACTGCTGTGTTCTGATATAATATTTTCTTTGTGAATGCTCACTAGCTATGCTTGAACCTCTCCTTCATCATTCAATATGCTCTTGAGGCATGTTTGGCTGCTGAGGGGATGTCATTGACTGCGAGGATCAATCCACATCGCTGCTCTACTGTTGTCAGTCAACAACAGCTACAACTAGCTAGCTACAGTAGATTCGTCTGGGGAGTATTGTACACTTTGTTATTCCCAATGCAAGCTTCAGGCAGAGTCTGTGTCCTCAGTTAACACACCCCATCACAGAGAAATCATACCTCGCCCATACAGTAGGATGTAGCCTGTGCTAGCATATATGCGTTGATGTAAATCCAATCAAAATCGAATCAAACTTTATTTGTCACATGCGCCGAATACAAGTGTAGTGAAATGCTTACTTTCAAGCCACTTAACCAACAGTGCAGTTCAACAGTGAGTAGCAATGTTTTCTTCATGACATGAACAAGGAGACGGTGCTTATCACTGCGATTTGATAGTATGTGGTCTCATGTGGATGCTAATTTGTTTAGTGCAGCAATCAATATAGACAGTTGCCTATTATGTGTCTCGCAGTTCACCAGACCGCTGCAAGACACTATAGTATCAGCTATAAATTTTGGTTTCTCCCAGTCACATTAGCTAGTGTGACTTGCACCAGCAGTCACATTTTTAGGTTTATCATATGGAATCTTATACATTTAGCTAGAAACACATACATTTTAGCGTGCAGACTGGTAGGGAATAGAGTGCTTGTATAGCTACACTTTCTGCTTCTGCTCTGAGCTAAACAGAATACTGCAAGCTCATTAGTGCATACTAATTCATGCATTGAGTGTTATGTCCTGTATCATCTGCACATTATCGTTGGCATGGTTGCTACTATTGCCATTGGCAAGAGCACACGGTGAGGTCATGGTGAAATAGAGGCAACACTAGCCACCCCTTCCACAGCATCTGCATGGAGCATCGGCAGATTCATTTGATCCAAGTGCAAACAGAACGTGTCCGCAGAACTTTTAAACCATGCTATGTGGCTTTTACATGAACACTAGTTTATGGTCATTAGCTATGTGCTGCTTTGACAATTTATGTTCTCTGTGTTTCTGGTGTGTTATTGTAATGTAAGTATCGGCAATCACATTTTATCGTCTGGTGTATCCCAGATTAACCCCTTACTTGATGAACATGCATTCTTTAAGTTGTCTATTAAAGTACAACTCAACCCAAAAACTATCTTTTGGCATTTGATTCATTAGTCCATGGTTGATATAGTCCCAATTATTTTGGATTGTCAGCAAACGGGTTTCCAAGATATGTAACTTTCAAAATACAGAAATCATTCCCTGTATGATGCATTTTCACTCATATGAGGCTGAGTTTTTCATCACATGAAGCAAAATGCATCATACAGGGATTATTTCTGTAATTTTTTGAAAGTTACATATCTTGAAAACTTGATTGCTGATGAGCAAAACATTGTGGGACTATGTCAACAATGGACTAATGAATCAAATGCCAAAAGATAGTTTTTGGGGTGTAGTTTCTTTAATTAGTTCTGTCATGCTGTAGTGCTCATGAAGCATCAGGTTAGGCATATTTTAGGAGTGTACTATTTTTTTCTGGGATAGTAGTAGGCAGTTACGTGAGTTATCATGCATTCTTGTACATTGTGCGAACGCAGACATCTTAAACCCTGATGCAGCTCACTCTGCTACACTCATTACCATAGCTGAGTGTGACTCATATCTACCACCATCACGCTGGCCCAAATGCTGTGGGCCCGTTACATGTGCTGTCCAGCACATCTGATATCTTGTGATACTCGGATGCCGTCAGTCTATCGCTAAACATTCCTGGGTCTTTCATCATTTAGCATATATTTCAAAGAAGTACAGCTCGTTTTAAAATGCCTATTACTGCTAACCATAACCTTAAAACATCTTTCCTACAATTTTAGCATTGCGGTGCAATGAGTAATCAAGGCTCATTTATAGCTTCTAGCCGTGTTGGATTGGCTGTTGATACCAGCATTACATAGTATGTCATTGGCTTGTTAAACGCTCACACGGTGATCAGCTGTTGGCAATCAAGCGTTCATCACTCATTATGGAAACTTTCTGTTAACAGCTTATTTCAGACACTCTAATATGCAGGAATATTTCAGTATCTACGTGGGTCTATATTCTTCTTCTTGTCTGATCATCATCTATTTTCTCTCATGGCTTTTAAGTGGTATATACCATTAGACAGAGCCTTTAGCTCAGGTAGAATCTATATTGTAGGCCTAGGTTAAAGATGATCTTGTCACTCTCACTGTGCACGCTGCAAACGCATCTGCTAATGCTGAACGCATCAGTAGTGATAATATTAGGCTAATTAGATAGTACAGTTAGTATACTGTATGTTGTGTTATGTTATGCTATATGACGGCTGCAGCAGTCTTCTCTGTACGACATCTTCTGTTTATAACCATGTCAGACATTCCTATTTTAAATTTCAGTCGGGCAAAATGCAGCCTTTCTTTATCATGGTCGATAGCAGGGATTCAGTTCATATCGGGTGACAGGACCCTTCCGTGCATAGTCAGCTCAGAATCCATCTGTCCTGTGTAGTCTGCTCAGAATCCATCTGTCCCGTGTAGTCTGCTCAGAATCCATCTGTCCTGTGTAGTCTGCTCAGAATCCATCTGTCCTGTGTAGTCTACTCAGAATCCATCTGTCCCGTGTAGTCTGCTCAGAATCCATCTGTCCTGTGTAGTCTGCTCAGAATCCATCTGTCCTGTGTAGTCTGCTCAGAATCCATCTGTCCTGTGTAGTCTGCTCAGAATCCATCTGTCCCGTGTAGTCTGCTCAGAATCCATCTGTCCTGTGTAGTCTGCTCAGAATCCATCTGTCCTGTGTAGTCTGCTCAGAATACTTCTGTCCCGTGTAGTCTGCTCAGGATCCATCTGTCTGCTGCTCTCATGGCCTGCGGAGCAGCAAACAACGTGCATATCAAAGAGTAACTCTCCTCTCTCAGTAAAACAAATCTGAGTCCAAGTTAAACCAACAGTGTTGTTTACATTACTCCTTTCCAGAGGCGGTCTGTCTGAAGGCTTTTATGGGTTCTTCAGTCTGAAAATATTTCCCTTTCATCTTCAATGATCTCTTAATTTCTGTCTGCATTATGGATTCTCACATGTTAACCATACTCTCCTACACCCCTAGATGAAAGAATTAGCATGGAACATCAGTCATCACCAGAACTAACAGTGGTTTGTCCTCTCTGCATGCTGAGTACGGGCGGCACCTGGCAAACGTCTGTTGAGCTATGATGATGGCAGCAGTGATACGCGGGTTGACTCATAACCCACAGTTGCCTTGGTTATAACCGCGGGGCGGGTGGGTGTTGGTGGCAGGTTGAATAAAGAGAAACAATTCCCCCCAAAAATGTTACATTTTCTATAGTCTACATAGACTAAAATAATGAAAGAAAAACCTCTATCTAGTATTAGTGCATAAGCCTCAACTTTAGGGCTCAAATAGCCTACACAGCCAATCGCCAAATAATGCTTTTGAGAACTGCAGAAAAAGTCCATCCACGGAGGCACAAAGGACATTGTCAAAGTTTAATTCAATAAGACAAAAGCTGAGAAAGGAGAGTTGAAAATAAAAACAAGGGAGGGTGAGAAAAGTAATGTTTGAAAAAGGTTTGGTGAAGTAGTATGTTGTGTGATGATGTGAGGCGCTATAGAAATTAGACAGTCACTATATATGACTAGATGGGACTTAAAATAGGCTTATGGCATGTCAAGGGAACTGTAGCCTACGGTTTAGATGGGTTAAATGGGAACTGAAATCAGAACGACTAAGCAGAATAACCTACTGTTTTTTGCCAAGGTCCTCTGATAATACTAGTCCCGTGTGAATCGACATCCCTGGGTTTTGAGAGAAGTGTCTGAGTTTGACAGGTGTTTCTTGCGGTTTGAGCAAGAAAACAATAACTGATTTGATCAATTGTACATAGTAATGTCCATAGCCTATATATGAATGGTCTACATGTATCAACTTGCATAGCGAATGCTCTTGTTTATACACTATATGTACAAATGTATGTGGACACCCCTTCTAATTACTGGATTTGGCTATTTCACCCACACCCGTTGCTGACAGGTGCATAAAATTGAGCACACAGCCATGCAATCTCCGTAGACTGACATTGGCAGTAGAATGGCCCATACTGAAGAGTTCAGTGACTTTCAATGTGGCACCGTCATAGGATGCCACCTTTCTAACAAGTCAATTCATAAAATTTCTGCCCTGCTAGAGCTGCCCCGGTCAACTGTAAGTGCTGTTATTGTCAATTGGAAATGTCTAGGAGCAACAACAGCTCAGACGCGAAGTGGTAGGCCACAACAAGCTCAGAGAACGGGACCGCCAAGTGCTGAAGCGCGTAGCGCATAAAAATTGTCTGTCCTCTGTTGCAACACTCACTACCGAGTTCCAAACTGCCTCTGGAAGCAACGTCAGCACAAGAACTGTTCGTCAGGAGCTTCATGAAATGGATTTCCTTGGCCAAGCAGCCACACACAAGCCTAAGATCACCATGTGCAATGCCAAGCATCAGCTGGAGTGGTGTAAAGATCTGGAGTAATGAATCACGCTTCACCATCTGGCAGCCTGACGGACGAATCTGGGTTTGGTGGATGCCATGACAACACTACCTGCCCAAATGCATAGTGCCAACTGTAAAGTTTGGTGGAGGAGGCATAATGGTCTGGGGCTGTTTTTCATGGTTCGGGCTCCTTAGTTCCAGTGAAGGGAAATCTTAACACTACAGCATACAATGACAATCTAGATGATTCTATGCTTTTGCTTTTGTGGCAATAGTTTGTGGAAGGCCCTTTCCTGTTTCAGCATGACAATGCTCCCATGCACAAAGCGAGGTCCATGCAGAAATGGTTTGTCGAGATTGGTTTGGAAGAACTTAACTGGCCTGCACAAAGCCCTCACCTCAACCCCATTGAACACCTTTGGGATTAATTGGAACGGCAACTGGGAGCCAGGCCTAATCGCCCAACATCAGTGACTGACCTCACTAATGCTCTTGTGGCTGAATGGAAGCAAGTCCCTGCAGTAATGTTCCAATATCTACTGGAAAGCCTTCCCAGAAGAGTGGAGGCTGTTATAGCAGCAAAGCGGGGACCAACTCCATATTAATGAGATGTTCGAAGAGCAGGTGTCCACATGTTTTTGGTCATGTAGTGTACATTTTGTGCAAATTAATTCGCCAAATGCATCCTAAAAAAATATTGTGTCTATTTTATGCAAAGCAGCAAACGACTGAGCTAAACGTTTAAAACAAGTTTACTTTTTCATCCATAGCCTAAAAAACATATATCAAGTGCAAGTTATCTGTTTAGCTCACATCTGAAGGCTGGGGGGGATTTAGGACTGCAGATCGCTAAAATATCCTAACGATTATGATCCTCAATTCAAATATTATGGCGACACTATACCAAAATCAAAAATAGTTTGGTATGGTTTAGAAACTTGGGAACCAAGCTCAAGTTATCAATGTAGTCTGTTATCGCCTGGACTTACTGCAAAGTTGCTTAGGAGCTAGAAGCAAAGCTTCCATGTCTGTCAGCGCCATCTCAACACATTGTGAAAAGAAATATAACATAAGTAAGGATCAATGTTTTATGCTCAGCAGGTTTTCATCTTCTCTTAGTCATTCAGCTTTTAGATGAATGTCGACAACAGAAAGAGAGAAATGTTAACAGAATATCCCAAAGCCGATGAGCCTGAAAAGAACATAAACCTCTGCACTTACTGCAGCACTAGGACTTTGTCCAAAATGGCACCCTATTCCCTATATAGTGCAATACTTTTGACCAGAGCATACAGTGGCACTAAATACAGTGGCTTGCGAAAGTATTCACTCCCCTTGACATTTTTCCTATTTTGTTGGCTTACAACCTGGAATTAAAATCAAACATTTGGGGGGGTTCTTATCATTTGATTTACACAACATGCCTACCCCTTTAAAGATGCAAAATATTTTTTTTATTGTGAAACAAAGAAAAAACAAGACAAAAAAAGACAGAACATTTGAGTGTAATTAACTATTCACCCTTCCAAAGTCAAGACTTTGTAGAGCCACCTTTTGCAGCAATTAGAGCTGCAAATCTCTTGGGGTATGTCTCTATAAGCTTGGCACATCTAGCCACTGGGATGTTGCCCATTCTTCAAGGCAAACTGCTCCAGCTCCAGCTGGATGGGTTCTGCTGGTGTACAGCAATCTTTAAGTCATACCACAATACTCAATTGGATTGAGGTCTGGGCTTTGACTAGGCCATTCCAAGACATTTCAATGTTTCCCCTTAAACCACTCAAGTGTTGCTTTAGCTGTATGCTTAGGGTGATTGTCCTGCTGGAAAGTGAACCTCTGTCCCAGTCTCAAATCTCTGGAAGACTGAAACAGGTTTCCCTCAAGAATTTCCATTTATTTAGTGACATCCATAATTCCTTCAATTCTGACCAGTTACCCAGTCCCTGCCGATGAAAAACATCCCCACAGCATGATGCTGCCACCAACATGCTTCACTGTGGGGATGGGAATCTCGGGGTGATGAGATGTGATGGGTTTGCGCCAGACATAGCGTATTCCTTGATGGCCAAAAAGCTCAATTTAGTCTCTGACCAGAGTATCTTCTTCCATATGTTTGGGGAGTCTCCAACATGCCTTTTGGCAAACACCAAACGTGTTTGCTTATTTTTTTCTTCAAACAATGGCTTTTTTTCTGGCCACTCTTCCGTAAAGCCCAGCTCTGTGGAGCATACGGCTTTAAGTGGTCCTATGGACAGATATGCCAATCTCCGCTGTGGCGCTTTGCAGCTCCTTCAGGGTTATCTTTGGACTCTTTGTTCCCTATTTGATTAATGCCCTCCTTGCCTGGTCCGTGAGTTTTGGTGGGCGGCCCTTTCTTGGCAGGTTTGTTGTGGTGCCATATTCTTTCCATTTTTTAATAATGGATTTAATGGTGCTCCGTGGGATGTTCAAAGTTTTGGATATTTTTTTATAACCCAACTCTGATCTGTACTTCTGCACAACTTTGTCCATGACCTGTTTGGATAGCTCCTTGGTCTTCATGGTGCCTCTTGCTTGGTGGTGCCCCTTGCTAAGTGATGTTGCAGACTCTGGGGGCCTTTCAGAACACGTGTATAAGTACTGAACTCATGTGACACTTAGATTGTACACAGGTGGACTTTATTTAACCAATTGTGTGACTACAGAAGGTAATTGGTTGCACCAGATCTTATTTAGGGGCCTCATCAAAGGGGGTGAATACACAGGCACACACAATATATTTTTTTTATTTTTTTATTTTTTTATTATTTGAAACAAGTTATTTTTTTCATTTCACTTCACCAATTTGGACTATTTTGTATATGTCCATGACATGAAATCCAAATAAAAATCCATTTAAATTACAGGTTGTAATGTAGTAAAATAGGAAACACGCCAAGGGGGATGAATACTTTTGCAAGCTACTGGGCGGCAGGTAGCCTAGTGGTTAGAGCGTAGGACTAGTAACTGAAAGGTTGCAAGATTGAATCCCTGAGCTGACAAGTTAAAAATCTGTCTTTCTGCCCCTTAACAACACAGTTAACCCACTGTTCCTAGGCTGTCATTGAAAATAAGAATTTGATCTTAACTGACTTGCCTAGTTAAATAAAGATAAGATTAAGCTGTAGGGAATAGTGAATCATTTGCTATGCATATAAGCTCTTGTTAATTTTCTCCTGTCACCAACCCAATTGCAAAACATTATATATCCTTTTCTGTTCTTAATCTTTATCATAAATCTAAATTAATTAATCTCTCTCCTCCACCACTTGGGCTCCTGTAAACACAAAATAATCAAGATTTACTTGTATTTTTCTCTGCTGTTAATGGCCCGAGTCACGTTTTATGTATCTACTACTATATACCCCCCATGTCTCCACGATCAAAAGATAATAAAGATAATAATTTACAAGGACTAAGCCCTAGATTCAATCAGATTGAGCATTAAAAGTCGTTGGCAGACATTCGCTTAGCAAATGTTTTGGCGGCGTTGGAGATTTAACGAAGTTATGAGCTGTCCAATTGGTGAACGGCTGCTCCTGTGTGTCACAAAACACTCCCTACCGCGTTAGTTTAAAACTGTGATATATATAAAGTGTAGGCTAATGCATGTTAGTTTGGATGGGGGGATTTATAGTCTCTCAGTCTAATCGAGGTGTTGACAATAGAACATTGTGCATTCAAGTGTTTGATCTTGCAACGCTGCTCTATGGAATTTGTCGGATTATAAGAGGCTACAGTAGGTAAACAGGCTTTTAGATTTAAACCTGTTAGGGCTAGGGGGCAGTATTGACACGGCTGGATAAAAAACATACCCGATTTAATCTGGTTACCACTCCTACCCAGTAACTAGAATATGCATATACTTATTACATATGGATAGAAAACACCCTAAAGTTTCTAAAACTGTTTGAATGGTGTCTGTGAGTATAACAGAACTCAAATGGCAGGTCAAAACCTGAGAGATTCCTTTACAGGAAGTGGCCTGTCTGACCATTTCTTGAACTTCTTTTCCATCTCTATCTTTTACTAAGGATCTCTGCTCTAACGTGACACTTCCCACGTCTTCCATAGGCTCTCAGAGCCCGGGAAAAAACAGAATGTCGTCATTCCAGCCCCAGGCTGAAACACATTATCGCCTTTCTCAAGTGGCCGATCAAGGGACTCTGGGCTTATGCGCGTGACCCGACCGCCCCCGCCTTTGTGATTTTTTCCTCTGTTTGCCGAAAAGGAGATTCCCTGTCGGAATATTATCGCTTTTCTACGAGAAAAATGGCGTAAAAATTGATTTTAAACAGCGGTTGACATGCTTCGAAGTACGGTAATGGAATATTTAGAATTTTATTGTCACGAATTGCGCCATGCGCGCGACACTTCTTTACCATTTCGGATAGTGTCTGGAACGCACGAACAAAACACCGCTATTCGGATATAACGATGGATTATTTTGGACCAAACCAACATTTGTTATTGAAGTAGCAGTCCTGGGTGTGCATTCTGACGAAGACAACAAAAGGTAATCAAACTTTTATAATAGTAAATATGATTATGGTGAGTGCTAAACTTGCCGGGTGTCTAAATAGCGAGCCCGTGATGCCTGGGCTATGTACTTAGAATATTGCAAAATGTGCTTTCACCAAAAAGCTATTTTAAAATCGGACATATCGAGTGCATAGAGGAGGTCTGTATCTATAATTCTTAAAATAATTGTTATGCTTTTTGTGAACGTTTATCATGAGTAATTTAGTAAAATGTTAGCGAATTCCCCGGAAGTTTGCGGGGGGTATGCTAGTTCTGAACGTCACATGCTAATGTAAAAAGCTGGTTTTTGATATAAATATGAACTTGATTGAACAAAACATGCATGTATTGTATAACATAATGTCCTAGGGTTGTCATCTGATGAAGATCATCAAAGGTGAGTGCTGCATTTAGCTGTCTTCTGGGTTTTGGTGACATTATATGCTGGCTTGAAAAATGGGTGTCTGATTATTTCTGGCTTGGTACTCTGCTGACATAATCTAATGTTTTGCTTTCGTTGTAAAGCCTTTTTGAAATCGGACAGTGTGGTTAGATTAACGAGAGTCTTGTCTTTAAATAGCTGTAAAATAGTCATATGTTTGAGAAATTGAAGTAATAGGATTTTTAAGGTTTTGAAAATCGCGCCACAGGCTGCAAGTGGCTGTTACGTAGGTGGGACGCAAGCGTCCTAGCCCATAGAGGTTAATCCACCGTACTGCTGGGACAAAATTCTAAATACGTTTCATCTTCATGTTCTGGTGCTGTTTGGCAATTATCGATTGATTGGGAACTTATTGATTGGGAACGTACTTGTGGAGGAATGTAAATTGTTTTTGTGGGTGATTTGTTTTGTTATATTTGTGTTTACCATGACTGTGTTTTTGTATTCTAATATGTTTATATATATAAAAAAAAAAGGGAACACTAAAAAAAAATAAAGGGAACACTAAAATAACACATCCTAAATCTGAATGAATGAAATAATCTTATTAAATACTTTTTTTTTTACATAGTTGAATGTGCTGACAACAAAATCACACAAAAATAATCAATGGAAATCCAATTTATCAACCCATGGAGGTCTGGATTTGGAGTCACACTCAAAATTAAAGTGGAAAACCACACTACAGGCTGATCTAACTTTGATGTAATGTCCTTAAAACAAGTCAAAATGAGGCTCAGTAGTGTGTGTGGCCTCCACGTGCCTGTATGACCTCCCTACAACGCCTGGGCATGCTCCTGATGAGGTGGGATCTCCTCCCAGACCTGGACTAAAGCATTCGCCAACTCCTGGACAGTCTGTGGTGCAACGTGGCGTTGGTGGATGGAGCGAGACATGATGTCCCTGATGTGCTCAATTGGATTCAGGTCTAGGGAACGGGCGGGCCAGTCCATAGCATCAATGCCTTCCTCTTGCAGGAACTGGTGACACACTCCAGCCACATGAGGTCTAGCATTGTCTTGCATTAGGAGGAACCCAGGGCCAACCGCACCAGCATATGGTCTCACAAGGGGTCTGAGGATCTCATCTCGTTACCTAATGGCAGTCAGGCTACCTCTGGCGAGCACATGGAGGGCTGTGCGGCCCCCCAAAGAAATGCCACCCCACACCATGACTGACCCACCGCCAAACCGGTCATGCTGGAGGATGTTGCAGGCAGCAGAACGTTCTCCACGGCGTCTCCAGACTCTGTCACGTCTGTCAAGTGCTCAGTGTGAACCTGCTTTCATCTGTGAAGAGCACATGGCGCCAGTGGCGAATTTGCCAATCTTGGTGTTCTCTGGCAAATGCCAAACGTCCTGCACGGTGTTGGGCTGTAAGCACAACCCCCACCTGTGGACGTCGGGCCCTCATACCACCCTCATGGAGTCTGTTTCTGACCGTTTGAGCAGACACATGCACATTTGTGGCCTACTGGAGGTCATTTTGCAGGGCTCTGGCAGTGCTCCTCCTGCTCCTCCTTGCACAAAGGCGGAGGTAGCGGTCCTGCTGCTGGGTTGTTGCCCTCCTACGGCCTCCTCCACGTCTCCTGATGTACTGGCCTGTCTCCTGGTAGCGCCTCCATGCTCTGGACACTACGCTGACAGACACAGCAAACCTTCTTGCCACAGCTCGCATTGATGTGCCATCCTGGATGAGCTGCATTACCTGAGCCACTTGTGTGGGTTGTAGACTCCGTCTCATGCTACCACTAGAGTGAAAGCACCGCCAGCATTCAAAAGTGACCAAAACATCAGCCAGGAAGCATAGGAACTGAGAAGTGGTCTGTGGTCACCACCTGCACAACCACTCCTTTATTGGGGGTGTCTTGCAAATTGCCTATAATTTCCACCTGTTGTCTATTCCATTTGCACAACAGCATGTGAAATTTATTGTCAATCAGTGTTGCTTCCTAAGTGGACAGTTTGATTTCACAGAAGTGTGATTGACTTGGAGTTACATTGTGAGGTTTAAGTGTTCCCTTTATTTTTTTGAGCAGTGTGTATATATATATATATATATATATATATATATATATATATATATATATATATATATATATATATACATAGAGATATAGATATACAGTACAAGTCAAAAGTTTGGACACACCTACTCATTCAAGGATCTTTCTGTATTTTTACTATTTTCTACATTGTAGAATAATAGTGAAGAGACAAACTATGAAATAACAGATATGGAATCATGTAGTAAACAAAAAAGTGTTAAACAAATCAAAATACATTTTATATTTGAGATTCTTCAAAGTAGCCACCATTTGCCTTGATGACAGCATTGCACACTCTTGGCATTCGCTCAACCGGCTTCATGAGGTAGTCACCTGGAATGCATTTCAATTAACAGGTGTGCCTTGTTAAAAGTTAATTTGTGAAATTTCTTTCCTTCTTAATGCGTTTGAGCCAATCAGTTGTGTTGTGACAAGGTAGGGGTGGTATACAGAAGATACCTCTATTTTGTAAAATATCAAGTCCACATTATGGCAAGAACAACTCAAATAAGCAAAGAGAAACGACAGTCTATCAATACTTTATGACATGAAGGTCAGCCAATGCAGAACATTTTAAGAACTTTGAAAGTTTATTCAAGTGCAGTCGCAAAAACCATCAAGTGCTATGATGAAACTGGTTCTCATGAGGACAGCCACAGGAAAGGTAGACCCAGAGTTACCTTGGCTGCAGAGTATAAGTTCATTAGAGTTACCAGCCTCAGAAATTACAGCCCAAATAAATTCTTGACAGAGTTCAAGTAACAGACACCTCTCAACATCAACTGTTCAAAGAAGACAGCGTGAATCAGGCCTTCATGGTCGAATTGCTGCAAAGAAACCACTACTAAAGGACACCAATAAGAATAAGAGACTTGTTTGGGCCAGAAACATGGAAATCTGTCCTTTGGTCTGATGAGTCCAAGATTTCTGGTTCCAACCACCATCTCTGTGAGACGCAGTGTAGGTGAACAGATGATCTCCGCATGTGTGGTTCCAAACGTGAAGCATGGAGGAGGAGGTGTGATGGTGTGGGGATGCTTTGCTGGTGACACTGTCAGTGATTTATTTAGAATTCAAGGCACACTTAACCAGTGTGGCTGCCACAGCATTGTGCAGCGGTCCCATCTGGTTTGCTCTTAGTGGGACTATCATTTGTTTTTCAACAGGATAATGATGCAAAACACCTCCAGGCTGTGTAAGGGCTATTTGACCAAGAAGGAGAGTGATGAAGTGCTGCATCAGATGACCTGGCCTCTACAATCACCCAACCTCAACACAATTGAGATGGTTTGGGATGAGTTGGACCACAGAGTGAAGGAAAAGCAGCCAACAAGTGCTCAGCATATGTGGGAACTCCTTCAAGACAGCTGAAAAAGCATTCCAGGTGAAGCTGGTTGAGAGAATGCCAAGAGTGTGTAACGCTGTCAACAAGGCAAAGAGTGACTACTTTGAAGAATCTAAAATTATTTTTTGGTTACTATATGATTCTATATGTGTTATTTCATAGTTTTGATGTCTGCACTATTATTCTACAATGTAGAAAATAGTAAAAATAAAGAAAAACCCTTAAATGAGTATGTATGTCCAAACTTTTGACTGGTACTGTACATAGACATGGAATCTCTGATCACTTTAATAATGGAACACACCTGTACATAGCCCATCTGTAAATAGCCCATCCAACTACCTCATCCCCATATTGTTATTATTTTATTTATTTTTTGGTCCTTTGCACCCAGTATCTCTACTTGTACATTCATCTTTTGCACATCTATCACTCCACTGTTTAATTGCTAAATTGGAATTACTTCGCCACTACGGCCTATTCATTGCCTTACCTCCCTAATCTTACCTTATTTGCATACACTGTATATAGATTTTTTCCTATTGTGTTATTGACTGTACGTTTATTTATTTCATGTGTAACTCTGTTGTTTGTGTCACACTGCTTTGCTTTATCTTGGCCAGGTTGCAGTGGTAAATGAGAACATGTTCTCAACTGGCCTACCTGGTTAAATAAAGGTGACATTTTTTAAATGTTTAATAATGTTTACATACTGCTTTAATAATTTCCTATGTATATACTGTATTCTATTCAACTGTATTTTAGTCAATGCCTCTCCGACATTGCATGTCCTAATATTTATATATTTCTCAGTTCCATTCTTTTACTTTTAGATTTGTGTCTACTGTTGTGAATTGTTAGATACTACTGCACTGTTGGAGCTAGGAACAAAAGCATTTAACATATGCTAAATATGTGTATGCAACCAATAAAATTTCATTTGATGTCCCTCACTGGGCTATGACTAACAATCATTCATTTAACACAATGTATTATCTTTGAAGTGAGAGCAGTCCAAGCAGACTTTAATAACAATTTAGCAACTGAAACTTATCAACAACAATTTATTCAAAACCTGTCTTTTTTTTTCAAATGAACAATTACTCATTCATATGATGTTGCTAACCCCAAAATGATGGGGGGTCATTATAGTAAATGCAGGAGCAGGGACCCTGGTGGGCAGTCATTTGTTTCCAAATTAGGAATGTGTGACTGTGCCAAAATCATTTGACAGGTGAGAAAAAAATAAACCAACCACTTATTAGCAGAATGAGAGTTTTTACCCTCAAAGCCCCATCCACATCCTAGGCCCAGATCCAGCCCTTCTCCCAGCTCCAGCGCACCCCCTATCCATCCACTAACCATCTCCTAACCCCTTCTCCTATCCATCCCCTATCCATCCTGTACCCCATCCCCTATCATCCTCTACCCACATCCCCATCCATCCCCCATCCATCTTCTACCCCATCCCCTATCCATCCCCTATCCATCCTCTACCCGCATTCCTTACCCCCATCCACTATCCATTCATATCCATCCCCAATCCATCCCCTACCCCCATCGCTTATCCATCCCCTAACCCCATCTCCCATCCCCTAACCATCTCCTAACCCTATCCCCCATTCCCTAACCATCCCCTAACCATTCCCTGTCCATCCCCTAACCCCAAACCCATCCCCTAACCATACCCTATCCATCCCCTAACCCTTCACTATCATCCCCTAACCCCATCCCCATCCCCTAACCATCCCCTAACCATCCCCTATCCCCATCCCCTAACCATCCCCTATCCATCCCCTAACCATCCCCTAACCCCATCCCCATCCCCTAACCATCCCCTAACCCATCCATAACCACCCCTAACCATCCCCTAACCCAATCCCCTATCCATCCCCTAACCCCATCCCCCATCCCCTAACCATCCCCTAACCCCACCCCCTAACCATCCCCTATCCATCCCCTAACCCCATCCCCTATCCATCCCCTAACCCCATCCCCTAACCATCCCCTATCCCCATCCCCTAACCATCCCCTATCCATCCCCTAACCATCCCCTATCCATCCCCTAACCCATCCCCTATCCATCCCCTATCCCCATCCCCTAACCACCCCCTAACCATCCCCTATCCATCCCCTAACCCCATCCCCTATCCATCCCCTATCCCCATCCCCTAACCATCCCTTATCCATCCCCTAACCCCATCCCCTATCCCCATCCCCTAACCATCCCCTATCCCCATCCCCTAACCATCCCTTATCCATCCCCTAACCCCATCCCCTATCCCCATCCCCTAACCCCATCCCCTAACCATCCCCTATCCATCCCCTAACCATCCCCTATCCATCTCCTAACCATCCCCAATCCATCTCCTAACCCCATCCCCTAACCATCCCCCATCCCCTAACCCCATCCCCCATCCCATAACCATCCCCTAACCCCATCCCCTATCCATCCCCTATCCCCACCCCCTAACCATTCCCTATCCATCCCCTAACCCCATCCCCTAACCATCCCCTAACCCCATCCCCTATCCCATCCCCTAACCCCATCCCCTATCCCCATCCCCTAACCATCCCCTATCCATTCCCTATCCATCCCCTAACCATCCCCTATCCATCTCCTAACCCCATCCCCTAACCATCCCCTAACCATCCCCTAACCCATCCCTAACCATCCCTATCCATCCCCTAACCCCATCCCCTAACCATCCCCTAACCCCATCCCCTATTCATCCCCTAACCATCCCCTAACCATCCCCTAACACCATCCCCTAACCATCCCCTAACCCCATCCCCTAACCATCCCCTAACCCCATCCCCTAACCATCCCCTATCCATCCCCTAACCATCCCCTAACCCCATCCCCTAACCATCCCCTAACCCCATCCCCTAACCCCATCCCCTAACCATCCCCTATCCATCCCCTAACCCCATCCCCTAACCATCCCCTAACCCCATCCCCTAACCATCCCCTAACCCCATCCCCTAACCATCCCCTAACCCCATCCCCTAACCATCCCCTATCCATCCCCTAACCCCATCCCCTAACCATCCCCTAACCCCATCCCCTAACCATCCCCTAACCCCATCCCCTAACCATCCCCTATCCATCCCCTAACCCCATCCCCTAACCATCCCCTAACCCCATCCCCTAACCATCCCCTAACCATCCCCTATCCATCCCCTAACCCCATCCCCTAACCCCATCCCCTAACCATCCCCTATCCATCCCCTAACCCCATCCCCTAACCATCCCCTAACCCCATCCCCTAACCATCCCCTAACCCCATCCCCTAACCATCCCCTATCCATCCCCTAACCCCATCCCCTAACCATCCCCTAACCATCCCCTATCCATCCCCTAACCCCATCCCCTAACCATCCCCTAACCCCATCCCCTAACCATCCCCTAACCATCCCCTAACCCCATCCCCTAACCATCCCCTATCCATCCCCTAACCCC
Source organism: Salmo salar (assembly GCF_965601325.2). Lineage (NCBI taxonomy): Eukaryota > Metazoa > Chordata > Actinopteri > Salmoniformes > Salmonidae > Salmo > Salmo salar. The sequence continues at coordinate 57,721,153 of NC_138312.1, read as the reverse complement.
ATCCCCTAACCATCCCCTAACCATCCCCTATCCATCCCCTAACCCCATCCCCTATCCATCCCCTAACCATCCCCTAACCCAATCCCCCATCTTCATAGACTATGAATATAGAGCATGCTTAGAGGGATGGAGTCATTAGAATGCATGTGGAAGCAGGGACCTTGTCTCGTGGTGACATGTACACAGCTGTTAGAGCAGTAGTCTCCCTAGGCAGACTTGTTGCCTCCCACAATGTATCAATGTCGGGTTTAAGAGGCTATTAGGACAGTGGAACAGATAGGTAAGCAGAATGTAGAATCCTGGAATCTGGAATCTGTCACTGTCCTGAACCCCCTAACAAGACAGGGTGAAACTGGACCCCCCCCCCCCCCAGTAACAAGGGTCAGATGTAATGTTGCTATCTGGGAATGTGTTAATTAAATGGTCAAATCTTTCAATTTCAATTATTGATATTTACCAATAATTCTTGAAGAATATCACTTATACATCACTTACAAATGTATCATTAGCGTGCCATGACATTCACGTTAGCATAAGCCATATACAGTGGATATAAAAAGTCTACACACCCCTGTTAAAATGCCAGGTTTTTGTGATGTAAAAGAATGAGACAAAAATAAATCATGTCAGAACTTGTTCTACTGTTAATGTGACCTATAATGTGAACAATTCAATTGAAAAACAAACTGAAATCTTCGAGGGGGAAAAATGAAAAATAAAAACCTTACAATAACCTGGTTGCATAAGTGTGCACACCCTCTTATAACTGGGGATGTGGCTGTGTTCAGAATTAACCAATCACATTCAAACTCATGTTAAATAGAAGTCATTACACACCTGCCATCATTTAAAGTGACTCTGATTAATCACAAATAAAGTTCAGCTGTTCTAGTAGGATTTTCCTGACATTTTCTTAGTTGCATCTCAGAGCAAAAGCCATGGTCCGCAGAGAGCTTCCAAAGCATCAGAGGGATCTCATTGTTGAAAGATATCAGTCAGGAGAAGGGTACAAAATAATTTCCAAAGAATTACATATACCATGGAACACAGTGAAGACAGTCATCATCAAGTGGAGAAAATATGGCACCACAGAGACATTACCAAGAACTGGATGCCCCTCCAAAATGTATGAAAAGACGAGAAGAAAACTGGTCAGGGAGGCTTCCAAGAGGCCTAAAGCAACATTAAAGGAACTGCAGGAATTTCTGGCAAGTACTGGCTGTGTGCTACATGTGACAACAATCTCCCGTATTCTTCATATGAATGGGCTATGGGGTAGGGTGGCAAGACGGAAGCCTTTTCTTACAATGAAAAACATCCAAGCCCGGCTGAAGTTTGCAAAAACAAACATCAAGTCCCCCAAAAGCACATGGGAAAATGTGTTATGGTCTGATGAAACCAAGGTTGAGCTTTTTGGCCATAATTCCAAAAGGTATGTTTGGCGCAAAACAACATTGCACATCACCCAAAGAACACCATACCCACAGTGAAGCATAGTGGTGGCAGCATCATGCTGTGGAGCTGATTTTCTTCAGCTGGAACCGGGGCCTTAGTCAGGGTGGAGGGAATTATGAACAGTTCCAAATTCCAGGAAATTTTGGCACAAAACCTTCAGGCGTCCATTAGAAAGCTGAAGATGAAGAGGAAGTTCACCTTTCAGCACGACAACGACCCAAAGCACACATCCAAATCCACGAAAGCATGGCTTCACCAGAAGAAGATTAACGTTTTGGAATGGCCCAGCCAGAGCCCAGACCTGAATCCAATTGAACATCTCTGGGGTGATCTGAAGAAGGCTGTGCACAGGAGATGTCCTCGCAATCTGACAGATTTGGAGCGCTTTTGCAAAGAAGAGTGCGCAAATATTGCCACATCAAGATGTGCCATGCTAATAGACTCCTACCCAAAAAGACTGAGTGCTGTAATAAAATCAAAAGGTGCTTCAACAAAATATTAGTTTAAGGGTGTGCACACTTATGCAACCAGGTTATTGTGAGTTTTTTTATTTTTTTTATTTTTCCCCCTCAAAGATTTCAGTTTGTTTTTCAATTGAATTGTTCGCGTTTTAGGTCACATTAAAGGTGGAAAAAGTTCTGACATGATTTATCTTTGTCTCATTATTTTACATCACAAAAACCTGGCATTTTAACAGGGGTGTGTAGACCTTTTAAATCCACTGTATATATTATTTTTTATTAAATTAAGGAACACTGTGACATTAAAATAGCATTACACTAAGGGATGTTTCCTAATCGGCTCGCATGCACATGATAAGATGGAGGCTGTGTGTAGCCTATGGATGCTATATTGAGGCATGAAGCTAAAGCCTACGGTTGTTCTATATAGAGAAAGTAGCTAAAGCATATGGTTGTTGTATTGAGGCATGTGGCCAAAGCCTACGGATGTTGTAGTGAGGCATGTGGCCAAAGCCTACGGATGTTGTATTGAGGCATGTGGCCAAAGCCCTGAGCACCTCAGTATAATCACATTAGTCCATCTGTAGCCTGATCAAAGCATGAGAAATCCTACTCAAATAGTCCTTATAAGTAATGCATGATTCTGATTAACAAATCACATTAAGATTGGGAAATATAATATACATCTTAGCTACTGTGCTTTAGGATGTGTATAACCCATTTTCAGATAACCTTTATGTAATGTTATGACTGATTTGTTACGTTCCCCAGCAAGAAAACCACAAATTGTCTCTCAAACAGAAAGGGGAACTAACAAAGCGTCACTGACAAGAACCAAAACGAAACAGGTGGGGTTTTAGGGGGGGGGGGGGGGGGGGGGGGGGTTCTGAATGACACTCACGGGGGTGTCCACTTAGTTGCCTAGCAACAACAACTGGGAAATAAAATACACCAACCAGGAGCCCCACTACATTTACCCAAGAACAGGCAAACAAAATAAAAACTCACACCAAGCTTAAAGACAGGAAGCAAACCAAAATGGTGGAGCAAAAAAAGAAAACAGGGAAGATCAGACAAAAAAAAAAAAAATCAACTAAGGAGAGCCAACTAAAGGTGTTAACTCTCTCTCAAGACAACTGGAGCACTGGGCCAGCACAGTTGAAACCCCTTCCCACTAACGAGATGACAAACCAGCACAGGTGTAACACATACTGACTAACGAGGCGACACCCTACGCGCTAACGAGCTGACGTGCTAAAAGTCCAACATGAAAACCAGAATCTGTAACACGTTCAATAGGGCATCTGTAGGTTCTGCCTATCCTAAAATCCAGACACATAATTCAAACTTTCCCGTAAATTATTGATGTCATGGATTTCTTGGACTATGTCAGCCATTGCTGGAATTCTTATACAAATAAATATTCATATGAGCCCATTAAGTGGAATTTGTGTACATAACTTCAAAAAATACAATAAAATTGATGACTCAGTTTTCACTTCCTTTTTAGCATACTGTATACAACTCTACAGATGCTGTTCTCAAATGACGCTGTCTCTGAGGTGTTAAATACAGATTTATCTACAATTTATTGAATACAGGGCCTATTGAACAATACATTAAATATACATTAAAAATATGGTACATTTCTGATTTATTAACCGAATAGTATGCTATGGTACAGGTCCACTGCTTAATAATGTACAGTAGCATGCTTGACCATTCCCCCCAACCCTGCTTGGTTGTGACGAGAGCAAAGGCCCATGCATTGAAATGCATGGCTGTGCTAGTTATTCTATTTGTTTCCAGGGGGTTGGCCTGTCACCTGCCTAATGTAGTATAGAGCTGGCAGGGTCCCAGTATCATAAGTCACCTTCATCCTGCTGGGAGAGACCTGGAGTCTGGTGTTACGTTACGTATCAATACTTCCTTTAAAGGCATCACTTATCACTTATCCCCGTGAGCAAAAAAATAGCAATAATAATTACATTCTGATACTACAACCTCATCTTGCTTACGCCAACCCACATGTTGCTACAGGAGTAAAGGCTGTGTCCGAGCGATTATATTTGTTTCCAAGGGTTTGGCCTGTCACCTGTCTACTGGCAGTGTCCTAGTATCAGATCACCTTTATCCATTGTGGTCCTCTGAAGCTCAGTTGGTAGAGCATGGCGTTTGCAACGCCAAAATAGTTGGTTTGATTCCCAGGACCACCCACCCATACATTAAAAAGGTATGCATGCATGACTGTAATTCGCTTCGGATAAAAGTGTCCTGATAAATGGCATATGTTTTTTATCACAACCTGGCTGTTAGATGGTGACAAGCAAAGTCGTCCACACGTCCACACGTTGGAGTAACACAAATATTTATTAAATATCTAACAAAGTATTAAAACTACAAAGACTAACCTGTGAAGTGTGAAAGTAGGTATGTGAGGGGTATAATGGAGATGCATGTGTAGTGGCTTCTCTTCCTCTTGACCATAGCCACTGACCTAGCCTGAAAGCGGTTTTTTTCATACGCATACAGTCGACATTCAAAGTTTCCAAATGGCCAAAACATTCAATGAGATCCAGGGATCCTGGTGCAACAAAAAGGTTTATTCTTCTTATTTCTAACAACAACAAAAAAAATGCCTCTCCAATCAATTTCAAGCATAGATTACTTGACATGGAAAATACATAATATGACCTGTTTTTATGTCTGTATGGTCCAAAACCTATACCACATCTAGCTAGGACCCCCCCCAACTTCATGCCTTTATCCTGACACACTTCTCACAGTACAATAAATGGTCAAGAGGGGGGCCAAAAACGAAGTTACACTAACAAAATATCTCAATCAGGTAAATATAAATCTGTCTTTCATACAAATATGTCCAAATCGGCTCTAACAGTATGGATGAAGGTAAAATGTCTGTAAGTTTTGAAGGGTGCACCTAATCAAAAAACATAATCAACCATATCACAAAACAAAATGGTGCTAAGAGAGAGAGAGAGAGAGAGAGAGAGAGAGAGAGAGAGAGAGAGAGAGAGAGAGAGAGAGAGAGAGAGAGAGGAGAGAGAGAGAGAGAGAGAGAGAGAGAGAGAACTGGGCACCAGGAACTTTTATCTCCTAGTTGATCCCACAACCCTGGCATTGCACACACCATGCTGGCATTGCAAACACCATGCTCTACCAACTGAGCCACAGGGAAGGCCTGTCATAGGACATCTACTGCATTATAGACCAGTAGATATAATCATTATCATAGGACATCTACTGCATTATAGAAAAGTAGATAGCATAGTCATATAACAGTCACCACAGAGCAGTAGATATCAGTCAGCATAGAGCAGTAGATAACAGTCACCATAGAGCAGTAGATATCAGTCACCATAGAGCAGCAGATAACAGTCACCATAGAGCAGTAGATAACAGTCACCATAGAGCAGTAGATATCAGTCACCATAGAGCAGTAGATAACAGTCACCATAGAGCAGTAGATAACAGTCACCATAGAGCAGTAGATTACAGTCACCATAGAGCAGTAGATAACAGTCACCATAGAGCAGTAGATATCAGTCACCATAGAGCAGTAGATAACAGTCACCACAGAGCAGTAGATAACAGTCACCATAGAGCAGTAGTTAACAGTCACCATAGAGCAGTAGTTAACAGTCACCATAGAGCAGTAGATAACAGTCACCATAGAGCAGTAGTTAACAGTCACCATAGAGCAGTAGATAACAGTCACCACAGAGCAGCAGATAACAGTCACCATAGAGCAGTAGATAACAGTCACCATAGAGCAGTAGATAACAGTCACCATAGAGCAGTAGATAACAGTCACCATAGAGCAAATCGAAGAAATAAATGTTATTCAGGTTGGGGGTGAGTTCCTACTTGAATGTGATTAAAAGGACAATGAATTTTGTTCATACTTTGATAACTTGCTACCAAGCTGCTGTGTGTATCAAACTTAGAGTTCCAGAGGTAGAGATTATGTTGAACTGAAGACACGTGTAACCACGTTAACTCTTAGCCTTTTGTTGATAGTCATTTACTCTGAGTAGTCTGTAATGTATCATGTATCTCATGTACACCATAATTGGTTGTGTTCATTCTTTTGTGACTAGTACATTCTAATTAGTTGAATTGAGTAAATTAATTCCTGGTTTTTACAGAGTAATTATTTTTTATTGACAATACTCTTATAATTTAGTAAGTCTATAAGTAGTTGTTTACACTATAAACTATATGCTAGGACATTGGGAGTGCCAGGATAAGCTATTTGTATTTAGTATGTTAATAATTGTATAATGGTGCAAGACAGACACGTCTGTTATAGTCATACTGAGAAGTGATGTAAGGCTCGCTACCTTGACTAGATTAGATCCAGTGACGTACAGGGCCTGCTGCATTTATTCACATTATATTTGAGTCAGATTGATACACGTAGTTGATTATTTCTATATTCAACATAATTTCTCCATAAAATGGTTGGATCATTTCCACACCACTTTAAATGGTGACTCCTTCCTCTGTTGACGATGTCCATCCTCTACAATATCTCATTTGATAATGCGAACTAAAGTAAACTTGTCTTCATGTAGACACATTTCTTATCCACCTACTTTTTTTGATTTAAAAACAAAAAGCTTTGCTATAAGGGACTTCTTGCCAACAAAAACGGAGTATCATTAATATGATTTAAATTGGCAGAGCTGAACCAAAGCAGCTGATAAGAAGACTAAAGTGCTATCCAAATGGCACCCTATTCCCTATAGGGGCCCTGGTCAAAAATAGTGCACTAAATAATGAATAGGGTGCCATTTGGGAACCGCTCTAGAACAGGAATGTGACCTGAAGCAGAGGATTCTTAGAAGATCTTTATCTCATCAACTTTAATGTGAACTTTTTAATTGGAATTGATTCCTCCGGGGATTCTATCAGGTCATAATATATGTGATTATGTGATGGATACATTTGAGTACATTTTTTTAAATCCACCACTAATGGTAATACAATTGAATTTGTAGCCGTTGATGTGAGGTTGAACAATTAACTGTATCAACGGGAATACTCAGTACTGTTTATAAAGTATGACTATCCGGAAGGTCAGGATGATCCATTGTAATGCCTTATTAAGCAGTTGGCACCAGATTTGTCAGAGTATGGATGGAGAGATGAATGGGGAGAATGGGTTCTACAAGTATAAAAAAAAACAACTAGCACTCAGAAACTCCATACCCCAGTTTAAGTCACTTTGCTGGACCACAAACCACAGTATTTCCCGAAAATTCCCCATTGTGTCTTCAGAAAGTGTTCACATTTTGTTGTGTTACAGCCTGCATTCTAAATGGATTAAATATATGTTGATGTTTTTTTTGTCTCACCAATCTACACACAATAACTCATAATGACAAAGTGAAAACATGTTTTCAAAAATGTTTACAAATGTATTGAAAATGAAGTAAAGAAATATCTCATTTACATTAGTATTCACACCCTGAGTAAATACATGATAGAAGTAGTGTCTGGGTGTATTGATACACCGTCCAAAGTGTAATTGATGACTTCACCATGCTCAAAGGGTTATTCTGATATTCAAAAGTTTTTTTTATTTTTATTAATTTTTAAGCTTCCCTTCTATACGAGGCATTGAAAAACCTCACGGGTCATTGTGGTTGAATCTGTGTTTAAAATTCACTGCTTGACTGAGGGACATAACAGATAATTCATTGTATGTGAAGGAATACATCTTAAACATTATTATTGCACACAGAGTGAGTCCACGCAACTTATTGTGTGATTTGTTAAGCACATTTTTAATCCTGAACTTACTTAGTTAAATACTTATTGACTCAAGACATTTCAGATTTTCATTTTGTATTAATTTGTTTTAAAAAAATCCACAAACATAATGGCACTTTGATATTATGGAGTATTTTGTGTAGGCAAAATCTAAATGTAATCCATTTTAAATTCAGCCTGTAACACAACAAAAGGTGGAAAAAGTCAAGGGGTTTGAATACTTTCTGAAGGCACTGTACCTTGAGACCTGAAATAGGGCTCACTTCTCTCCAATCTTTGGCTAACATGGTGTTGCTGAACGATACTGTTTCAACCTATTATTGGATTTCCACTTCAGTCTCAAACGCTTGCTGGGGATTTTCTGTGAGACGATTTCAGAGCTCAGCTGCCTGTAGGTCAATTAGGTTTTGGTGGGATTGATACAGCAAATCAATTTAGCTGGGCACCATGATGGGTGATGGCAATGAAAGTGACGGATTATTTAGACACACACACACACACACACACACACACACACACACACACACACACACACACACACACACACACACACACACACACACACACACACACACACACACACACACACACACACACACACACACACACACACACACACACACACTGGTCTGCAATGACAGATACAGTTCACAACGGTTCTTGACTTTATTCTTAGATTTTTGTTGACAATCTGCCAACATATTCTTTCCTAACATATTGAAGTGTTCTACCCTCTCCGTGAAGCAGCGAATGGTTCTTGTCTGAATCTGACTTCCTTAATGTCAGATATGTAATCATTAATCGTTAATATATATTATCTCTCTATTGAGCTGACCATAGGGTACACTACAGTTAATCACTTTGGTACAAAAAAGCCTGATGGAAGAATTCAATCAAATCAGTCTGCAGAAGAATCAACATACCTTACACTTTTCCAGTGCATTATTCCAGTGTATTATTCCTGTTCATTATTCCTGTTCATTATTCCTGTTAAATACAGATCTGTGTTTTACTTTGTGTATTACTTTTACAGGCATCATATTCAAGGCACCAGTAGTTCAGTTTTCTGTTGCTTAATTTACTGTTACCTGACTCAGTTGAATGTGTATTGGTAAATAAACAGTGAAGTATCAGCTTTGGAAACCAGAGGGGTTGACTCAAGTCAGTGGAATTGGTAAACAACTCCAGGGTTGAAATGATTCTGAAACCTGCCATGTGTATCATTTGAAATTAAAAGCAATTAATTTCTGTGTTTACTTCGGGGAGATTAATGTGTGCATGCAGAAACATAACCCGATGATTAATATCCTTAAGAGTCTATTGACGCACGCGTATCAATCTAAGTAGCACTCATGTCGGTAGCCATGAAGTGCTTCGAAAGGCTGGTCAAGGCTCATAATCAACAGCATCCTCCCAGATAGCCTAGACCCACTCCAATTCGCATACTGCCCCAACAGATCCACAGATGACGCAATCTCAATCGCACTCCACACTGACCATTCCCACCTGGACAAAAGAAACACCTATGTGAGAATGCTGTTCATTGACTACAGCTCAGCGTTCAACACTGTAGTGCCCACAAAGCTCATCACTAAACACCTCCCTCTGCAACTCTGGTATCGGCTTGAGGGGGGATATACACGGCCGTGACTCTAACCGAAGAAAATTGTCTTCGGAGATAATACAGTCGGCATTTGATTGTGAGGTATTCTAAGTTGGGCGAACAAAAGCACTTGAGTTCCTGTATGTTATCACAGTTACACAATGAGTCGTTAATCATTAAACATACACCCCAGCCCTTCTTCTTCCCGGAGAGATATTTATTCCTGTCTGCGCAATAAACTGAGAACCCAACTGGTTGGATCGACTCAGACAGTATATCCCGAGAGAGCAATGTTTCCATGAAACAGAGAATGTTACAATCCCTGATGTCTCTCTGGACAGAAACCCTCGCCCTGAGTTCGTCAACTTTATTATCCAGAGACTGAACATTAGTGAGTAATATACTCGGAAGCGGTGGGTGGTGGGCGCGCCTCCTAAGTTGGACTAGAAAACCGATCCGAGTACCTCTCCTCCACCGGTATTGTTTTGTGTCAGCCTCTGGAATCAGTTCCATTACCCTGTGGGGTGCGAACAAAGGGTATGCTTCGGGAAAGTCGTATTCCTGGTCATAATGCTGGTAGTGCTGGTGAGTTACCGCCACTCTGATATCCAATAGTTCTTCCCGGCTGTATGTAAAAATACCCAAAAAATCTGGCCAAATAATGTAAGAAATAAGAGCTAGAAGCAGTCCTCTCTGTCGGCGCCATTTTTGTCTCGTAACTAACCATTTGTAACTAACCATACGTAATTAACCAGGCGTAACTAACCATACATACTGTAACTACTAGATGTTGAATGATGCTGTACCTCCCTTGTACTTAGTGTAAAAGTTTAGCGTCCGTCCCTCTCCTCGCCCCTACCTGGGCTCGAACCAGGGACCCTCTGCACACATAGACAACAGCACCCTCGAAGCATCGTTACCCATCGCTCCACAAAAGCCACGGCCCTTGCAGAGCAAGGGTAACAACTACTTCAAGGTCTCAGAGCGAGTGACGTCTCCAATTGAAACGCTGTTAGCACGCACCCCGCTAACAAGCTAGCCATTTCACATCATTCACATTAGTATGAAATAAAAATAATTTTCTGTGAGCAGGAATGTAAATGATGTTCGATTGAAAGAGGATCCCAATGGAAGATGTTAAAAACAGGAAGCAAATCAAACGAGTGATCATCTACAAATCGTTACTAGGTCCTCACAACATTACAGTCCCCAAAAGACAACACTAGAGCCAGATGAATGATGAGGGACGGTTTCAACACTCATCAGCTAATAATAACTAACATCTGATTAAACAAGGCTGGGATCATTTTCAAACCCACCATAGCAATGTTTACGCAGTGCTTTTATTTACAATGTTCATCCCTGGGCCCACACACTTATAATTCTGAAAAGTTAAAGCATACATGTGAGGGGGGTCGTCCTGATAGTACTGTGTCTGTGAGTTCAATATTGCAATGTGGGTTTGTTTGAAATGACTGTGTTGTGTACTGTTTTTATGTCTAACAGCATGGGACTGTGCCCCACAATGCCCCACAAGCGTGTATTTTTTGGGGAAGATAAACTCATGACTCTGTCAGCTAGTCGGTTTAGTTGAATGCATTGTCTATCTTGGAGGTTAAACTAGTCAATTAGTTCCCTTGTACCAGGCGGGGGAAAAAATCACAACCTAGAATTATATGTCAAGAACAAACACACAAACACATTCTGTTTGTATGTTGTGACTGAGCTTCTTCAGGAGGACTTCAACTGAATCAAATGGCAAGTTAACAGGTAAATGATCACGGAAAAGCCAAGGTAGAATTTGAAGGACATGCTCTTTCCACTGTGAATACTGAGGAGACACTGTACATATGACATTTGAAATGACTCTATTCCTTTGAAAGTTTTGTGAGTGCAATGTTTACTGTGAATTTTTGGTAGATTATTTAAACTTTGGTTTATATCTATTTCACTTGCTTTGACAATGTAAACATAAGTTTCCCATGCCAATGAAGCCCTTTGAATTGAATTTAGAGAGCGATAGTGAGAGAGAGCAAGAGAAAGAGAGAGAGAGAAGTGGAACGTATGCTCCACCTGCTGGTGTTAAATGGTACATCTGTAATTTACAGTATCTGTCAATATTGCTTTACTTATTTCACCTTTATTTAACCAGGTAGGCCAGTTGAGAACAAGTTCTCATTTACATAATATACTGTTTACAGTATGAGAATCAAGGAAATCAACAATACATTTAATTAGTATTACTGCTTTTTTGTTTTGGGATCAATTCCTACAAGCATATGAATATCAGTGGAAGAGAGGAATATAGATATTGAACGTGAATCAACACAATATCCTAATTTTGCAAATCCAGCAGAGCCTTCATGCCACCTGACTAGGCTCTGGAGAGAACTGCTTCTAGAGTTGTCCCAAAACAGGTTTTCTATCAAACGGTGTTCCCTCTCAAACACAGAAAATTGTGTTTTCTGTCAGCAATATTAATACCAACACCAAAAAGAAAACTATTGGATATATTATAAATAATTATATATTTTATTATTGGTTATATTAAATATAATTATATATTATTTCCCAGGTGAAAAGTTGGGTTTACGGGAATTCAGTAGGCTATATCACCTTGGCTTCATTTTATGCAACCACACCAAATAAATACATTCTGCAGTGTGTGTGTGTGTGTGTGTGTGTGTGTGTGTGTGTGTGTGTGTGTGTGTGTGTTTGCTTGCATATAAACATGCACATCAAATGTATGATGCCCTGCTTTGTGTTATTGTCACCCCACCAGTAGAATGTTGTGTTACTGTCACCGCCAACAGTAGAATGTTGTGTTACTGTCACCTCACCAGTAGAATGTTGTGTTAGTGTCACCCCACCAGTAGAATGTTGTGTTAGTGTCACCCCACCAGTAGAATGTTGTGTTACTGTAACCCTCACCAGTAGAATGATGTGTTACTGTCACCCCACCAGTAGAATGTTGTGTTACTATCACCCCACCAGTAGAATGTTGTGTTACTGTCACCCCACCAGTAGAATGTTGTGTTACTGTAACCCTCACCAGTAGAATGTTGTGTGTTACTGTCACCCCACCAGTAGAATGTTGTGTTAGTGTCACCCACCAGTAGAATGTTGTGTTAGTGTCACCCACCAGTAGAATGCTGTGTTAGTGTCACCCCACCAGTAGAATGTTGTGTTACTGTCACCCCACCAGTTGAATGTTGTGTTACTGTCACCCCACCAGTAGAATGTTGTGTTAGTGTCACCCCCACCAGTAGAATGTTGTGTTACTGTCACCCCCACCAGTAGAATGTTGTGTTAATGTCACACCACCAGTAGAACGTTGTGTTACTGTCACCCCACCAGTAGAATGTTGTGTTACTGTCATTCCACCAGTAGAATGTTGTGTTAGTGTCACCCCACCAGTAGAATGTTGTGTTACTGTCACCCTCACCAGTAGAATGTTGTGTGTTACTGTCACCCCACCAGTAGAATGTTGTGTTAGTGTCACCCCACCAGTAGAATGTTGTGATACTGTCACCCCACCAGTAGAATGTTGTGATACTGTCACCCTCACCCGTAGAATGTTGTGTTACTGTCACCCCACCAGTAGAATGTTGTGTTACTGTCACCCTCACCAGTATAATGTTGTGTTACTGTCACCCTCACCAGTATAATGTTGTGTTACTGTCACCCCACCAGTAGAATGTTGTGTTACTGTCACCCCACCATGAGAATGTTGTGTTACTGTCACCCCACCAGTAGAATGTTGTGTTAGTGTCACCCCCACCAGTAGAATGTTGTGTTACTGTCACCCCACCAGTAGAATGTTGTGTTACTGTCACCCCACCAGTAGAATGTGGTGTTAGTGTCACCCCACCAGTAGAATGTTGTGTTAGTGTCACCCCACCAGTAGAATGTTGTGTTAGTGTCACCCCACCAGTAGAATGTTGTGTTACTGTCACCCCACCAGTAGAATGTTGTGTGTTAGTGTCACCCCACCAGTAGAATGTTGTGTTACTGTCACCACACCAGTAGAATGTTGTGTTACTGTCACCCCACCAGTAGAATGTTGTGTTACTGTCACCCCACCATGAGAATGTTGTGTTACTGTCACCCCACCAGTAGAATGTTGTGTTAGTGTCACCCCCACCAGTAGAATGTTGTGTTACTGTCACCCCACCAGTAGAATGTTGTGTTACTGTCACCCCACCAGTAGAATGTTGTGTTACTGTCACCCCCACCAGTAGAATGTTGTGTTAGTGTCACCCCACCAGTAGAATGTTGTGTGTTAGTGTCACCCCACCAGTAGAATGTTGTGTTACTGTCACCCCACCAGTAGAATGTGGTGTTAGTGTCACCCCACCAGTAGAATGGTGTGTTAGTGTCACCCCACCAGTAGAATGTTGTGTTACTGTCACCCCACCAGTAGAATGTTGTGTGTTAGTGTCACCCCACCAGTAGAATGTTGTGTTACTGTCACCACACCAGTAGAATGTTGTGTTAGTGTCACCCCACCAGTAGAATGTTGTGTTACTGTAACCCTCACCAGTATAATGTTGTGTGTTACTGTCACCCCACAAGTAGAAGGTTGTGTTAGTGTCATCCCACCAGTAGAATGTTGTGTTACTGTCACCCCACCAGTAGAATGTTGTGTTATTGTCACCCCACCAGTAGAATGTTGGCTTAGTGTCACCCCACCAGTAGAATGTTGTGTTAGTGTCACCCCACCAGTAGAATGTTGTGTTACTGTCACCCCACCAGTAGAATGTTGTGTTACTGTCACCCCACCAGTAGAATGTTGTGTTACTGTCACCCCACAAGTAGAATGTTGTGTTAGTGTCACCCCCACCAGTAGAATGTTGTGTTAGTGTCACCCCACCAGTAGAATGTTGTGTTACTGTCACCCCACCAGTAGAATGTTGTGTTAGTGTCACCCCACAAGTAGAATGTTGTGTTAGTGTCACCCCCACCAGTAGAATGTTGTGTTATTGTCACCCCACCAGTAGAATGTTGTGTTAGTGTCACCCCACCAGTAGAATGTTGTGTTAGTGTCACCCCACCAGTAGAATGTTTTGTTAATGTCACCCCACCAGTAGAATGCGGTGTGCTAGTGTCACCCCACCAGTAGAATGTTGTGTTACTGTCACCCCACCAGTAGAATGTTGTGTTACTGTCACCCCAACCAGTAGAATGTTGTGTTACTGTCACCCCACCAGTAGAATGTTGTGTTAGTGTCACCCCACCAGTAGAATGTTGTGTTACTGTCACCCCACCGGTAGAATATACTGTTACTGTCACCCCACCGGTAGAATGTTGTCTTACTGTCACCCCACCAGTAGAATGTTGTGTTAGTGTCACCCCACAAGTAGAATGTTGTGTTAGTGTCACCCCCACCAGTAGAATGTTGTGTTAGTGTCACCCCACCAGTAGAATGTTGTGATACTGTCACCCCACCAGTAGAATGTTGTGATACTGTCACCCTCACCCGTAGAATGTTGTGTTACTGTCACCCCACCAGTAGAATGTTGTGTTACTGTCACCCTCACCAGTATAATGTTGTGTTACTGTCACCCTCACCAGTATAATGTTGTGTTACTGTCACCCCACCAGTAGAATGTTGTGTTACTGTCACCCCACCATGACAATGTTGTGTTACTGTCACCCCACCAGTAGAATGTTGTGTTAGTGTCACCCCCACCAGTAGAATGTTGTGTTACTGTCACCCCACCAGTAGAATGTTGTGTTACTGTCACCCCACCAGTAGAATGTTGTGTTACTGTCACCCCCACCAGTAGAATGTTGTGTTAGTGTCACCCCACCAGTAGAATCTTGTGTTAGTGTCACCCCACCAGTAGAATGTTGTGTTACTGTCACCCCACCAGTAGAATGTTGTGTGTTAGTGTCACCCCACCAGTAGAATGTTGTGTTACTGTCACCACACCAGTAGAATGTTGTGTTAGTGTCACCCCACCAGTAGAATGTTGTGTTACTGTAACCCTCACCAGTATAATGTTGTGTGTTACTGTCACCCCACAAGTAGAATGTTGTGTTAGTGTCACCCCACCAGTAGAATGTTGTGTTACTGTCACCCCACCAGTAGAATGTTGTGTTACTGTCACCCTCACCAGTAGAATGTTGTGTGTTGCTGTCACCCCACCAGTAGAATGTTGTGTTAGTGTCACCCCACCAGTAGAATGTTGTGATACTGTCACCCCACCAGTAGAATGTTGTGATACTGTCACCCTCACCCATAGAATGTTGTGTTACTGTCACCCCACCAGTAGAATGTTGTGTTACTGTCACCCTCACCAGTATAATGTTGTGTTACTGTCACCCTCACCAGTATAATGTTGTGTTACTGTCACCCCACCAGTAGAATGTTGTGTTACTGTCACCCCACCATGAGAATGTTGTGTTACTGTCACCCCACCAGTAGAATGTTGTGTTAGTGTCACCCCCACCAGTAGAATGTTGTGTTACTGTCACCCCACCAGTAGAATGTTGTGTTACTGTCACCCCACCAGTAGAATGTTGTGTTACTGTCACCCCCACCAGTAGAATGTTGTGTTAGTGTCACCCCACCAGTAGAATGTTGTGTTACTGTCACCCCACCAGTAGAATGTTGTGTGTTAGTGTCACCCCACCAGTAGAATGTTGTGTTACTGTCACCCCACCAGTAGAATGTGGTGTTAGTGTCACCCCACCAGTAGAATGTTGTGTTAGTGTCACCCCACCAGTAGAATGTTGTGTACTGTCACCCCACCAGTAGAATGTTGTGTGTTAGTGTCACCCCACCAGTAGAATGTTGTGTTACTGTCACCACACCAGTAGAATGTTGTGTTAGTGTCACCCCACCAGTAGAATGTTGTGTTACTGTAACCCTCACCAGTATAATGTTGTGTGTTACTGTCACCCCACAAGTAGAATGTTGTGTTAGTGTCATCCCACCAGTAGAATGTTGTGTTACTGTCACCCCACCAGTAGAATGTTGTGTTATTGTCACCCCACCAGTAGAATGTTGGCTTAGTGTCACCCCACCAGTAGAATGTTGTGTTAGTGTCACCCCACCAGTAGAATGTTGTGTTACTGTCACCCCACCAGTAGAATGTTGTGATACTGTCACCCCACCAGTAGAATGTTGTGATACTGTCACCCCACCAGTAGAATGTTGTGTTACTGTCACCCCACCAGTAGAATGTTGTGTTACTGTCACCCCACAAGTAGAATGTTGTGTTAGTGTCACCCCCACCAGTAGAATGTTGTGTTAGTGTCACCCCACCAGTAGAATGTTGTGTTACTGTCACCCCACCAGTAGAATGTTGTGTTAGTGTCACCCCACAAGTAGAATGTTGTGTTAGTGTCACCCCCACCAGTAGAATGTTGTGTTATTGTCACCCCACCAGTAGAATGTTGTGTTAGTGTCACCCCACCAGTAGAATGTTGTGTTAGTGTCACCCCACCAGTAGAATGTTGTGTTAATGTCACCCCACCAGTAGAATGCGGTGTGCTAGTGTCACCCCACCAGTAGAATGTTGTGTTACTGTCACCCCACCAGTAGAATGTTGTGTTACTGTCACCCCACCAGTAGAATGTTGAGTTACTGTCACCCCACCAGTAGAATGTTGTGTTAGTGTCACCCCACCAGTAGAATGTTGTGTTACTGTCACCCCACCAGTAGAATGTTGTGTTAGTGTCACCCCACCAGTAGAATGTTGTGTTACTGTCACCCCACCGGTAGAATATACTGTTACTGTCACCCCACCGGTAGAATGTTGTCTTACTGTCACCCCACCAGTAGAATGTTGTGTTAGTGTCACCCCACAAGTAGAATGTTGTGTTAGTGTCACCCCCACCAGTAGAATGTTGTGTTAGTGTCACCCCACCAGTAGAATGTTGTTAGTGTCACCCCACCAGTAGAATGTTGTGTTACTGTCACCCCACCAGTAGAATGTTGTCTTACTGTCACCCCACCAGTAGAATGTTGTGTTAGTGTCACCCCACCAGTAGAATGTTGTGTTACTGTCACCCCACCAGTAGAATGTTGTGTTATTGTCACCCCACCAGTAGAATGTTGTGTGTTAGTGTCACCCCACCAGTAGAATGTTGTGTTAGTGTCACCCCACCAGTAGAATGTTGTGTTACTGTCACCCCACCAGTAGAATGTTGTGTTACTGTCACCCTCACCAGTAGAATGATGTGTTACTGTCACCGCATCTGTAGAATGTTGTGTTACTGTCACCCCCACCAGTAGAATGTTGTGTTAGTGTCACCCCACCAGTAGAATGTTGTGTTACTGTCACCCCACCAGTAGTATGTTGTGTTAGTGTCACCCCACCTGTAGAATGTTGTGTTACTGTCACCCCACCATTAGAATGTTGTGTGTTAGTGTCACCCCACCAGTAGAATGTTGTGTTACTGTCACCCCACCAGTAGAATGTTGTGTTAGTGTCACCCCACCAGTAGAATGTTGTGTTAGTGTCACCCCACCAGTAGAATGTTGTGTTAGTATCACCCCACCAGTAGAATGTTGTGTTACTGTCACCCCACCAGTAGAATGTTGTGTTACTGTCACCCTCACCAGTAGAATGTTGTGTTACTGTCACCCTCACCAGTAGAATGTTGTGTTACTGTCACCCCACCAGTAGAATGTTGTGCTAGTGTCACCCCACCCCTGAGACAATTATGTTGGGGAGAAGATATATTATATATACATCTGCTAAGATATTCTCCCAGATATGGAGAAATAATAAATGATCGTTGATGTATTTTAAAGTGATCAAAATGCATGTCGACCATTAGAATTCAACATTAGCAGATGGTACAAGACAAACGGAAATCATTTATTTCTGCAGCTGATATCTGACTGAATGCTGTTTATGTTATTCGACAACACCAATCAGTGAGTCAGAGGAAGCTACTCAAGGTGTCATTCTGTCCTGGATATATCATATTTAGTTATATATGGATATCCCCAGAGAATGTATAACAGTCCACACTCTTATGACTATAATGTTTTAGATTTCTTGAAAGGAGAATTTATTTCATTGTTCATATTTTTCGTTCGCATTTGTTATTTAAGCAATAAGGCACAAGGAGGTATAGTATACGGTCAATATACCACAGCTAAGAGCTGTTCTTATGCACGACAAAACGTGGAGTGACTGGATACAGCCTTGAGCCGTGGTAGGCTGTCATTGTAAATAAGAATTTGTTCTTAACTGACTTGCCTAGTTAAATAAAGGTTAAAAAAAAGATATATACACACAATGCTGTGAAAAAGTATTTGCCCCCTTCCTGATTTCTTATTTTTTGCACGTTTGTCAAACTTGAATGTTTCAGATCAAACAAATTTTAATATATATTTTAATATATATACAGTGCTGTGAAAAAGTATTTGCCACATACACTACAAAACCCAGAGGTGCCTTATTGCTATTATAAACTGGTTACCAATGTAATTAGAGCAGTAAAAATAAATGTTTTGTCATACCCGTGGTATACAGTCTGAGTATACAGTCTGATATAACACGACCGTCAGCCAATCAGCATTCAGGGCTCGAACCACCCAGTTTATAGTTGTTAGTAGATAGTTATGGGAAATATCACACCAACTAAGTCCTGCCCTATGAGCAAAAGATGTTGAAAATACTTATTTTCAACATCCTGTGCTAACTGGGTGTGTAGTTTCTCACAGAGAGAATCAAATGCAAATGAAAATGCAAAGCTGCTCTGTGATCTACGAACTAACTTTATTATATGATGAACGATTCGTAATTTTCAACATTAACAACGGAGTGACCTCAACTTTCATAAATCAACTCTTGTTCTGTTAAACCTTAAAATTCTCTGGTTCTTTAAAGCCTTAGTTTATTTTGCTTAGATGCCTCTCCCCTGTAATACTGTAGCCTCTCTCTGTAATACTGTAGCCTCTCTCTGTAATACTGTAGACTCTCTCTGTAATACTGTAGCCTCTCTCTGTAATACTGTAGCCTCTCTCTGTAATAATGCAGCCTCTCTCTGTAATACTGTAGCCTCTCTCTGTATTACTGCAGACTCTCTCTGTAATACTGCAGCCTCTCTCTGTAATAATGTAGCCTCTCTCTGTAATAATGTAGCCTCTCTCTGTAATACTGTAGCCTCTCTCTGTAATAATGTAGCCTATCTCTGTAATACTGTAGCCTCTCTCTGTAATACTGTAGCCTCTCTCTGTAATAATGTAGCCTCTCTCTGTAATACTGTAGCCTCTCTCTGTAATAATGTAGCCTCTCTCTGTAATACTGTAGCCTCTCTCTGTAATACTGTAGCCTCTCTCTGTAATACTGTAGCCTCTCTCTGTAATAATGTAGCCTCTCTCTGTAATACTGTAGCCTCTCTCTGTAATACTGTAGCCTCTCTCTGTAATAATGTAGCCTCTCTCTGTAATACTGTAGCCTCTCTCTGTAATACTGTAGCCTCTCTGTAATAATGTAGATCCATTCAACCTTTCTTGTTTCACCTACTGAAAAAAAGGTAGAAAGAATTGCATGAAATATGACTTGGACTGCAACCTGAATTGCACCTATAGACCCTGGTCAAAAGTAGTGCACTACAAAGGGAAAAGATGGTGCCATTTGGGATCCGGCCTGGGTGATTCATTACTGTATGTGACAGCGTGAGGAGAGGATGAGCCTGACTGTGTCAGGCACTTAATCCACAGGGAGAAAGGCTAATCCCATTTTAATGCTATCCAAGAAGCACATTTATTATTTAACTAGGCAAGTCAGTTAAGAATAAATTCTTATTTACAATGACGGCGTAGGAACAGTGGGTTAACTGCCTTGTTCAGGGGCAGAACGACAGCTTTTTTTTTTTTTTTACCTTGTCAGCTTCGGGGATTTGATCCAGCAACCTTTTGGTTACTGGCACAACGCTCTAACCACTAGGCTACATGTAGTACATCAAGGCCATTCTAATAACTTATCAGGGGTGCTTCACAAATGGTGCCCTATTTTCTATATAGTACATTACTTTTGATCAGAGCCCTATGGGACCTTGGTAAAAAAAGTGTGCACTATATAAGGCAGTGGTTCTCAACCCTGGTCCTGGGAGTTGTTGATTTGAATCAGGTGTGTAGTGCTAGGGCAAAAACTAAAATGTGCACCCCTTTGGGTCCCCAGGACCAGGATTGAGAACCACTGATATAGGGGAATAAGGGTCACAATTGGGAGAGGTCTTGTCATCTGAATAAAGGATTGCAGTGCAGATTCATGACCCAGAAATGATCTGTCCATAAATACATAAATAATCTCTCTCTCTCTCTCTCTCTCTCTCTCTATATATATATATATATATATATAATGGTCTGGGGATGTTTTTCATGATTCAGTCTTGGCCCATTAGTTCCAGCGAAGGAACATTTCTACAGAACACAATTACATTTTAGACAATTCTGTGCTTCCAACTTTGTGGCCATTTCCTGTTTCAGCATGACAGCAAGGTCCATACAGAAATGGTTTGTCTAGATCAGTGTGGAAGAACTTGACTGGCCTGCACACAGTTCTGACCTCAACCCCATCAAACAACTTTGGGATAAATTGGAACGCCGACTGCGAGCCAGGCCTAATCACCCAACACTAATACTCTTGTGGCTGAATGGAAGCAAGTCCCCGCAGCAATGTTCCAACACCAAGTGGAAAGCCTTCCCAGAAGAGTGGAGGCTGTTGTAGCAGCAAAGGGGGACCAACTCCATATTAACACCCATGATTTTGGAATGAGATGTTCGACAAGCAGGTGTCCAGATATTTTTGGTAATGTAGTGTATCTTCGAAAGGAATCTGTACATCCAAGACAGACAGACTGCAGAACAGGGACCTCCAATATTTTACATCCAGGACAGACAGACTGCAGAACACAGACCTCCAATATGTCATAGATACTGCCACTGAAACACCCTGGAAAGATAAAGGCCCTGGTTAAAAGAGGTGCACTGTATGGGGTGTCTTCAAGAGATTTCTACTTTCTCTAAAGGTCATCAGTCGAAAAACACAAAAACAGAGGGGAGGAGAGAGCTTTCTACTTGATATATTACCAGGAGTTGGGAGAGAGATTCATACTGCAGTCTATTAGAGAGAAAAGTCAAGCTCTACATCAGTCTGCGCATGTGTCCCAAATGGCACTCTATTTCCCTACATAGTGCACTACTTTGGACCAGAACCCATAGGGAACCCATAAGGCTCTGGTCAAAAGTAGTGCACTATGTCGAAGATAGGTTGCCATTTCTGATGTAAATCCCCTCTGAGTCAATCTCTCTCTCTCTCTCTCTCTTACCCCCTGGGGGGGCAATTCCGATTGGAGCAAAACAAGAGAATCTTTTGAACTTTGCTTTTTGAAATTGACATTTATTTAATTAGTTCCGTAGAAGACCGACCTAACGCTCTAACAGTTGGTTGCTTGCAGGATAGAGGAATATCACTGAAATATAATAACAGGACCTATGTGAGCATTTATGATGTCATCTTATAAAGCCACTAATATATAGCATAGCAATTCCTTCACCTCTTTCTTCAGTACAATGTTGATGTAGATTATGTTTGCATTGAATGGAAATTAGACATTCATAATTAATCATGAATAACTTACAATAAGAGAATTGTAGATAGAACACCAGCCAGCATGCTATATCCTGGCCTCGAGCGTGGCGCAGCGGTCTAAGGCACTGCATCTCAGTGCTAGAGGCATCACTACAGACCCTGGTTAGATTCCTGGCTGTATCACAACCGGCCGTGATTGGGAGTCCCAGTGTCGTCCCGGTTAGGGTTTGGCCGGGGTTGGCTGTCATTGTAAATAACAATAACTGACTTGCCTAGTTAAAAAAATAAAAAACATTTTATTTAAATACAAAAAAGAGAATTGGAGACTGCAAACCACCCAGAACCCCAGCCAGCATGCTATAGCCACACCTCAAATAGTTAGTTAACAGTGTCTCCTTGGTCTCATTCAAGAAGCACTACTGTCCTCATCTGGCTGAAGGCCACCATGCATCTCAGTTCTATTGGACTTGTATTATAAACAATGTTACAATCATGAGTGGCAAAGGTGGCCTAGGTGTTTACAAAAAAAAATATAAAAAAATAAAGTTTACAGTGTTTTACAAATAAATATACATACTTTTCATAAAACTTAAATATAACATCGTCAGGCAATTAAGAGATAATGATGATCGTCACATTTTACCAACACCATGTAAAATTAACCTCCAGTCAATTCCTTGTTAAGTGAAGGACAGCAAGTTGATATCGTAGCAGCCATCAACCTGCCCAGAAACACACAAGAAAATGAAATGAGTTGACCATAAACGAGTTGAAAACAAAATGGAATCGATACCAACTGACAAAGACTTGGGTCCAGGATACTAATGCAGATACGTTTGGATTGAAACATTGTTAACCAATAAAAAAAGTGTTGAAGCATACAGGCCCTTCTTTACTTTCTAGATCTTTCTCTCCCACAACCTCAGGAAAAGTGATGTTCATTTGACTCCACGTGTAAATAAACAATGCGAACATGTCTTACATCGAAGCGGCCTATGGAAGCAGTGGTCTGGTTGGTCTGCATGACCTCTGTTAACGCCCACATCTGCTGAATACTGGAAGATACCGTCTGAGGATCTGGAAGACCCTAGAGACACAACAAAACAACACTATTGTAACGGATATTATTTTCTCTTTTATGTAGCCATGTTGTATAAAGGGTTAGTGTTTTTCTAAAGGTAATTGACCAGGAAGATGGCTATCTGTGTTCGTCTGAGGATCTGAAAGACCCTAGAGACACTACAACATAATAAATACTGTGTTTCTATATTCTCTTTTATGATGTGTTTTATAAAAAGGTATTTGACCAGTAAGACAGAGAACTTCTCCCAGAAGAGGACAGTGTTTGTGTGTAGAGGAGAATGCCTAGTAGATCCCCTGCACTGCCTTATGGTCAGGATTTGGAACGATGAAGTCATGAAGATCTTCCCAGTGAATTGAAAGATGGCATCATCGTCACCATCTTCAAGAAAGGAGACAAGTTGGACTGTGGCAACCACATCGCGTTCCCCTTCTTGCCACCGCAGGATAAATACTTGCGAGAAACCTACTAAACAGACTCCTATCCCTCGCCAAAAAACAGTCAATTTCAACCTGGCAGAGGAACTTCAGATTTGATATTCTCAGCCCGTTGACTCCAAGAGAAGTTCCAGGAGCAGAGACTATGGCAATCACTAACTCAGAGAGGCTGCTGCCTACGCTGAGACCCAATGTATTTATTTGTTTATTTATTTCACCTTTATGTTACCAGGTTGGCCAGTTGAGAACAAGTTCTCATTTACAACTGCGACCTGGCCAAGATAGAGCAAAGCAGTGCGACACAAACAACACAGAGTTACACATGGGATAAACAAATGTACAGTCAATAACACAATAGAAAAGTCTATATACAGTGTGTGCAAATGTAGTAAGATTAGGGAGGTAAGGCAATAAATAGGCCATAGTGGCAAAATAATTACAAATTAGCAATTAAACACTGGAGTGATAGATGTGCAGAAGATGAACGTGCAAGTAGAGATACTGGGGTGCAAAGGAGCAAAGAAAAATAAATAACAATATAGGGATGAGGTAGTTGGGTTGGCTATTTACAGATGGGCTGTGTACAGGTGCAATGATCGGTAAGCTGCTCTGACAGCTGATGCTTAAAGTTAGTGAGGGAGATATAAGTCTCCAGCTTCAGCGATTTTTGCAATTCGCTCGTCATTGGCAGCAGAGAACTGGAAGGAAAGGCGACCAAAGGGGGAGTTGGCTTTGGGGATGACCAGTGAAATATACCTGCTGGAGCGCGTGCTACGGGTGGGCGCTGCTATGGTGACCAGTGAGCTGAGATAAGGTGGGGCTTTACCTAGCAAAGACTTATAGATGACCTGGAGCCACTGGGTTTGGCGACGAATATGAAGCGAGGGCCAGCCAACGAGAGCATACAGGTTGCAGTGGTGGGTAGTATATGGGGCTTTGGTGACAAAGCGGATGGCACTGTGATAGACTACATCCAGTTTGTTGAGTAGAGTGTTGGAGGCTATTTTGTAAATTACATCACCAAAGTCAATGATCGGTAGGATGGTCAGTTTTACGAGGGTATGTTTGCCAGCATGAGTGAAGGATGCTTTGTTGCGAAATAGGAAGCCGATTCTAGATTTAATTTTGGATTGGAGATGCTTAATGTGAGTCTGGAAGGAGAGTTTACAGTCTAACCAGACACCTAGGTATTTGTAGTTGTCCACATATTCTAATTCAGAACCGTCCAGAGTAGTGATGCTGGACGGGCGGGCGGGTGCAGGCAGCGATCAGTTGAAGAGCATGCATTTAGTTTTACTTGCATTTAAGAGCAGTTGGAGGTCACGGAAGGAGTGTTGTATGGCATTGAAGCTCGTCTGGAGGTTTGTTAACCCAATCACCGGCCACTTTAATAAGTGGATCACTACTCACTTTAAATAATGCCACTTTAATAATAATGTTTACATTTCTTACATTACTCATATCATATGTATATACTGTATACCATCAATTGCACCTTGCCTATGCTGCCTGGCCATCGCTCATCCATATATTTATATATACATATTCTCATTCACCCGTTTAGATGTGTGTGTATTAGGTAGTTGTTGGGGAATTGTTTGATTACTTGTTTGATATTACTGCACAGTCGCAACTAGAAGCACATGCATTTCGCCACACTTGCATTAACATTTGCTAACCATGTGTATGTAACCAAAACATTTTGATTTGACATGGCATTCTTCCATCTCACCAAGGCCTTTGACTCTGTTAACTGTGAAGCCATGTGGAGAATCCTCCTGAGATATGGCTGCCCTGCAAAATGTGTTAACATCCTCCGCTTCCTGCATGATGGTACGAAGGCTGTCATTCTCTCTGGTGGCGAAACCACAGAGCCAATCGAGATAAGGACCAGATTAAAGCAAGGCTGCATCACTGCATCAACTCTCTTCACCATCTTCCTGGCTGGAAGGGTCCACCTGACAGAGAGTAGACTCCCCAGAGGAATACATATCACCTACAGGACTGACGGCAACATATTCAATATCAACCGTTTCAGAGCCAAGTCAAGAACCACAAACACTTCTGTCTGTTGTAGAATTTCAATATGCAGATAATGCCCAGGTCAATGACTGCTCAGAAGCTGACTTCCAGGCCATCGTCAACATATTCCCTCCCAGAAGCATATAGCAGGGTGGGTCTAACACGCAATACCAGTAAAACAAAGCACACCTGCCACCCCCCTAGAACCTCACCAACAATGTAATGTTTAAAAATGCCCAGTTTCCCATGCCGAGGTAGCCACCTCTCTAGCAATATCCTAATTGAAGACGAAAATCCAACATCGGATTGCTCCCGCTAGTGCTGCCTTTGATAAACTCATTCCTACACTGCTATACCATGCAAACAAATCAAGCCCCTTTCACCAACAATGCCTCAGGAAGATAGTAAACATCAACTGGGAAGACAGACAACCAAACATCCATGTCCTGTAGAGAACCAACTCCTCCAGTGTGGAAGCCACCATTATGAAACCTTTAGTCCAATTGGGCAGGTGGAATACAGTCTATAAGGGCTGATAGTTCTATTGAAGAGAACCAACTGGTTGATAAGAGCCTTACCTGTAAATCACACAGTTGGTCCACCTGTGTGAGGTCTGACAACCAATCGGGAATGTCCCACTCTGAATCCTGGAAGAAGAGTGAATGAATGCACTTTAAAATTGTGGAAATACTTTCATTGGCAGCGTTTGACAACTCCACTACTCAGTACCCCCCCAACCGTAGCCAGTTATGCTGCAGGCCTAGTGATCAGAGGCACAATGATTGTGGTTTCTTTCTATTTGATCATACAGTACAACCCTCTACACATTTTTAAGTGACTTACTTCATTTAAACAGGGGTGTATTTTGATGTCCTCCACGCTGAAATTCAGCCAGGCTGATGAAGGCTGTCGAAGGATCAGTCTCACTGAAGTCACATTGTCTGGTTCAATCAGCATCTAACAACCATAACACACATACTGAACCAATCAGGAAATTTGACTTCCTCATCTAACACCCATATTGAACCAATCAGGAAATATGACTTCCACAAATTATGTAAATTAGCTTAATTTCTACTTGAAGTAAGCCAAACTATAATTTGGCTTACCTCCAAGATCAGCTTACCAAAAACTAAGCAAACCTGAGCTGTGATGCTTTATTTTATAAAGCAAGATACATTTACAGAATGTGAATGCATTGGCTTTGTGTTACTCACATCACATCAAGGTTTCTTAAGATTCCATATGAAATGGGTCAGGAGCATTTGGTGATGAATATTTTAGCCAGATGTACAGTACAAATAAAGCCATCATCAGAATATACCTCCTAATGTCTTGACCTGTTCTGCTATAGTTCTTCACCCTTCCTCTTTCCATCTTATATGACCTTTAACACCCTCCTCTCTCTCTCTCTCTCTCTCTCTCTCTCTCTCTCTCTCTCTCTCTCTCTCTCTCTCTCTCTCTCTCTCTCTCTCTCTCTCTCTCTCTCTCTCTCTCTCTCTCTCTCTCTCTCTCTCTCTCTCTCTCTCTCTCTCTCTCTCTCTCTCTCTCTCTCTCTCTCTCTCTCTCTCTCTCTCTCTCTCTCTCTCTCTCTCTCTCTCTCTCTCTCTCTCTCTCTCTCCCTCTCCCTCTCTCTCTCTCCCTCCCTCTCTCTCTCTCTCTCCCTCCCTCCCTCCCTCCCTCTAACCTGTTGTCGGAAGACAGAGCAGTAGTCTTGTGAACCCTCTTCAGTATGTGGGCTGGGCATCAGACAGTGGTTCCTCAGACATGTAGCCCATTTAGCGGCCCCCTCCCCATCTCTCCTCAGTAGACGCACAGACACGTATGCTGTGTAGTAGTTCTTAAATGAGATCTCCTGGATCTAGGAGTGAATAAGACACAGATTATATGTACAGTACCACAAAAAAAGTTTGGACACACTCATTCAAGGGTTTTTCTTATTTTTTTTACTATTTTCTACATTGTAGAATAATATTGAAGACATCAAAACTATGAAATAACACATATGGAATCAGCCACCCTTTGCCTTGCT
This sequence comes from Salmo salar, assembly GCF_965601325.2. Lineage (NCBI taxonomy): Eukaryota > Metazoa > Chordata > Actinopteri > Salmoniformes > Salmonidae > Salmo > Salmo salar. The sequence continues at coordinate 57,693,700 of NC_138312.1, read as the reverse complement.
GACAGCTTTGCACACTCTTGGTATTCACTCAACCAGCTTCACCTGGAATGCTTTTCCAACAGTCTTGAAGGAGTTCCCACATATGCTGAGCACTTGTTGGCTGCTTTTCCTTCACTCTGCGGTCCAACTTACCCCAAAACATCTCAATTGGGTTGAGGTCGGGTGATTGTGAAGGCCAGGTCATCTGATGCAGCACTCCATCACTCTCCTTCTTGATCAAACTGCCCTTACACAGCCTGGAGGTGTGTTGGGTCATTGTCCTGTTGAAAAACAAATGATAGTCCCACTAAGCGCAAATCAGATGGGATGGCGTATCGCTGCAGAATACTGTGGTAGCCATGCTGGTTAAGTGTGCCTTGAATTTTAAATACATGTCAAATTTGGACTCATCAGACCAAAGAACAGATTTCCACCGGTCTAATGTCCATTGCTCGTGTTTCTTGGCCCAAGCTAGTCTAATCTTCTTATTGGTGTCCTTTAGTAGAGGTTTCTTTGCAGCAATTCAACCATGAAGGCCTGATTCACACAGTCTCCTCTGAACAGTTGATGATGAGATGTGTTACCCGAACTCTGTGAAGCAGTTATTCGGGAAATTTCTTCTGAGGCTGGTAACTCTAATGAACTTATCCTCTGCAGCAGAGGTAACTCTGGGTCTTCCTTTCCTGTGGCAGTCCTCATGAGAGCCAGTTTCATCATAGCGCTTGATGGTTTTTGTGACTGCACTTGAAGACACTTTTAAAGTTCATGAAATTCTCCAGATTGACTGAACATCATGTATTAAAGTAATGATGGATTGTTGTTTCTCTTTGCTTATTTGAAGCTGTTCTTGCCATAATATGGACTTGGTATTTTACCAAATAGGGGTGGTTTACAGAAGATAGCCCTATCTTGACACAACACAACTGATTGGCTCAAACATATTAAGGAAATAAATTCCACAAATGTACTTTTAACAAGGCACACCTGTTAATTGAAATGCATTCCAGGTGACTACCTCATAAATCTGGTTGAGAGAATGCTAAGAGTGTGCAAAGTTTTAATCAAGGCACAGGGTGGCTACTTTGAAGAATCTCAGATGTAAATATATTTTGTTTTGTTTAACACTTTTTTGGTTACTACATGATTCCATATGTGTTATTTAATTGTTTTCATGTCACAGTTTTATTCTACACTGTAGAAAATAGTAAAAATATGGAAAAACCCTGGAATGAGTTGGTGTGTCCAAACTCTTGACTGGTACTGCATGTGGACAATGGTTGAATTGCAATGATGTCTAGCTTGAAAGTTGTTGAAAAGCCCGGCCTCGAAGGAACCCACTTTGAGCTTCAGAGAAGATTTCGAAGTGACTCACTTTGAAAGAAAATAGCCTACTTCACAATGCCTACCTGTCATTTGACCAAGTGTGTGGAGGAAAACACAGTGTATAAAAAAAATAAGAAATAGTAAAATGACCGTCAGGTTTTATTGACTCACGTTGACAGTCTGTCCTATAGGAAGTGTAACGTCTATGACATAGACACCGGGACGAGATGAATCAGTCTCAGCATCTCCAATCTGCAAGGTGACAGTAGGCTTCACGGTGCAGGGGACGGTGTTGACGCTCATATTATTAGCTACTCCTGTTGAAAGATCAACGATGTGATTAGTACAGAGAACAGTGTTGACACTCATCTTAATACTCCTGCTGAGAAAGGACTCAGCAGCAGAATCAAGCAACAGTGCATACCGCAGGGACCTTAATCCAACACCTAGCAACCTCATCAAGAGGTTTGGATCTCTTGGCGTAACGGCTAAGGTGTTGGGTTGATTGTCACTGGACCTGGGTTCCCGGTCGAGGCTAGCCTCCTTGAATTCGTTACAATATAAATCAGGGATGTGATGAGGAGGACAAGCTATAAAAACAGGGAAATCATAGGTGTATTCATTAGTCGAACACTGTAGTAAAACATTTTGCAACGAAAGTGAGAGTTTCTATTGGATAAATTCAGGTACGTAGGTCCCTCCTAGTTTGGTTCCGTTTGGTTCCTAGTGAATACACCCCAGGATTTTGTGTTTGGGACAGGAGGGGTTAGCATTTTTGCGGGGTATCATATTTGTGTGTCTAACTTTCTCACTCATTATCATTCACATCATTCACTTTATCATTTCAGGAGTATCTGTAATCATGGTAGCATCCACATTAATGTAGAAGTTTTTATAAACATATTCGATTCTTATTTGCAGTAACAGTGACTCCAAATTGATACAATACATAATTTACCATTCATTACTATTGTGCACAAAATAATCTGAAACACAACCAAAACAAACAGCAAATGCATCCAACAAGTTTGCTCAAGCTTGATGTAACCATTGCATGCTAGGAATATGGGACCAAATACTTTTCACTACTTCAATACACATAAGTGAATTTGTCCCAATACTTTTGGTCCTCTAAAACGGCCTTAAATGGGGGGACTATGTACAAAAAGTGTTGTAATTTCTAAACGGGTTGCCCGACATGGATGAAAATACCCTCAAATTAAAGCTGACTGTCTGCACGTTAACCTCATAGTATCATTTCAAATCCAAAGTGCTGGACTACAGAACCAAAACAACACAAAATGCGTCATTGTCCCAATACTTTTGGACTTACTGTATTTACCACCTACGGCTGCAAATATTGAGGGGTCTTATTCTAATGCTTTCCTATAAAAATCCACTAAATCACCAATTTGGCAAATCATTGTACGCATGTTAGGCTACACATCATGAAATATATAGAGACAAATTACAGACAGTAGCCTAAAAGGAGCAAAATAGAACTAAGTTGGTTGAACATGAAATGTAGGCTATTTAAATATGTTTGAAATAGGCCTATAGCCTAGGCTACCACTTACTATTGTAATGCAGTCATCTCATTTGAAGCATATTTTCATACGTCGCATGTTTGTATCAATTGCAAAGATATTGGCAACTTTTTATTTGATGTCAACTTTGTTCTGAAGTTATTGGCGATCACAAAGAGATGGATAAACAAACTGATTTTATATTTAACGGAGATCTCCTGTGTATGAAAGCATCTAGATGCAGTGGTCTGAGATGCAGTGGTCTGAGGCAGGCGTTAGATTACCTGTGGTCTGAGGCAGGCGTTAGATTACCAGTGGTCTGAGGCATTAGATTACCAGTGGTCTGAGGCAGGCGTTAGATTACCAGTGGTCTGAGGCGTTAGATTACCAGTGGTCTGAGGCAGGCGTTAGATTACCAGTGGTCTGAGGCAGGCGTTAGATTACCAGGGGTCTGAGGCGTTAGATTACCAGTAGTCTGAGGGCAGGCGTTAGATTACCAGTGGTCTGAGGCGTTAGATTACCAGTGGTCTGAGGCGTTAGATTACCAGTGGTCTGAGGAGTTAGATTACCAGTGGTCTGAGGCGTTAGATTACCAGTGGTCTGAGGCAGGCGTTAGATTACCAGTGGTCTGAGGCGTTAGATTACCAGTGGTCTGAGGCAGGCGTTAGATTACCAGTGGTCTGAGGCAGGCGTTAGATTACCAGTGGTCTGAGGCAGGCGTTAGATTACCAGTGGTCTGAGGCAGGCGTTAGATTACCAGTGGTCTGAGGCAGGCGTTAGATTACCAGTGGTCTGAGGCAGGCGTTAGATTACCAGTGGTCTGAGGCAGGTGTTAGATTACCAGTGGTCTGAGGCAGGTGTTAGATTACCAGTGGTCTGAGGCAGGTGTTAGATTACCAGTGGTCTGAGGCAGGTGTTAGATTACCAGTGGTCTGAGGCAGGTGTTAGATTACCAGTGGTCTGAGGCAGGTGTTAGATTACCAGTGGGCTGAGGCGTTAGATTACCAGTGGTCTGAGGCGTTAGATTACCAGTGGTCTGAGGCAGGCGTTAGATTACCAGTGGTCTGAGGCAGGCGTTAGATTACCAGTGGTCTGAGGCAGGCGTTAGATTACCAGTGGTCTGAGGCAGGTGTTAGATTACCAGTGGGCTGAGGCGTTAGATTACCAGTGGTCTGAGGCGTTAGATTACCAGTGGTCTGAGGCAGGCGTTAGATTACCAGTGGTCTGAGGCAGGCGTTAGATTACCAGTGGTCTGAGGGCAGGCGTTAGATTACCAGTGGTCTGAGGGCAGGAGTTAGATTACCAGTGGTCTGCGGGCAGGAGTTAGATTACGACAGTTTTCAAGTGCAAAGTTAATAACGATGGTTTTGGGAAACAACTCTAAGATTTAACGATGCTCCTACGAAGGTTCTAAGGATGAATTTAGCCTTAAAATGATTTTGGGAAACCAGATCTGTTTATATTTGGATAAATGTAAAAAAAAAAAAAAATTAAAATTAAATACAGATAAATCAGGACATATCATGTGATGATTCCGCAGGAGAATCATGCTTATATCCGCTATGACAGACTCATTGTCCACCCTCCCTCCTAACAGCCTTAAGGGGATGAGAGGGCATAGCCTATGGGTTCGTAGCTTCAACCCCGCAGCGCACACACACACACACACACACACACACACACACACACACACACACACACACACACACACCCCCTTTCTTTGTTTGTACTTTTCCATATTATATCCATCTCTGATATACTACCCAGGAAAGGGTTAAATGATAATACGTTTATAAAAACACTAATAACACATTCCTAATATTGACTTAAAAATCCTTCTTTAACCCGTCTTCTCCCCTTCATCTACACTGATTTAAGTGGATTTAACAAGTGACATCAATAAGGAATCACAGCTTTCACCTGGTCAGTCTGTGTCATGGAAAGAGCAGGTGTTCCTAATGTTTTGTCCACTCTGTATATGTAGCTTTAGAAAAAGGCTTCATGAAATCTCAGATAATATATTAACCATTTCTGAGACTCACTTCGATAATTCATTAGATGATACAGCAGTACCAATACAAGGATATAAAATCTATAGAAGAGACAGAAATGCTTATGGGGGAGGTGTTGCTGTATATATTCAGAGCCATATCACTGTAATGCTTAGAGAAGATCTTATGTCAAGTGTAATTGAAGTGTTGTGGTTGCAGAATCACCGGCCTCATCTAAAGCCTTGCTATGGGCCACCAAGTGCTAACAGTGAGTATATACATAATATGTGTGAAATGCTTGATAGTGTATGTGATGTAAACAGAGAGGTCTACTTTCTTGGGGGACCTGAATATTGACTTGTTTTCATCAAGCTGTCTGCTCAAGAGGAAGCTTCTCACTGTAACCAGTACCTGTAATCTGGTTCAGGTCATTAATCAACCTACCAGGGTGTTTACAAACACTACAGGAACAAGATCATCTACATGTATTGATCACATGTTTACAGCTTTGTTCTTAAACTGTATCTGTACCCATTGGATGCAGTGATCACAATATAGTGGCTATATCTAGGAGAGCCAATGTTCCAAAAGCATGGCCTAAAATAGTGTATAAGAGATCTTGAAATGACTCTTATGTGGATGATATTAAAAATGCTTGTTGGTCTGATGTGATCAATGAGGAGCATCCAGACCCTGCACATTATTGATATATTGAATTGCTTCTTCCAAGTATTGCCAAACATACACCGGTTAAGAAACTGACTGTTAGAATTGTTAAGGCTCCATGGATTGATGAGGAATTGAAAAACTGTATGGTTGAAAGAGATGGGGGAAAAAGGAGGGGCTAATAAGTCTGGCTGTACATCTGACTGGCTGACTTACTGCAAATTGAGAAATGAATGTGGCTAAACTCAACAAAAAGAAGAACAAACTGTATCATGAAGCCAAGATCAATAATATAAAGAATGATGGAAAAAAAACTTTGGAGTACTTTAACTGAAATTATTGGCCAGAAAAACAAATTCAACTCCATCTTTCATCAAATCAGTTGGCTTATTCATCACAAAAACATTTGATGTTGCCAATCATTTTTATGATTACTTCACTGGCAAAGTGGGCAAACGTAGGCAGGAAATGCCAACAACGAACATTAAGCCGTCGTATTCATGCATAGCAAAATAAGTAATGAAAGAAAAGCATTTTTTGTTAGTGTGGGAGAGGTGAAAAAATGATTGTTATTGATCAATAAAGACAAACCTCCTGGCATTGACAACTTAGATGGAAAGCTACTGAGGATGGTAGCTGACTCTATAGCCACTCATATCTGTCATATCTTTAATCTGAGCCTAGAGGAAAGTCTTTGTCTCAGGCCTGGAGGGAAGCCAAAGTCATTCCGCTACCAAAGAGTGGTAAAGTGGCCTTTACTGGTTCTAACAGCAGACCTATCAGCTTGCTGCCAGCTCTTAGCAAACTGTTGGAAAGAAATGGTGTTTGACCAAATACAATGCTATTTTTCTATAAACAAATTAACAACAGACTTTCAGCTTGCTCATAGAGAAGGGCACTCAACATGTACTGCACTGACACAAATGACTGATGATTGGTTGAAACAAATTGATAATAAGATGGTTGTGGGAGCTGTCCTGTTAGATTTCAGTGCAGAGTTTGATTGTAACGGTCATCATATATAGTGGACCAAGGCGCAGCGGGTTGAGTGCTCATATTAACTTTTATTAGAACACTTAACGAAACAAAACAAGAAAATGAACGAACGCACAGTATTATAGGCTAAACACAGCAGTGCAAAAACAACTTCCCACCAAGGACAGGTGAAAACAGGGCTACCTAAGTATGACTCCCAATCAGCAACAACAATGTACAGCTGTTCCTAATTGAGAGCCATACTAGGCCAACACAAAGAAATACACAGCATAGACAGAGCATAGAAATACAAAACATAGAACATAACCAAAAAAACGCGGAATACTCTAAACTAACACCCCTCTACATAAACACATATCCCAACAAACCCCGCACCACATAAAACAAACACCCCCCTGCCATGTCCTGACCAAACTACAATGACAAATAACCCCTTTACTGGTCAGGACGTGACATTGATATTATTGACCATAACTTGTTATTGAGAAAACTAATGTGTTACGGCTTTTCAACCTCTGCCATATCGTGGATTCAGAGCTATCTATCTAATAGAACACAGAGGGTTTTCTTTAATGGAAGCTAAACATGTAAAGTGTGGTGTACCGCAAGGCAGCTCTCTCGGCCCTCTACTCCTTTCTATTTTTACCAATGACCTGCCACTGGCATTAAATAAAGCATGCGTGTCTATTTATGTTAATGATTCAACCCTATACCCATCAGCAATCACAGCTAGTGAAGTCACTGCAACCCTAAATAAACAGTTGCAATCAGTTTTAGAATAGATAGCCAGTAATAAACTGGTCCTGAACATCTCTAAAACTAAGAGCATTGTATCTGGTACAAATCATTCCCTAAATCATAGACCTCAGCTGAATCTGGTAATGAATGGTGTGGCTGTTGAACAAGTTGAAGAGACTAAATTACTTGGTGTTACCTTAGATTGTAAACTGACATTGGCAAAACATATAGATTCAATGGTTGTAAAGATGGGGAGAGGTGTCATATAGTTAAGTGCTGTCATATAGTTAAGTGCTGCAAAGAAGGACCTAGTCAAGCATTGTAATCAGAGCGCTAATATTAATACCACTGACTGACTGCACGTCCCCGTCCCCCCCCCAGATATGCCACCAGGGGTCTTTTCACAGCCCCCGGGACCAGAATAATATCTAGTTCATGTACATGATGGCATGAAACTCCCATCTCATATAGTCAAAATGAACAGCAAACCTGGTTTCAAATATAACATAACATATCACGGCCCAATGCCTCTCCCCCCCATGTGACCTACTTGTTGTATGTATGTACTGTCATGTACGTGTAACTTAATCTTCTAAATATATGTAAAACGTACAGTCTTAATGTATTTTATGTTGTCAGACCCTGGTAAGACTAGCTGTGCCATTGGCGTCGGCTAATGGGGATCCTAATCAAATCTAACACAATTTTTTCAAACATCACCAAACTCAACTGATATTTACATTTTGATGGCTTTATGAAAATCATACAACACTAACCTTGGTTTATGGCTGCAACGCAAATATGATCAACTTCAGCACCGTAGACAGCGAACTAGCCCCGTCTGTGTGGCTGCAGCAAAGCTAGAAGACAGTTTTATAACACTCAGATTACAATGATCACTGAATTGAGCTCAATCAAATAAATAATTATTGGGTGGGACAGGTTGGGAGGAAAAATGCGACTGTAAAGAAAGCTGACAAGCCAGCTAACGTTTGCTACATTCGCTAGCCAGCTAGCTAACGTTAGCTACTCACCGCTGATTGTGGAGTTAGCGGTAGCTAGCTAACCACTAAGCTAGCAACCAGTTGGACCGTTTTCCTTCCCCTCGGATGTCAATATAGAACAGCAAAAGTTGCTAGATGTCGATGTCCTAGCTTACTGTGTTGTGTGTGCACTGTTTTCCCCTTGGTTACAGACGGCGAAATCACTGTAAAAACAGTTCTTGACATCGCCGTGGGCCTAGCAGTGGGCATGCTGCCAATGAATTGGCCATTTCCTGAATGTGTAACTATGGCGACTCCAGATATTTAAAGGGGAAGCGTAAAAAAAACTGAGATATGGGATGACGTCACCATAATTGGCTAAATCAACCGCAAAGTTGAGACTGCAAAATGTATCCATGACGTGCCTGGATATCTGATCAACCATGGTTTTAATACAAATACAGAGAAATGGCCCTGCAGAGCTCCATCTTGGGTTGGTAATAACTAGACTAGATGATAGGTGTAACAGGTGTGAAACTGCAGCAATCAGCAGTGGGTTTTCATCTTCCCTAGCATTTATCCATAGCACTTGCTTAGAAATTAGAGCCAGTTTAGGGGCTGATTAGGCTATACTGTGAGTGAAGGAAATATGAAATTGATGTACAATGTATTTAGATGAGCACCCGGAAACCACAGGTAGGGGGCAGCATTGCTCCATGGTTTGAATTCAGCTTGTTTAGATGTGGTTCTTTCTCTCGCTTCTTTTCCCTTTCTCTCTCTAACTCTCTCTATTTCATCCCCTCTCTCTCCGATGGTACACTATCATACATTCTGGTCATGCATGTCGTTTATTGTTCAGAGGGGAGCATTTCAAAAGCAGCTCTTTCTTTAATACCTTGGAACCTTAACTACAGTAAAACAACAATACTTCCCAGATGGTGAAGGCTGAGGGATGTCTTCTGGGCCTAGCTACCCGTTTTATCTTAGAGCCACACATTTATGCCTCAGCAGCATGGACAGGATAACCTCTCCCCATTCCCCTCTCTCTCTCGCCTCTCTACTCTCGGTCTCTCCTCTCGCTCTCCTCTCCTCTTTCTCTCTGTCATCAAAGTAGGCAGCAGATCACAGTGTGTTTTACAACAGGCAGAACAAAGCCAAGCAGAGCAGGGGATGTATGATAGCAGAGTACCCCTAGAGAGAGCGAGAGAGAGAAAGAGGAAGAGGGACAGAGAGAGGACGGGAGGGAGAAAGAGAGAGGAAGGGAGGGAGGGAGAGAGAGACACTTCCCTGTGATGCTCAACACTTAGCCCTGCTAGGAACACCTGCTGAGATGGACACCTCAGAGGAATGACCAAACTGTGTGTTTGTTTGTCAAATCAAATTGTATTTGTCACATGCTTCGTAAACAACAGGTGTTGACTAACAGTGAAATGCTTACTTACCGACCCTTCCCAACAATGTAGAGAGAAAGAAAATATAGAAACAATAGACAAGTAATAACACGTTAAAGTAAAGTAATCATCAATAGACAATGAGTAATGATAACTTGGCTGTATATGAGCGGTACCAGTACAGTGTGTGTACTGTATGTGTGTATATCGGAGGGGTTGGAAGACAGAAGACACATTTCAATCATATATGGAAAAATTAAGTATATTTTATTAAATAGGAAAAGTAAGCAATTAGAATTTACAGTCTTCAAGAGATTAGTTTGCTTCACTCTTCAAATATTGTAAAATCTCCAGGTTTCTGGCTTCTGTACTCCTGACCTTGATTGGCCTATTTTGAATTACTTGATGAGCCCAAGATTTAAATATCTATATTTCCACATTGCCTTAATTGCAATCGACAATAGTTACTGCCGTTCAATAATCACTTCAACTAATGATATTGTAGCAAACCTCTCTATATGAGCCACGTTACAAGTCCTGCCACACGAGGATCTGGGGACCCATGCCAAATCTTTGCAGTCTCCTGAGGGGGAAAGGTGTTAACGTGTCCTCTTCACAACTGCCTTGGTGTGCTTGGACCATAATAGTTTGTTGGTGATGTGGACGCTAAGAAACTTTAAACCATTGAAGCCGTTGTGTTTACAGCAGGTGTGTCATAAGGATATGGAAATAATTCCTAAAACAGGACAAGACTTATTTTTTGTTCTAGATATTGCGCACTTGTTACACACACACACACACACACACACACACACACACACACACACACACACACACACACACACACACACACACACACACACACACACACACACACACACACACACACACACACACATACAGTTTAAGATGAGGCACAGCCTATGAATAATAGATAGCTTTTTGTGTGGCAAAGAAATTTCAGCATATTTTATGTAGGTCATTTCAAAGTGTACTGAAGACTCATTTTGAGGTACCGTATAGCACAAACTGAGCCTCTCGTCATCTGTGTTAAGACAGGATCACTTTGAACGGAACAAGGAGATATACAGTTGATTTGGTTACGGTCAGGGCTGGGATCGAAATCAATTTTAATCCCGTAAACAAAACAAAAAACTCTCATAGAGAAGCATTGATGAAAATTGGAATTGAAATGTGAATTTCACTTCCGGAATTGGCTGAATTATTAAAATGGAACCCCAACCCTGGTTACGGTGCATTGTGCATTATCTGTTTCCCTCTGCTCTCTCAAGCTCGACCGTCATTACCTTCAGTTGACCTTTACCAGTGTGTCTTGTGTGAGAGAGATGCACTCTTCCTAAATCAAACAGATGTTAGACATGGCTGGAGAATTGCAATAACCCCCTAGCAAAGCCTGACGAATGCTGATGATGTTGGTTTACAGATGCTTGGAAACTACATAGAGACAAAGTTGGTGCTTGGAGACTAGACAGAAACAAGGTTGGTGCTTGGAGATTAGACAGAAACAAGGTTGGTGCTTGGAGATTAGACAGAAACAAGGTTGGTGCTTGGAGATTAGACAGAAACAAGGTTCGTGCTTGGAGATTAGACAGAAACAAGGTTGGTGCTTGGAGATTACATAGAAACAAGGTTGGTGCTTGGAGATTACATAGAAACAAGGTTGGTGCTTGGAGATTACATAGAAACAAGGTTGGTGCTTAGAGATTACATAGAAATAAGGTTGGTGCTTGGAGATTACATAGAAACAAGGTTGGTGCTTGGAGATTACATAGAAACAAGGTTGGTGCTTGGAGATTACATAGAAACAAGGTTGGTGCTTGGAGATTACATAGAAACAAGGTTGGTGCTTGGAGATAACATAGAAACAAGGTTGGTGCTTGGAGATTACATAGAAACAAGGTTGGTGCTTGGAGATAACATAGAAACAAGGTTGGTGCTTGGAGATTACATAGAAACAAGGTTGGTGCTTGGAGACTACTTGTAACAGTACAAATAAAGGCCACTATGTTTAGAGACTACAGCACAGATACAGCAGTCAGCAGACAGGTCTATCTTTAGATACAGGCAGACTGAGACCCTCACCAGCCCTCACACCAGATGTTCCACTGATACTTAAGGCTATGTCAACTGTTTATTTAATGCCTATAATCCCAGGTAAATCGGCCGAGATCATATTACACAGTAAATAGTGATCGGCATTGAAAATTATTAGAATTTCTTGAAGGTATCAGATTTTCTTTCTTGTTTGATTATATTTTTAATCATACACATTGCTGAATTTTGATGTTGTTGGTTTACAGACCAAGGTGCTTAGAGACTCTAGCCCAGATTCAGGTCAACTGATGATCTGAAAGACTGTTGGTACAACTCAGCGGGTCATAATAAGGGTCATAATAACTCATCTGTTTGGGGTAGGAGACCCTCACACCACTGGTACGACTGCTGTTCCACGGCTACCGTAACTATGCTACTACTGGCACTTTAATAATGATTTACCATTGACATAGTATAGTATGGTATAGTACACTATAGTACACTATATTATAGTACACTACAGTACAGTATAGTATAGTATAGTACAGTATGAGGTGCTGCTGCAGATGCATCACCTGCTCACAGTTTAAAAACACAGTGTAGTGTAGTATAGTACAGTATAGTACAGTGGAGTATAGTAAAGTATAGTATAGTATAGTATAGTACAGTATAGTATAGTACAGTATAGTATAGTACAGTGGAGTATAGTATAGTACAGTATAGTATAGTACAGTACTGTACAGTATAGTACAGTATAGTATAGTACAGTATAGTACAGTAGAGTACAGTATAATACAGTACAGTACATTATAGTATAGTGCAGTACAGTATAGTCCAGGATGGTGTAGTACAGTATAGTACAGTACAGTTCAGTATAGTACAGTATAGTACACTATAGTATAGTATAGTATTGTATAGTATAGTACAGTATAGTATAGTCTAGTACAGTACAGTAGAGTATAGTATAGTATGGTATAGTATAGTACATCCAATGTCTCCTTAGAAGTGCTTGTTCACTGATGAGTTTGTGTAGTAGGCCCTCACTGCAGATGTTCGTTCCGCTAACACGTCTCCTGTCTTTAACCATTACTTTACCAGGTAAGTTGTCTAAGAACATACTGCTATAAATGGTGATCACAATTCAAAATTATGCGCCTATAGGATCAGACTTTTTTATAATGAATTATTCAGTTTAAAAACACTTTTGTTGTGTAGCAACTTAGCACACCTGGGATTCCCCGTGATTCCCCATGATTCCACACGTGGGATTCTCCATGATTCCCCATGATTCCACTCTGGGGATTCCACACGTGGGATTCCCCATGATTCCCCATGGTTCCACACCTGAGATTCCACACCTGGGATTCCCCATGATTCCCATGATTCCACACCTGAGATTCCACACGTGGGATTCCTCATGATTCCACACCTGAGATTCCACACGTGGGATTCCCCATGATTCCCATGATTCCACACCTGAGATTCCACACCTGGGATTCCCCATGATTCCCCATGATTCCACACCTGAGATTCCACATGTGGGATTCCCCATGACTCCCCATGATTCCACACCTGAGATTCCACACCTGGGATTCCCCATGATTCAGTTGAGGAAGTACTAAGATGATGAGCCACTGGCCTTTTGAGTTATGCAGTGACTTACTGATCCATTCTCTTTTAACATTATAATTACAGCCATAATGACTGGTTTATTTCACCAATCTACACCATGCAGCTGCAGAAAGAAAAACAAATTCAGACGGAGAGGAGGGAGAGAGAGAGAGGGAGGCAGAGAGAGAAAGAGAGACAGAGATTTCTTGTATATACTCTATACTCCATCCCAGGCAGACATCAGCTGGTATGGTCTTTATATAACCATGATGCAGAAGAACAGCTGAGAACAGGATGAGGTGCTACTGCAGATGAATCACCTGCTCGCACACACACACGCTCGCACGTGTACACACACACACACACACACACACACACACACACACACACACACACACACACACACACACACACACACACACACACACACACACACACACACACACACACACACACACACACACACACACACACACACGGACCATGTAATCTGCTCAGATGATGTTCATACATTTCAATATCACACTTTTCTTTCTGGAAAACTACAAAACAGATTTACTATTAGTGATATGTTGGAATCTGAGTAAAAATGTTCAACTCAAGGAACAAATCTGAACTTGATATACATGTGCATACATCAGCTGTTTTATCATTCATTATAGATTGGGTCAAAGAAGATAGAATGTCCTTAAAAGATTACCATCGTCCTCTTGTTTCTCTCTCTTTATGACTTCATGGAATTCAGGAAGTGGTTCATTAAGGGACTCTGTATATAGCAGCAGCTATTCAGGTCCACAGCAGGTATCCTATTCTAAGGAAGGTATCCACAGGGGCTATTGTTAATGAATTATAACCATACTTTTATAGTCAATTTGGCAGGAAGGTGCTGTAAAATGTCCCTGATTACATTGCTAAAGTCAGCCATCTACCACAGATAAAAACGTGACAGCCTGAGAAGAGAATTACATCCCTGTAGACCACAATAACTCTACAGCTACATCTATTGGCTTTTCTTTAGGTTGGGCTACTCACAAGATAGGAACAATGTAGCCAAGAAAATCATTTGTAGTTCAAAGCTTGAAGAGGACAGGGAGTTCAATTAGAAAGTCAGTTGTTAATTTTAAAGCTGGGTAATGAAAATCTCTGCTTTGGGGGCTTCTCTGTCCCCTCTCTGTCTCCTCTCTGTCTCCTCTCTGTCTCCTCAAATAAAATAAAACTTTATTTGTCACATACACATAGTTAGCAGATGTTAATGCGAGTGTAGCGTAATGCTTGTGCTTCTAGTTCCGACCATGCAGTAATATCTAACAAGTAATCTAACAATTTTACAACAACTACCTTAAACACACAAGTTTAAAGGAATGAATAAGAATATGTACATAAAAATATATGGATGAGCGATGGCCGAACGGCATAGGCAAGACACAGTAGATGGTATACAGTACAGTATATACATATGAGATGAGTAATGTAGGGTATGTAAACATTATATAAAGTGGCATTGTTTAAAGTGGCTAGTGATACATTTATTACATCCAATTTTGTATTATTAAAGTGGCTAGAGATGAGCCAGTATGTTGGCAGCAGCCACTCAATGTTAGTGATGGCTGTTTAACAGTCTGATGGCCTTGAGATAGAAGCTGTTTTTCAGTCTCTCGGTCCCAGCTTTGATACACCTGTACTGACCTCGCCTTCTGGATGATAGCGGGGTGAACAGGCAGTGGCTCGGGTGGTTGTTGTCCTTGATGATCTTTTTGGCCTTTCTGTGACATCAGGTGGTGTAGGTGTCCTGGAGGGCAGGTACTTTGCCCCCGGTGATGTGTTGTGCAGACCTCACTACCCTCTGGAGAGCCTTACGGTTGTGGGCGGAGCAGTTGCCATACCAGGCGGTGATACAGCCAACAGGATGCTCTCAATTGTGCATCTGTAAAAGTTTGTGAGTGTTTTTGGTGACAAGCCAAGTTTCTTCAGCCTCCTGAGATTGAAGAGGCGCTGCTGCGCCTTCTTCACCACACTGTGATGCGTACATCGAGGAACTTAAAACTTTCCACCTTCTCCACTACTGTCCCGTCGATGTGGATAGGGGGCTGCTCCCTCTGCTGTTTCCTGAAGTCCACGATCATCTCCTTTGTTTTGTTGACATTGAGTGTGAGGTTATGTTCCTGACACCACACTCCGAGGGCCCTCACCTCCTCCCTGTAGGCTGTCTCGTCGTTGTTGGTAATCAAGCCTACCACTGTAGTGTCGTCTGTGAACTTGATGATTGAGTTGGAGGCGTGTATGTCCACGCAGTCATGGGTGAACAGGGAGTACAGGAGAGGGCTGAGAACGCACCCTTGTGGGGCCCCAGTGTTGAGGATCAGCAGGGTGGAGATGTTGTTTCCTACCCTCACCACCTGGGTGCGGCCCGTCAGGAAGTCAAGGACCCAGTTACAAAGGGCGGGGTCGAGACCCAGTGTCTCGAGCTTAATGACAAGTTTGGAAGGTACTATGGTGTTATATGCTGAGCTGTAGTCGATGAACAGCATTCTTGCATAGGTATTCCTCTTGTCCTGATGGGTTAGGGCAGTGTGCAGTGTGATTGCGATTGCATCGTCTGTGGACCTATTGGGGCGGTAAGCAAATTGGAGTGGGTCTAGCGTGTCAGGTAGGGTGGAGGTGATATGGTCCTTGATTAGTTTCTCAAAGCACTTCATGATGACGGAAGTGAGTGCTACGGGGCGGTAGTCATTTAGCGCAGTTAGTTTAGCTTTCTTGGCATCAGGAACAAAGCATGTGGGAACAGCAGACTGGGTGATTGAATATGTCCGTAAACACACCAGCCAGCTGTTCTGCGCATGCTCTGAGGACACGGTGTCACGACTTCTGCCGAAGTCGGTTCCTCTCCTTGTTTGGGCGGCGTTCTGCAGTCGACATCACTGGTCTTCTAGCCATTGCCGATCCACTTTTCATTTTCCATTTGTTTTGTCTTGTTTTCCCACACACCTGGTTTACATTGCCCTCATTACTTGTCATTTATTTAACCCTCTGTTCCCCCCCATGTCTGTGTGTGTAATTGTTTATTTGTCAGGTTGGCGCTCTTCCGTCTGGTTTGCGCCGGGTTATATTTTACACCCGTGCTTTTTGACAGCCTGTACTTTGTACTTTGTTATTTTGTACTTAGTGCTGCCTCACTTGTTCTGAGGGCATTTGTTTTTGTGACGCGGTTGCGTTCTATTCATATATTGCCTCAGTAAAGTGCCTTGTCCACTCATCTCTGCTCTCCTGCGCCTAACTTCCAATGCACCAGCTACACCCACATCTTGACACGCGGCTAGGCATGCCATCTGGGCCGGTAGCCTTGCGAGGGTTAACACATTTAAATGTTTGACTCACGTTGGCTGCAGTGAAGGAGAGCCAACAGGTTTTGGTAGCGGGCCATGTCGGTGGCACTGTATTGTCCTCAAAGGGAGCAAAGAAGTTGTTTAGTTTGTCTGTGAGCAAGACATCGTGGTCCGCGACGGGGATGGTTTTCTTTTTGTAGTCCGTGATTGACTGTAGATCCTGCCACATACCTCTCGTGTCTGAGCCGTTGAATTGCGACTCTACTTTGTCTCTATACTGACGCTTAGCTTGTTTGATTATCTTGCGGAGGGAATAGCTACACTGTTTGTATTCAGTCATGTTTCCGGTCGCCTTGCCCTGATTAAAAGCAGTGGTTTGCGTGTTTCAGTTTTGTGCGAATGCTGCCATCAATCCACGGTTTCTGGTTGGGGAAGGTTTTAATAGTCGCTGTGGTTACAACATCACCGATGCACTTGCTAATAAACTCGCTCACCGAATCAGCATATTCATCAATGTTATTGTCCGACGCTATGCGGAACATATCCCAGTCCACGTGATCGAAGCAATCTTGAAGCGTGGAATCCGATTGGTCGGACCAGCGTTGAACAGACCTGAGCACGGGCGTTTCCTGTTTTAGTTTCTGTCTATAGGCTGGGAGCAACAAAATGGAGTCGTGGTCAGATTTTCTGAAAGGAGGGCGAGGGAGGGCTTTGTATGCGTCGTGGAAGTTAGAATAACAATGATCCAGGGTTTTGCCAGCCAAGGTTGCGCATTCGATATGCTGATAAAATTTAGGGAGCCTTGTTTTCAGATTAGCCTTGTTAAAATCCCCAGCTACAATAAATGCAGCCTCAGGATATGTGGTTTCCAGTTTACATAGAGTCCAATGAAGTTCTTTCAGGGCTGTCGATGTGTCTGCTTGGGGGGGATATATCACGACTGTGATTATAATCCTCTCTGTCTCCTCTCTGACTCCTCTCTGACTCCTCTGTCTCCTCCATGTCTCCTGACTCCTCTCAGTCTCCTCTCTGTCTCGTCTCGTCTCTGTCTCCTCTCTGTCTCCTCTCTGTCTCATCTCTCTCATCTCGATCTCCTCTTTGTCCCCTCTCTGTCTCCTCTCTGTCTCCAGTATATAGGGATTAGGGTGCCACGTGGGATGTAGACTTCCAGAATATTTATCACAGCCTCATCTACATTTGAAATAATTTGTGGAATTTCTCAAATCTTGTTAAGTTCCTCGGGCCATCTTGCCAGTGCTGAGACTATCGTTCCTGTTCTTGTTACTAAAATAATCGGAAACATTTATAGATTTTACAAGAAAATAGCTCATTCTCTGAAAAAAATATGTTTTTTATAGTTCGGCTTAATCACATTCTGTGTAATATTGACTTTCACTGTATCTAATTGAAGTCATATGTTGCCTGTGATAGCACTCCAATGCATCTCAGGTAAAGTAGAAGCGAACCGGTCTTAAAACAAATCGGCCGTGCACTAATCAAATCAAATCAAACTTTATTTGTCACATGCGCCGAATACAACAAGTGTAGACTTTACCATGAAATGCGTACTTACAAGCCAACAGTGCAGTTCAAGAAGAGTTAAGAAAATAGACTAAAATAAGGTAATAATTAAAAGTAATACAATAAGAATAACAATAACAAGGATATATATACAGGGGACACCGGTTCCCGAGTCAGTGGGGGGTACAGGTTTGTTGAGGTAATTTGTACATGTAGGTGGGGGTGAAGTAACTATGCATAGATAATAAGATAATAAACAGCGAGTAGCAAAGTGCCCTTGTAAAAAAATAATTTGCAGCATTTTTTGACATTTTTGCCTTTTCAGAAACAGCCATCGACTTGCAACCTTTCACATGTCAAACAAGTGGAGTCAGAGCGTGAGGAGAAGGATGGTTAACATGCAGATTTGAGTGATTGATTTTATTTGCTAATTAAAAAATATACAGTAGCATTGTAAAGTTTGGACACACCTACTCATTTCATTTTTTTTTATTTGTACTATTTTCTACATTGTAGAATAATAGTGAAGACATCACAACATTGAAATAACACATGTGGAATCATGTAGGAAGCAAAAAATTGTTAAACAAATCAAAATATACTGCTCCAAAAAATAAAGGGAACACTAAAATAACTCATCCTAGATCTGAATGAATGAAATAATCTTATTAAATACTTTTTTCTTTACATAGTTGAATGTGCTGACAACAAAATCACACAAAAATAAATAATGGAAATCCAATTTATCAACCCATGGAGGTCTGGATTTGGAGTCACATTCAAAATTAAAGTGGAAAACCACACTAAAGGCTGATCCAACTTTGATGTAATGTCCTTAAAACAAGTCAAAATGAGGCTCAGTAGTGTGTGTGGCCTCCACGTGCCTGTATGACCTCCCTACAACGTCTGGGCATGCTCCTGATGAGGTGGCGGATGGTCTCCTGAGGGATCTCCTCCCAGACCTGGACTAAGCATTCGCCAACTCCTGGACAGTCTGTGGTGCAACGTGGCGTTGGTGGATGGAGCGAGACATGATGTCCCAGATGTGCTCAATTGGATTCAGGTCTGGGGAATGGGCGGGCCAGTCCATAGCATCAATGCCTTCCTCTTGCAGGAACTGCTGACACACTCCAGCCACATGAGGTCTAGCATTGTCTTGCATTAGGAGGAACCCAGGGCCAACCGCACCAGCATATGGTCTCACAAGGGGTCTGAGGATCTCATCTCGGTACCTAATGGCAGTCAGGCTACCTCTGGCGAGCACATGGAGGGCTGTGCGGCCCCCCAAAGAAATGCCACCCCACACCATGACTGACCCACCGCCAAACCGGTCAAGCTGGAGGATGTTGCAGGCAGCAGAACGTTCTCCACGGCGTCTCCAGACTCTGTCACGTCTGTCACGTGCTCAGTGTGAACCTTCTTTCATCTGTGAAGAGCACAGGGCGCCAGTGGTGAATTTGCCAATCTTGGTGTTCTCTGGCAAATGCCAAACGTCCTGCACGGTGTTGGGCTGTAAGCACAACCCCCCACCTGTGGACGTCGGGCCCTCATACCACCCTCATGGAGTCTGTTTCTGACCATTTGAGCAGACACATGCACGTTTGTGGCCTGCTGGAGGTCATTTTGTAGGGCTCTGGCAGTGCTCCTCCTGCTCCTCCTTGCACATAGGCGGAGGTAGCGGTCCTGCTGCTGGGTTGTTGCCCTCCTACGGCCTCCTCCACGTCTCCTGATGTACTGGCCTGTCTCCTGGTAGCGCCTCCATGCTCTGGACAATACGCTGACAGACACAGCAAACCTTCTTGCCTCAGCTCGCATTGATGTGCCATCCTGGATGAGCTGCACTACCTGAGCCACTTGTGTGGGTTATAGACTCCGTCTCATGCTACCACTAGAGTGAAAGCACCGCCAGCATTCAAAAGTGACCAAAACATCAGCCAGGAAGCATAGGAACTGAGAAGTGGTCTGTGGTCCCCACCTGCTGAATCACTTCTTTATTGGGGGTGTCTTGCTAATTGCCTATAATTTCCACCTGTTGTCTATTCCATTTGCACAACAGCATGTGAAATGTATTGTCAATCAGTGTTGCTTCCTAAGTGGACAGTTTGATTTCACAGAAGTGTGATTGACATGGAGTTACATTGTGTTGTTTAAGTCTTCCCTTAATTTTTTTGAGCAGTGTATATATTTTTCCTAACGTTAGTGCCTGACCTCAATAATGCTTTTGTGGCTGAATGGAACCAAGTCTCCTCAGCAATGTTCCAACATCTAGTGGAAAGCTATCCAAGAAGAGTAGAGGCTGTTATAGTAGCAAAGGGGGGACCAACTCCATATTAATGCCCATGATTTTGGAATGAGATGCTCGATGCGCAGGTGTCCACATACTGTTGGACATGTATTGTATTTCCATTGAGCTCCCTCAAAGTGCATGGTGCATTTACTTACTGTGGAGGTAAATAGGAGGTAAATAATATGTGTGTCAATCTAAATTGATGTCCCTGTATTAACTACCAGTGGTGGAAAAAATACCGAATTATCATACTTGAGTAAAAGTAAATATACTGTACCTTAATAGAAAATGACTCAAGTAAAAACCACCCAGTAAAATACTACTTAAGTAAAAGTCTAAAAGTATTTGGTTTAAAAGATACTTAAGTATCAAAAGTTAATGTAATTGCTAAAATATACTTAAGTATCAAAATTAAAATTAAGATTATGAATCATTTCAAATGCCTTACATTAATCAAACCAGATTTACTACCGATAGCCAGGGGCAAATTTTTAATTTGTACGGTTAGCCAGGGGCACACTCCAACACAACAATTACAAAAAATGATTTGTGTTTAGTGAGTCCGCCAGACCAGAGGCATTAAGGATTACCAGTGATATTCTCTTGATAAGTGTCACATCATTGATTGCCTCCCCTATATCTGTCACTTCCTCAATTTCAGTCTCCCGTGTCTGCATTGATGTTGTTTTGTTTCTCTTGTCCAGACACTGTTCTTGTTTCATTTCTTGTCTATTTATTGTTAAATCCTCACCCTGTACTTGCTTCCCATCTCCCAGCGTCTGTAGTTACGGAACCGTTACAGAATGCAGACACCACAACTGGAAGCATCAGGGAGTTTTTTGTTTTTTGTTGGTGACGTTGGGTCTGGGTGCCGCTGCAAAAGCAACCGGTATGCCTCAGCTGGCTCATCAGGCTCCCATGCCTCAGCTGGCTCATCAGGCTCCCATGCCTCAGCTGGCTCATCAGGCTCCCATGCCTCAGCTGGCTCATCAGGCTCCCATGCCTCAGCTGGCTCATCAGGCTCCCATGCCTCAGCTGGCTCGAGGGGCTAACAAGCCTCGGGTTGGCTCTGCAGGCTCCCACACCATGCCTCAGCCGGCTCGTCGGGCTCCCGCGCCTCAGCCTGCTGGTCAACCTTCCGCGCCTCAGCCGGCTCGCCAGGCACCCGCGCCTCAGCCTGCTGGTCAACCTTCCGCGCCTCAGCCGGCTCGTCAGGCTCCCGCGCCTCAGCCTGCTGGTCAACCTTCCGTGCCTCAGCCGGCTCGTCAGGCTCCCGCGCCTCAGCCTGCTGGTCAACCTTCCGCACCTCAGCAGGCTCGTCGGGCTCCCGCGCCTCAGCCTTAAGTAGTCCTTTAAAGTATTTTTATTTAAGTACTTTACACCACAGTTAACTACTCAGTCTCCTCATCACAACAGACTCTCTATCCAGCCCTACTGTACATCACTGCTGAGTCTCCTCATCACAACAGACTCTCTATCCAGCCCTACTGTACATCACTGCTGAGTCTCCTCATCACAACAGACTCTCTATCCAGCCCTATCCAGTCCCTAAGGAGAGGCTTGAGAACCCTCGGTACAGGCCATTAAACAACATGCTAACTCTAAATCAGTCAGAAGGAACAAGCCAGCCAGCCAGCTGTTGACTTCAGCACTGTTACAAACATAGACTATCGTCTTTTTTAACAATAGCCTTGTTGAAATCAAAACGTCTCCATGCGCAAATTCGTTGTCTTGCAATTACACAGGCTGTCAGTTACCAATTTATTGGTGGACTCAATATCTCTGCACATTACTGGCAGTGGGTTAGATCAACACAACGTAATAGGTGTAATTAAAAGAATATTGATAAAGGAAACAAGAAACGCTGCGCAGAGCACAGCTCATGGCTGAGCGACAGTGGAGGGAAATTGGAGTGGGAGATAAAAACAAATATTATCCACTCTGTGTTCCAGCCAAATGACTCCACTCCACTCACATGCTCTGGCGTCCATTTGCCTAAATTAAAATTAAAATATATAGCATTCATTGCTATGCTGTTTGCTATGATGAAATTGTTCTGATTGGGAGAGGTGCACAGAGAGCCGCATTATCATCATTTTCAAGAAAATATTCCACTGCTTCTAATGCTGCGATTTACTCCTACAGTAAGTGAAAGGGGGATAATTAGCTGAAGGACATCAAAAATCTGAGGGGGTCAATACAATGTATCGACATTCGTTGTTATTGTATGGTAGCACTATTTCATTGCATGACCATTCCATTTCCTCATATGGCCATTCCATTTCCTCATATGGCCATTCCATTTCCTCATATGGCCATTCCATTTCCTCATATGGCCATTCCATTTGATATTTTGACCAATCCATTTGATATTTTGACCATTCCATTTGAGCTTATGGCCATTCCATTTGATATTTTGACCATTCCATTTGAGCTTATGACCATTCCATTTGATATTTTGACCATTCCATTTGAGCTTACGGCCATTCCATTTGAGCTTATGACCATTCCATTTCATACTATGACCATTCCATTTCATCATATGGCCATTCCATTTGATCTTATGACCATTCCATTTTATTGCATAAACATTCCATATGATTGCATGACCATTCCTTTTTATGATACGACCATTCCATTTGTCAGAAGCATGACAAGAGGCCTGCTCATAGTGGGTTGTAGTGCTGGGGAAAGGGCAGGGGACAGTACAGTAAGGACAGAACAGAACCCAACAGGCAGGGCAGCTGTAGGAGAGGAATGACCTGCTGTACTCTACCTTCCCTGTTCCCTGGAGCACACACACACACACACACACACACACACACACACACACACACACACACACCACACACACACACACACACACACACACACACACACACACACACACACACACACAGCCACCCAGGGCTGCTCTAATTAGCCACGAACAGCCCTCACTCTAACAAACTGGCCTGCTTGTTAAAGGACAATTCCACCTAAAAACTATCTTTTGGTATAGTTTTACAGCCGGTATGATGCAAAGGGAGCACCATATGATGATAAATGCATCCTACCGGATGTATTTCTATATCACTATAACTAAGAGGTCCCACTTTATATTAAAATGTGATATGTACATACCTATTATGCTACCATATAGCTACATGGTGTTAATGCCACTCAATGGTTAGGGTTAGCGGGACTGACTAATCCAAAAAGCTTTTGAGATATTTTGGTATTCAAACGTTTGGAAAACAAACTTTTTGTGAGTTTAACACATATGCCCTGTTTCCTGGATATACGTATATTAAGCTTTGTCCTAGACTAAGCATTGTCAATAAAAACATCTTAATTAAACAGGGTTTTTAGGCTAGGACTAGCCTTAATCTGTGTCCGGGACATCAGACCATAATGGATATGTGAGGGGAAACGTATATCACTTTTTTTAAAGGAAATATTAGCTTTTGTCTGAAGCCGAATAAGAAGGGAAATTCATACAAAAACATAAGTCCAGGACTTTTTAGTCCAGGAATGGGCTTAATCTGTATCCGGGAAAACTTCCCCATAATGTTTAAATGAGCAGAATGGGATGATGTTTTACAAGAAAAAACATGTTTTCATTACCAAGTACATTAATGGGGTAACCCTACTTTAACAGTATTAGGGTACGTAGCAACGATAAATTAAATAACAATGGTAAATATAATAATTCCGGTAAATGTAATAACTTTTTTCTTTTTAATGACTTTTAGATTTTTATGTAATAAACTCGGTAAATGTAATAACTTTTTTTTCCTATGTCGGCCTTCCTCATCTACGGTGGAAGGTGGCCAAGCTACAGCGATGTTTGTCAGACCATGAGACATCCCGAAAAATCAGACCTTCTCTCGAAAACGTCTGTAGCGTCCAAACGGTGTGGCTTACAAACTAATATGACGAAGTTTCACAGGACTTGTCTGAAGGTTACTCATGAAATGAATGGAAGTATGGAGGTAGTTTTGTGCCAACTAAAATAAGGTGTTAAATATGTGTACAAAAAACTAAAATATTTCCTGAGCTTTCTTATATCTCCTTATTTCTTTTGATCTTTTTTTTCCCAGTATTTTTGCATTTTATGAATGTGTTACCCAATGCGTTTCTATGGGCGTTAACAGAAAATAAATAATTCTATATTTTATTTATTTTATACCTGAAGGGGTCCTAAATTCAAAATCAAATAGCTTAATGATCCATGGTACGACCACCTTTAAACAATTCCATATGTTAGCTTAGTCATTGGGAAGTCATGAAATTGTCGCCTAAAGTTATCAAGTCATTGTGTCATGGTACCCTGGAGGTTTTGTCTAGTTCCCAGGGACATCCCCAAGAATGTTTTAAGGACGTTCTGTCATGGTTACCTAGAGATTTTGTCTTGTTCCAGGACGTCCCTGAGGACGTTTTTAGGACATACTTGGGACGTTGCATCATGGTCCCCTGGAGGTTTAGTATAGTCCCCGGTTTGTCCCAGAGGACATTCTTGGGACGTTGTGTCATGGTCCCCTGGAGGTTTAGTATAGTCCCCGGTTTGTCCCAGAGGACATTCTTGGGACGTTGTGTCATGGTCCCCTGGAGGTTTAGTATAGTCCCCGGTTTGTCCCAGAGGATATTCTTGGGACGTTGTGTCATGGAAAAAGCTCTTTCCTCTTAAGGATCCACCCCTTTTTTTCAATTTCTACCTAAAATGACATACGCCAATCACACTACCTGTAGTTCACGACCTGAAGTGAGGATATGCATATTCTTGATACCATTTGAAAGGAAACACTTTGAAATTTGTGGAAATGTGAAATTAATGTAGGAGAATATAATAAATTAGATCTGGTAAAAGATAATAGTTGTACCATCAACTTTGAAATGCAAGAGAAAGGCCCTAATGTATTATTCCAGCCAAGTCGCAATTTAGATTTTGGCCACTAGATGGCAACAGTGTATGTGCAATGTTTTGCGCTCTCCTCAAACAATAGCATGGTATTGTAACTCCTATTTCCAGCAGTTACAATCCATTTCTGATATCTCTATACAAAAAAAAACAGTCCGACAGCTAGATCCAGGATTCTTACAGGGAGTAACTACAATTCTTATATGATATAACCAGGGGCGCAACTTTCATTGGGGGTGGGGGGGGGGGGGAAGACATGTCCCCCCACATTCTGAAATAGTATTTTTGTCCCCCCCAGTTTGGTTATTGGAATGTGATACAAAATGAGGCAACGGTGCGCTTTACGACCATGCCGTGTTTATCCGACAGAAAGAGAAAAAAAAATGAAATTATGTCCCCCTCACTTCTAAAACCAAAGTTGCGCTCCTGGATTTAACGACAACTTACACTGCCATAAATACAAGGACAGAAAAGTAATGTTTTATGTAACATGATTTTGGACAAGTACGTCAAGACACCAACCATGAGAAAGGGTTAAACTCGTGAAGTTGATTGAATATTGCTTTGATCCCCCCCTTATATCTTAATGTAATGACATGACAAAATTTGGCAGATTATTATCAATGACTTGTCAACAGCTGTAACAAGTTGTCCAGTGTAGGAAATCCTCAATGGTATGCTAGTATATAGAAAGACCCCAGTCCTTAATGATTACAAGAATACCCATAACATGATTCAGCGACCATGTTATGAATAGTAGTACTCAGTGATGTATTGTGTTGGATTTGCCCCAAACATAATGCTTTCTATTCAGGAAAAAAAAAAAAAAAATGTATTTGATTTTTTTGTTTGTTGCAGTTTTACTTTAGTACAGGATGCATGTTATGAAATATGTTGTACTCAGTACTGGCTTCCTTCTTTTCACTCTGTCATTTAGGTTAGTATTGTGGAGTAACTACAATGTTGTTGATCTATCCTCAGTTTTTTCTTATCTCAGCCATTAAACTCTGTAACTGTTATAAAGACACCATTTGGCTTCATGGTGAAATCCCTGAGGCGTTTCCTTCCTCTCCGGCCAATGAGAGAGAAAGGACGACTGTATCTCTCTAGTGACTGGGTGTATTGATACACCATCCAAAGTGTAATTAATAACTTCACCATGCTCAAAGGGATATTCAATGTCTGTTATATATATATATTTTTTTTACCCATCTACCAATAGGTGCCCTTTGTTGCGAGGCATTGGAAAATCTCCCTGGTCTTTGTGGTTGAAATTGTGTTTGAAATTCACTACTTGACTGAGGGACCTTACAGATAATTGTATGTGTTGGAGTATGGAGATGAGGTAGTCATTCAAAAATCATGTGAAACACTATTATTGCAAATTAACTTAATTAGAGTTGCCATACTGTAATGAACTTCAGATCAAGCTAATATTTCACTTTATGAAGGACTGCCCCTAAAAACCAACTAATCGATATGAGTCAGAAACATTTATTCTAATGTCAAAATTGACTACAAATTTAACCTGAGTGCATCACAATGCGTTTGGGTTTTGGATGTCAACAATTCATGCCCCCTTTTGCCAAGCTCGACATGCAAATCGCTCCGCCGCCCACTCCACTTCCTTTCATTGAATGGGGCTTTGTTGTTTCATCGCCCCCAACACGTGCCAAAGGATCACTGCCGTTTGAGATTGAAAAGCCCTATATGGGTTGACCATGCCTTGGCTCTGGTTTGACAATGCATGCTTCCAGCAGGATGCACAGCCAACTATGGTTTGCATGCTCTGCCGAAAGTACCCTAGTACCCTACCATGCGGAATAGGTTGGTCCCTAATGATGGGGACTATAGCGGTAGCCAGACCATAGATAGCTGTTTATGTATCCGGTTGTAGTGCATTCGGAAAGTATTCAGACCCTTTCACTTTTTCTACATGTTGTTACGTTACAAACTGATTCTAAAATGGATAAAATTATTTGTTTTTTCTTAAATCAATCTACACACAATCCCCTCATTATGGTCTCTCCAGAGATGTTATATCATTCTATTTCACTTCACATATCATAATATCTGACATGAAATAGAAAGATGAATGCAGGGTTTAGATTGGTTCCACCATGCTAATCAGAACCACCATTGACGCTGTAATCAGTGCTCTGTGTGTGTGATTGTTTGTACCTTTGTTTGTTTGTCTTTGGGTGGCTTCTTTCAAAATCTTGTCTGTTACAGTATGTAAATACTTGACACTCATAGGCAAACGCGTCAAGCTCAAAATTGAACAATTTCATTGACTGAATTCAAAAAATCTGCATTGACCAGCTCCAGAAGCAGTCAGCTTTTCATTCTGTTGAGGATGAGTCAAACTTGACTGTTCACAAGTGTTTATTTTTTTCAACATTTGATTTACCAGATAGCTATACGTGAACAGGCACTTTTTCTTTCACATTTCACACAGATTAGCAAAATCAATCAATAAAAAGTACAAGCAGGGTACAGAAATGAAACAAACACTGACAAGAGGCAATTACACAGTCCATTATCAACTACATTATCAACGTTACGTAATCAATAAGAAACGGGATACCGTGTAATAATACATAAAACTGAAAGGCAGAAGAAGCACATCTAAGAACCAAATAATGTACAACACAATGCTAATACAATTTTTTTTTTTAAATAGCTGTATTATTGTGTAAATTGTTGATGCATTGTACATGACAGGGTGATTTCTCTGTCAATTCCAACTGTGACTACAGCTCATCTATAATCCCTTTATGATATGATCAGTCTGAGCACAACTCTCTCCCAAGGCATAGTACAGGCTACTTCACTGGATCTGTTCTGCAGCATAAATCAGACCTGGACCACAGGAGCGATGACTATACTAGATATAGACGTTATATTCAGCTAAGCCCTCCAAAATCTGATTGTATTTCTTTAGGAAAAGACACTGCCCATTGCCAGGTATTATAGTAGAGCATGGATTTGTTAAGGGAAGATTTGATCCCAACCCAGGAGTTATTTAACTTCTCCTTCCAGTCACTGAAGGACTAAGTCACATATAGGCGTGCGCAGGCCTTTCCGTCCTTTATGGAAAGAGCTGCAGACTGGCATCATAGTCATTATTATCAGCAGGATTCTCTCTGTTGGAATCATGAAACTCAGAACCTCTCCAGATCTCCTTCCCGACAGTGGATGAGTGTGATACTTTTATGAAGCCTGACCTAGAGGGTTGAGGGGTACTGAGGTGTTCCCAGAGTCTCTGCCAGCCAAGACACAGTCTAGCTCACTCCTACTGGGGTTCCCGAGTGGCACAAAGGTCTAAGGCACTGCATCTCAGTGCTAGAGGCATCACTACAGACGTTGGTTCGATTCCAGGCTGTATCACATCTGTCTGTGATTGGGAGTCCCATAGGGCAGCGCACAATTGTCCCAGCATTAGGGTTTGGCCGGGGTGGGGCTGTCATTATAAATAAGAATTTGTTCTTAACTGACTTGCCTAGTTAAATAAAAATAAATCAACTCTATCACCATCACTCTCCTTATCCTCTATGGGCTAGGCGGGACGAATTCGTCCCACCTACGTAACAGCCACTTGAAGCCTGTGGCGCGATTTTCAAAACCTTAAAAATCCTATTACTTCAATTTCTCAAACATATGACTATTTTACAGCTATTTAAAGACAAGACTCTCGTTAATCTAACCACACTGTCCGATTTCAAAAAGGCTTTACAACGAAAGAAAAACATTAGATTATGTCAGCAGAGTACCAAGCCAGAAATAATCAGACACCCATTTTTCAAGCTAGCATATAATGTCACAAAAACCCAGAAGACAGCTAAATGCAGTACTAACCTTTGATGATCTTCATCAGATGACAACCCTAGGACATTATGTTATACAATACATGCATGTTTTGTTCAATCAAGTTCATATTTATATCAAAAACCAGCTTTTTACATTAGCATGTGACGTTCAGAACTAGCATACCCCCCGCAAAATTCCGGAGGAATTCGCTAACATTTTACTAAATTACTCACGATAAACGTTCACAAAAAGCATAACAATTATTTTAAGAATTATAGATACAGACCTCCTCTATGCACTCGATATGTCCGATTTTAAAATAGCTTTTTGGTGAAAGCACATTTTGCAATATTCTAAGTACATAGCCCAGGCATCACGGGCTAGCTATTTAGACACCCGGCAAGTTTAGCACTCACCATAATCATATTTACTATTATAAAAGTTTGATTACCTTTTGTTGTCTTCGTCAGAATGCACTCCCAGGACTGCTACTTCAATAACAAATGTTGGTTTGGTCCAAAATAATCCATCGTTATATCCGAATAGCGGCGTTTTGTTCGTGCGTCCCAGACACTATCTGAAATGGTAAATCAGGGTCGTGCGCATGGCTCAATTCGTGACAAAAAAAATCTAAATATTCCATTACCGTACTTCGAAGCATGTCAACCGCTGTTTAAAATCCATTTTTATGCCATTTTTCTCGTAAAAAAGCGATAATATTCCGACCGGGAATGTCCATTTAGCTAAACTGAGGAAAGTAAACAAAGCTTTCGGTCGACGCGGGCACGAGCCTGAGTCTCACAGTACTGTAACCAGCCACTACCCAAAAGCGCTACTTTTTTTCAGTCAGAGCCTGCAAAGCCACGATTCCGATTTTTGCCGCCTTCTGAGACCCTATGGCAGCCGTAGGAAGTGTCACGGGACAGCTAAGATCCTCACTCTTCAATAAACAGAGACAAGAAGAACGACACCTTGTCAGACAGGCCACTTCCTGCCTGAAACCTTGTCAGGTTTTTGCCTGCCAAATGAGTTCTGTTATACTCACAGACACCATTCAAACAGTTTTAGAAACTTTAGGGTGTTTTCTATCCATATGTAATAAGTATATGCATATTCTAGTTACTGGGTAGGAGTGGTAACCAGATTAAATTGGGTACGTTTTTTATCCAGCCGTGCCAATACTGCCCCCTAGCCCTAACAGGTTATGAAGCACCACCATTACATCCTGGTCCAAAAGCCTCTTGGGGATCCAGATGATCCTGGCTTTAACTTCTTGCGTAGTTTTCAAATATGAAGTCGTCATTCTCCGTCCTGTCATTCAGAATTTAAATTACACAAATCCTTCGTGGTTTACCTGACTCCCCTGTAGCGTGTGGAGTACTGTACAATTGCCAGCAAAAGTGGCAGACCAGGTGTCCTCCAAGTTTTTGCAAGATGCTTCAGACTTTTTTCATGAATCATTTCTTTATATGGAGTTTCACCTCCGGTAAAGGTTGAGAGCATTTGAATTTCTCTTAGGAGGTGACATTCACACGGTATGTATAACTTGGATCACAGCTACTCCCTCCTGTACTCATCTGGGTGATAATGCTGTGTGATGTAGACCTCACTATGTGCTGATTGATATCTGACCCTGTTACTCTGTAGTCATCTGGGTGATAACGTGGTCTTCCTGTCTGGGTTGGCGCCCCCCCTTGGGTTGTGCCATGGCGGAGATCTTTGTGGGCTATACTCGGCCTTGTCTCAGGATGGTAAGTTGGTGGTTGGAGATATCCCTCCAGTGGTGTGGGGGCTGTGCTTTGGCAAAGTGGGTGGGGTTATATCCTGCCTGTTTGGCCCTGTCCGGGGGTTTCATCGGATGGTGCCACAGTGTCTCCTGACCCCTCCTGTCTCAGCCTCCAGTATTTAAGCTGCAGTAGTTTGTGTGTCAGGGGTGGCTAGGGTCAGTCTGTTACATCTGGAGTATTTCTCGTCTTATCCGGTGTCCTGTGTGAATTTAAATATGCTCTCTCTAATTCTCTCTTTCTCTCTTTCTTTCTTTCTCTCTCTCGGAGGACCTGAGCCCTAGGACCATGCCTCAGGACTACCTGGCATGATGACTCCTTGCTGTCCCCAGTCCACCTGGCCGTGCTGCTGCTCCAGTTTCAACTGTTCTGCCTGCGGCTATGGAACCCTGACCTGTTCACCGGACGTGCTACCTGTCCCAGACCTGCTGTCCCAGACCTGCTGGAACCCTTGACCTGTTCTCCGGACGTGCTACCTGTCCCAGACCTGCTGTTTTCAACTCTCTAGAGACAGCAGGAGCGGTAGAGATACTCTCAAAGATCGGCTATGAAAAAGCAAACTGACACTTACTCTTGAGTTGCTGACTTGTTGCACCCTCGACAACTACTATGATTATTATTATTTGACCATGCTGGTCATTTATGAACATTTGAACATCTTAGCCATGTGCTGTTATAATCTCCACCCGGCACAGCCAGAAGAGGACTGGCCACCCCTCATAGCCTGGTTCCTCTCTAGGTTTCTTCCTAGGTTTTGGCCTTTCTAGGGAGTTTTTCCTAGCCACCTAGCTTCTACACCTGCATTGCTTGTGTTTGGGGTTTTAGGCTGGGTTTCTGTACAGCACTTTGAGATATCAGCTGATGTAAGAAGGGCTATATAAATACATTTGATTTGATTTGATAATGCTGTGTGATGTAGACCTCACTATGTACTGATTGAACTCTGACCCTGTTACTCTGTAGTCATCTGGTTGATAATGCTGTGTGATGTAGACTTCTCTAAGTGCTGACTTAACTCTGACCCTGTTTCTCTGTCTGAACTCCTCGATGTCGCCATGAGGTGAAGAACATTCCAGTGACATCTTCAGGATGTAGCGTTATTGTGATTTCTATATCCTCCTGCAGAAATCCCTAGTGAGGAGTAACTTCCTATTTCAGGTGGCACACTTCCTAGTGAGGAGTAACTTCCTCTTTCAGTGGACAAATGATCTAGTGAGGAGTTCCTCTTTCAGGGGACACACTTCCTAGTGAGTAGTAACTTCCTCTTTCAGGGGGCACACTTCCTAGTGAGGAGTAACTTCCTCTTTCAGGGGGCACATTTCCTAGTGAAGAGTAACTTCCTCTTTCAGGGGACAAATGATCTAGTGAGGAGCAACTTCCTCTTTCAGGGGACAAATGATCTAGTGAGGAATAACTTCGTCTTTCAGGGGATAAATTGCTAGTGAGGAGTAACTTCCTCTTTCAGGGGACAAATTCGCTAGAGAGGAGTAACTTCCTCTTTCAGGGCAGAAATGATCTAGTGAGTAGTAACTTCTTCTTTCAGGGGACACATTTTCTAGTGAGTAGTAACTTCCTCTTCCAGTGAACAAATTCCCTAGTGAGTAGTAACTTCCAGTTCCAGGGGACACATTCCTTAGAGAGTAGTAACTTCTGCTTACACAGGACAAATTATCTAGTGAGTAGTAACTTCCCCATTCAGGGAACAAAATCTCTAGTGAGTGGTAACTTCCTCTTTCAGTGGACAAATTCCCTAGTGAGTAGTAACTTCAGCTTTCTGGCAACAGAAAAGGTAACAGAAGGGATCTTTCAGGGCAGTAATTTCCATATAAATGAATGCCATAGTCTCCCCTAGTTGGATCAAAATCAATTCTGATGTTGTCATTGTTTTCAATATTCATGTTGTTCGCTAGCCACTGGAGCAGCATCAGTTCATGTTGTGGAGTGGTGTGGTCAAACTCTGTCTTTGAGATCATTTATTGAGGTAATGGTTACAGTATATTGGCATTTGTAGTGCATAATGAGGCCAGAGACAGAAACAGGATGAAACAACCCAGGAAACCCTTTCCACTTATGGCCAACCTAAGTCAGAGCAATGATTGTGTCAATGTTTGTACCTTCAGAATTGTTTTAATTTTTTTTATCTGTACTGATATCTGTAATTTATTTCTAGTGGTTGGCAATACATTAAAAGTGTTCAGGAAATTAGTTAAACCACTAGATTTGAAAACGTTAGGTCTAAAAATGTCAGAAGATTTCTGACAACTTTGAATTTGGAGTGAACTGTCACTTTAATCTGACCTATGTCACAATATGTACCATAAGGTCTTCCAAAATAATATTTGGAAAGTTGTTAATTGATCGATACTAGTCCACCTGGCCGTGCTGCTCCTCCAGTTTCAACTGTTCTGCCTGCGGCTATGGAACCCTGACCTGTTCACCAGATGTGCTTGTTGCACCCTCGACAACTACTATGATTATTATTATTTGACCATGCTGGTCATTTATGAACATTTTAACATCTTGACCATGTTCTGTTATAATATCCACCCGGCACAGCCAGAAGAGGACTGGCCACCCCTCATAGCCTGGTTCCTCTCTAGGTTTCTTCCTAGGTTTTTGGCCTTTCTAGGGAGTTTTTTCCTAGGGAGTTTTTCCTAGCCACCGTGCTTCTTTCACATGCATTGCTTGTTGTTTGGGGTTTTAGGCTGGGTTTCTGTACAGCACTTTGAGATATCAGCTGATGTACGAAGGGCTATATAAATACATTTGATTTGATTTGATTTAGTATGATGCATTATGTCCTCATATCAAAATAAAAAAAAATTGTTACCAAACAAAATCTCACCTTCCTCACCTTCCAGCCTACCACCAGAATCAAATCTATACTGTGTTTGTCTCTCTCCTCTGTCTAAAATATGCCTCTGGTAGCCTACATGAACATAACCAGTAAACAGGGCAGACACAAGACAAGGGCCAGCAAAACTGAGTTTTAAAAAGGCTGATCTACAACATTACTGGGTGACTCATGTTTCAAAAGAAAGGGCAGAGAATGTTATCGGCAGGGTATGTCAGCGTTGAAGCCTACAGCACATACCAGGTGCGGACACACCCCCTGGCCTGCGTACCTTTGAAGTTCAGATGGGCTGGAATGGAGGAACACAGGTTTGTGTCATCAAGGATGTGAGGCCCATTGTTAACCTTAGTAACGACCATGAAGGGTAAAGAAAGCTTCATAAAGTTGGAAAACCCATTCACTTACACATGCTTTTCTTGAAATGAAGTTGTTATATTTTTAGGTTTAAAACGTATTCATGAAATCCTGTGTGTGTGTTCGTGTATGTGTACAGTATATTTGACAGTTCACAAAGGGTTCCATCCTTCATAATACATTACAATAATATGAAAACTGACTGGCTATGGACATTAGTCAAAAATCAGTGTGACCGGCTAGCATTATCTCACCCTTGCACTCAGACCATCTTCTAAGTGCTCAAGACGGCACAATATTACTTGATTTTCACAGCTTTTTTTTGTGTTTTCACTTCAATTTCCTCAATAGTTTATTGAGGACAGATTAAAAAATAAATAAATGTACACTCTGCACAGATTACCAATTCAAATCAATCAATAAAAAGGACAAGCAGGGTGCAGAAATTATAAACAAAAATGGACGGAGGCAATTTGTAACTTTCGTCGTATGGAGTGGACCAAACTGTAGCCGGTATATTGAACATCTTCTTTTATTCGAAGGAAAATAAAACACTTAAACAAAACAAACAACGAAAACAGTCCTGTAAGGTGCACAGACTAAAGAGGAATCAACCACCCACAAACACAAGAGAAAATTAACCCACTTAAATATGGTCTCCAATTAGAGGCAACGACAACCAGCTGCCTCTAATTGAAAGTCGTTCCAAAATCCCAACATAGAAATAGAAAAACCAGATAAACACATAGAAATAGAAAATATAGAACATACACCAAAAACCCCGAAACACACAAAACAAACACCCCCTGCCACGCCCTGACCAAACTACAATAACAAACAACCCCTTTTACTGGTCAGGACGTGACACAATTACACAATTAGATAACAATGAAAATATCAATGCCATATGTAATCAATATGAAACAGGATACAGAGTCCCATACATAATAATCCATCAATAATAAGCAGAGGAAGGGCATGTAAGAACCCGTCTAAACACAATGGACAAAAGCACAGACCGGTAAAAAGTTGTGTGCTTCAAATTGCTGATGTATGTACCTCCCAGGGTGGAGTGCGTGCCTTTTCACCCCCATATTTCTCCAGCATGAATCGGGCCTGGACCCCAGGAGACATGTGCATACTAGACCTGTAAACATAGACGTCATACTCAGGTATATCTTTCCAATCTGAGCGGCTTTCCTCAGAGAACTTCACAGCCCATTGCCATTGGTAGGTATTATATTCATTGGTGTTGTTTTTTTCTGAAGAGTAGAACCCAACCCAGGAGTTTTTAAACTTCTCCTTCCAGTCAGTGAAGGACTTCCTAACATACAGGCGAGCACAGGCCTTTCCGTCCTTTACGAAGAGCTGCAGACTAGCGTTAGGCTTATAGCCACTTATATCAACAGGAATCTCTCTGTTGGCATCATGAAACTCAGGACTCCTATGTATTTCCTCCCCAGATGTGTTGTAACTCCCGCATAATACAAAAAACCACATTGATTTGTGTGGATAAAGCCTGGCCTGGAGACCAGGGTTGAGGGGTACTGAGGTGTCATAGCACCCAGAGGTACCGTCTATGACTGAGGAAAAGTCTAGCATGTCCGCACTGTCATTGTTCTTATGAAGCGCCCAAATCACACCCTTGTCCAAAAGCCTCCTGGGGATACCACTGAAGATGATCCTTGCATCTCCTCTATTTGTGGTTTTCACCTCAAGCTTTATCGATTTATTTTCATCCTCCTGCATGCGATGCTGGCTTTCCATGGTAAACAATACTTGCTGAATAAATGAGACCTTGGGACGTGTCAAGTACAATGCAATTGCCAAAAGAAGTGCCAGCCCTGGTGTGTGTCCCCAGATGTTCTCCACACTGTTGTCGTTGATCTCTACATTGTGTATACGTTGAATTACATCTCGTGTAATGGTTGGGAGAACTTGGATTTGTGTTAAGAGGCTGAAACTGACAGGGTATGTATTGTCTGGATCATAGGCACTTCCTCTGTTTTCATTTGGTGGGTAATGCTGTGTGATGTAGACC
This sequence comes from Salmo salar, assembly GCF_965601325.2. NCBI lineage: Eukaryota > Metazoa > Chordata > Actinopteri > Salmoniformes > Salmonidae > Salmo > Salmo salar. The sequence goes on along the minus strand of NC_138312.1, from coordinate 57,657,567 downwards.
TCATCTACTATGAACTGATTGGATCCTTCCTCCCTAACTCTGATAATGACTCTGTCCCTGTTTCTCTCAGGTATCCATGAGTTGTAGAAGCTTTGAGTGACATAATCAGGAAGTGCCGTGGCGCCATTGTAGTTGTAATTTCTATCAATGTTCCCTAATGAGTAGTAACTTCCACTTTCAGAGGGCAGACAAGGTAATGGGCGGGGTCTGTCAGCGTTTCCATAGAAATGAAAGCCACAGTCTCCCCTAGTTGGGTTGAAATTGAGTCTCATGTTGCCGTTGTTGTCAGTGTGAATGTTGTTGGCTAGCCAGTGGAGCAGCATCAGGCCGTGTCGAGGAGAAGTGTGGCCAAACTCTATGCCCCTGAGGTCATTTATTGAAATAAGTGTTTGTTTGATAGTGGATACTGAAGCCAGAGACATAAACAGGATGAAACAACCCAGGAAGGCCTTTCCACCCATCATCAACCTAAGACAAAGAGAAAGACAAACATTTGCATCTCTAGTAAAAATATATATTTTTAAAGACAACTGGACACATTCATTCAGAAATAGATTCACATTTCTAATGGTTGGCAATAAGTTCAACGTTTTCAGCATCCAAAAAAGGAAATAGTGCCGTGAACAGCAATGAGAGGGGTTCACAGGATGACAGAAAAGACAAAAGATCAGTTGGATAACAAAGCAAGCACTCTATCATGTAGGAATTATCTTCCTTTACATGCAATCAGTGAAAGCATCACCATGTTTATCTCTCAATACCACAAGGATGATGCAAGTGAAGTGTAGTCTAGTGCTGTAGGTTGGTTCTCTTTGAATGCAGTAGGTAATCATTGTTAAAGTCATTACTTAATGGTTTGAGTTCATACATAAATATAAATATGCATAAATATATACATTTAGCTTCTCAACAATATATATATATATTCACTGACTGCACAAGAGGCAGGCCTTCCGGTTTCTCATTTTCCTGAATAAAAATCATTATGTTCAGACCACATAATAGGGCAACAATGTGTGATTATGTGATAATAAAGATATTCTAATCATAATATTTCACACTGTCTGCATAATTTAAATCTAACATTCATTTGCATGAGACAAAGTCCACTAAAAGTTCTAGAGCTGCACAATGGAGAGCATCTTGACTGGCTGCATCATCGCTTGGTATGGGAAACGCACCGCTCTTGACCACAAAGCGCTACAGACGGTGGTGAGGACAGCCCAGTACATCACCAGGGTCGAGCTCCCTGCCATCCAGGACCACTATATCAGGCGGTGTCAGAGGAAAGCCTGAAAAATTGCCAAAGACTCCAGCCAACCAAGTCATAGACCCTACGCTCTTCTCAATTTACATCAATAACATAGCTCAGGAAGGAAGTTCTCTCATCCATTTACATGCAGATGATACAGTCTTATACTCAGCTGGCCCGTACCCGGATTTTGTGTTAAATGCTCTACAACAAAGCTTGCTTAGTGTCCAAAAAAGCTTTCTCTACCCTGAACCTTGTTCGGAACACTTCCAAAACAAAGGTAATGTGGTTTGGTAAGAAGAATGCCCCTCTCCCCACCGGTGTGATTACTACCTCTGAGGGTTTATAGCTGGGTTTCCCTTTGTAATCCATAATAGTTTGCAAGCCCTGCCACATCCGATGAGCATCAGAGCCGGTGTAGTAGGATTTAATCTTTGTCCTGTATTGATGCTTTGCCTGTTTGATGGTTCGTCTGAGTGCATAGCGAGATTTCTTATAAGCGTCCGGATTAGTGTCCCTCTCCTTGAAAGCGGCAGCTCTAACCTTTAGCTCGGTGTGGATGTTGCCTGTAATCCATGGTTTCTGGTTGGGACATGAACGTACTCACTCTGGGGACGATGTCATCGATGCACTTATTGATGAAGCCGATGAAGCATCCGCGTCATCTGACCACTTCCATTTTGAGCGAGTCACTGGTACTTCCTGCTTTAGATTTTGTTTGTAAGCAGGAATCAGAAGGATGGAATTATGGTCAGATTTGCCAAATGGAGGGCAAGTGAGCTTTGTATGCATCTCTGTGTGTGGAGTAAAGGTGGTCTAGGGTTTTTTTTCCCTCTGGTTGCACATGTGACATGCTGGTAGAAATGAGGTAAAACAGATTTATGTTTGCCTGCATTATATTCCCCGGCTACTACGACATCACACCTGGCCAGACCCACCTGCTCACACCCTCATCTCCAGTGCCGTATCACTCTCCGCCACCTTGCCTCAAACTTCACCATTTTGTTTCTCTCCGTCGCCCACGCACTTTCAGCATTTAGATAATAAGCATCTGACCATTGCATTGTACATTTAGCTTTTCAACAATAACTTGTTTGAAGGAATCTTTTGTGTTATGTGACGTTGTGGTGAAAATCCACCTATCTCAGGAAAGATGGTTGGTGAACACTGCCCCTACACACACTACACATGTAGGTTAAAATAGTCATACAGTCAATCACAGATGGACTCATAGCCCATACACTTAATCTCACAGTAAAATGCTGAAAGATTGGTCCATGCATTTGTTTAATCTAGACTCTGTTATTAAAAGCCTACAACTTGTCCAAAACACTGCAGCTGGGATTTTAACCAACACTAGAATCCCTCCAGTTGTATCTGCACTAGGATGGTTGCCTGCGAACTATCAGTCTGATTTTTAAGATCTTACACTTAACTTTTAAAGTACTGCATGACCTTGCCCCCTCTTATCTGATAGACATGCTTGTTCCATCGAACCCAGTAAGGGTGCTCCACTCCCAAGGAGCTGGTCTGTCTGCCAGTGTCGGTCGGTGACGTTAATGATGATGGAGGACACTCTGTTTTTCATGAGAATGGCCTTAATTATATTACAGCATATTGGACGACTGTCATTCATATTCCATTCACCCAGTTTAATGTAACATTGATAGGTTTAGGCTACTACAGTCTTGGCTAAAAGTTTTGAGAATGACACAAATATTAATTTTCACAACGTTTGCTGCTTCAGTGTCTTTAGATATTTTTGTCAGATGTTACTATGGAATACTGAAGTATAATTACAAGCATTTCATAAGTGTCAAAGTTTTTTATTGACAATTACATAAAGTTGATTCAAAGACTCAATATTTCCAGTGTTGACCCTTCTTTTGCAAGACCTCTGCAATCCGCCCTAGCATGCTGTCAATTAACTTCTGGGCCACATCCTGACTGATGGCAGGCCATTCTTGCATAATCAATGCTTGGAGTTTGTCAGAATTTGTGGGTTTTTGTTTGTCCACCCGCCTCTTGAGGATTGACCACAAGTTCTCAATGGAATTGATGTCTGGGGAGTTTCCTGGCCATGGACCCAAAATGTCGATGTTTTGTTCCCCGAGCCACTTAGTTATCACTTTTTCCTTATGACAAGGTGCTCCATCATGCTGGAAAAGGCATTGTTTGTCACCAAGCTGTTCCTGGATGGTTGGAAGAAGTTGCTCTCGGAGGATGTGTTGGTACCATTCTTTATTCATGGCTGTGTTCATAGGCAAAATTGTGAGTGAGCCCACTCCCTTGGCTGAGAAGCAAACCCACACATGAATGGTGTAACAACTGTCTTCAAAAATGGACCAAGGCGCAGCGGGAATGTGGATACTCATAGTTTTTAATAAACACAAGTAAAGCATCCACAGGGAAAACAATAAACAACACACCTGCCTTCAATTGGGAGTACAATCACCCACACAACATTTAACACACACAAACCCCCTGCCACATCCTGACCAAAACTAACACAATTACGCCCTCTGCTGGTCAGGACGTGACAGTACCCCCCCCCCCCCCCCTCAAGGTGCAGACCCCGGAATGCACCTAAAAGAAAAAACAAACCCCCAAACAACAAAAAATATCCCCCTAAACAATAAGGGAGGGAAGGGAGGGTGGCTGCCGTCAACGACGGCACTGTGCTACACCCTCCCTCCCCAACCCACCTATCCTGGAGGTGGCTCAGGTGCAGGACGTGGACCTCGCTCCACCTTCGGCGTCGCCCACTTCGGTGGCGCCGATAGCTGCGCCGGGCAGACGGGCCACTCGGGCTGACCCTGGCAGACGGACCACTCTGGCTGGGCCGGAAGACGGACCACTCTGGCTGGGCCGGAGGACAGGCGGGCCACTCGGGCTGGGCCGGAGGACAGGAGGGCCACTCTGGGAGCTCCGGGCAGTCGGGCCACTCTGGCAGACCCGGGCAGTCGGGCCACTCTGGCAGACCCGGGCAGTCGGGCCACTCTGGCAGACCCGGGCAGTCGGGCCACTCTGGCAGCTCCGGGCAGTCGGGCCACTCTGGCAGACCCGGGCAGTCGGGCCACTCTGGCAGACCCGGGCAGTCGGGCCACTCTGGCAGACCCGGGCAGTCGGGCCACTCTGGCTGACCTGGGCAGTCGGGCCACTCTGGCAGCTCCGGGCAGTCGGGCCACTCTGGCAGCTCCGGGCAGTCGGGCCACTCTGGCAGCTCCGGGCAGTCGGGCCACTCTGGCAGCTCCGGGCAGTCGGGCCACTCTGGCAGCTCCGGGCAGTCGGACCAATCTGGCAGCTCCGGGCAGTCGGGCCACTCTGGCAGCTCCTGACTAGCGGGAGGCTCTGGCAGCTCCTGACTAACGGGCGCCTCTGGCAGCTCCTGACTGGCGGGCAGCTCTGGCAGCTCCTGACTGGCGGGCAGCTCTGGCGACTCATGACTGGCGGGCAGCTCTGGCGACTCATGACTGGCGGGCAGCTCTGGCGACTCTTGACTGGCGGGCAGCTCTGGTGACTTTTGACTGGCGGGCAGCTCTGGTGACTCTTGACTGGCGGGCAGCTCTGGCGACTCTTGACTGGCGGGCAGCTCTGGCGACTCTTGACTGGCAGGCAGCTCTGGCGACTCTTGACTGGCGAGGCTGGGCTGACGCACTAGACGCCTGATGCGTGGGGCTGATACTGGACGTGCCAGCCTGGAGACACGAACCTCCATGCTAGTGCGTATAGCTGGCCTGGGGCTCCCTTCTCGCCCCGTCAAACAGCCCTTGTGCCCCCCCCCAAAAAAATATTGGGGCTGCCTTTCGGGTTCCCTTAGCTCCCTTAACTTGTCCTCCCAGGTCCATCCTTCCTCCTCGTTCGTCCGCTGCTTGGTCCTTTGGTGGTGGGTAGTTCTGTCACAGTTGTCGTACTGGAGAGAAGACCAAGGCGCAGCGGGAATGTGGATACTCATAGTTTTTAATAAACACAAGTAAAGTATCCACAGGGAAAACAATAAACGGTACTCACGAAGACAGGAACAGTTTTGCAGGCACACAACACACAGTGCAAAAACAACTACCCACAACCCCAAAGAAAAACACACACTACAATATAGGACTCCCAATCAAAGGCAACTCAACTCACCTGCCTTCAATTGGGAGTCCAATCACCCACACAACATTTAACACATACAAACCCCCTGCCACATCCTGACCAAAACTAACACAATTACGCCCTCTGCTGGTCAGGACGTGACAAATGGTCTCAGGATGCTTTACTGTTGGCATGACACAAGACTGATGGTAGCGCTCACCTTGTCTTCTCCGGACAAGCTTTTTTCTGGATGCCCCAAACAATCGGAAAGGGGATTCATCAGAGAAAATGACTTTACCCCAGTCCTCAGCAGTCCAATCCCTGTACCTTTTGCAGAATATCTGTCTGTCCCTGATGTTTTTCCTGGAGAGAAGTGGCTTCTTTTGCTACCCTTCTTGACACCAGGCCATCCTCCAAAGGTCTTTGCCTCACTGTGCATGCAGATGCACTCACACCTGCCTTGTGCCATTCCTGAGCAAGCTCTGTACTGATGGTGCCCCGATCTCGCAGCTGAATCAACTTTAGGAGATGGTCCTGGCGCTTGCTGTACTTTTTTGGGCACCCTGAAGCCTTCTTCACAACAATTGAACCGCTCTCCTTGAAGTTCTTGATGATCCGATAAGTGGTTGATTTAGGTGCAATCTTACTGGCAGCAATATCCTTGCCTGTGAAGCCCTTTCTGTGCAAAGCAATGATGACGGCACTTGTTTCCTTGCAGGTAACCATGGTTGACAGAGGAAGAAAAATGATTCCAAGCACCACCCTCCTGTTGAAGCCTCCAGTCTGTCATTCAAACTCAGTCAGCATGACAGAGTGATCTCCAGCCTTGTCCTCGTCAACACTCACACCTGTGTTAACGAGAGAATCACTGACATGATGTCAGCTGGTCCTTTTGTGACAGGGCTGAAATGTTTTTGGGGGATTCAGTTCATTTGCATGGCAACGAGGGACTTTGCAATGAATTGCAATTCATCTGATCACTCTTCATAACATTCTGGAGTATATGCAAATTGCCATCATACAAACTGAGGCAGCAGACTGTGAAAATTTATATTTGTGTAATTTTCAAAACTTTTGGCCACAACTGTACATGATACTCACATTTTCCCTTTACCCATCATGAGGTTGCTACAACCTAGCCTATGAATGAAAGTTTACAATATAGGTGCAAACCGGTTGAGAGAAATATTTGAATTGACAGACAGTGACACATGGACAGACAGTGACACATTCAATGCTGCCTTGCTCACTCTTGCCTGCATCTAGCCAATCTACGGTGTAATAATTAGTCCAACAGTTGCAAACGAGAGTTTCAATTGGACAAATTCAGGTATGTTTTTCCCCGTTTTGTTCCGTTTGCTTCTGTTTAAGCAACATGTTCAACAGAATCGGCAGAATGAATACACCCCTGATCACGCGCAAACACAGGTCACTTTCATCGCTGTATTCCTTCTCACATCTATGTGCTCTCCTTCTCTCACCTTTTCTCTTCCTTTGTGGACATCAATGCACAACACATCAGATGTATGTGACCAGGCGACCAAGCCAAGCCAAACCATATCATAACCACTACACACAGCCTATATCGTTGTCACCATATTAGCTAAAGTAACGTCATAATCAACATTGCTAAGAGAAACCATAGGTAGCAGTTTAGCACTTACACCGGTGGGCCACAATGGCAATAAATTAGTAAAACCAAAAGCTTAATTTGACTTGGAAGAGTTCCAGTGTTGTGTTGGATAGGCATAGCCTGCTAGCTAACATGGCACCCCTCTGTTTGAGCGGGGTGTTTGAGTAGGATAAACTAGCTAGCTGCATTTTCTAGCTAAGTAAGTGAAACTAAAAGTGAAAAAAACTACAAAATCTCCCTCTCTCTCTTGATACTCCTTCATTTTTGAAGAAATTAATTTGTTCAAAACTGTTCAACAATTGTTTTTCTCTCTCTTTGAGTCAACTTCTCACCACATTTTATGCACTGCAGTGCTAGCTAGCTGTAGCATAAAGTACTAGATTCATTCTCTGATCCTTTGATTACAGTGGCTTGCGAAAGTTTTCACCCCCTTGGCATTTTTCCTATTTTGTTGCCTTACAACCTGGAATTAAAATTGCTTTTTTAGGGTGTATAGCCTACCACTTTGAAGATGCAACATATATCTTTTCTTTAAATTGAGCATGCATAACTATTCACCCCCCTAAAGTCAATACTTTGTAGAGCCACCTTTTGCAGCAATTACAGCTGCAAGTCTCTTGGGGTATGTCTCTATAAGCTTGGCACATTTAGCAACTGGGATTTTTGCCCAAGCCTGAAACTGCTCCAGCTCCTTCAAGTTGGATGGGTTCCGCTGGTGTACAGCAATCTTTAAGTCATACCACAGATTCTCAATTGGATTGAGGTCTGGGCTTTGACTAGGCCATTCCAAGAAATCTCAATGTTTCCCCTTAAACCACTCGAGCGTTGCTTTAGCAGTATGCTTAGGGTCATTGTCCTGCTGGAAGGTGAACCTCTGTCCCAGTCTCAAATCTCTGGAAGACGGAAGCGGTTTCCCTCAAGAATTTCCCTGTATTTAGCACCATCCATCATTCCTTCAATTCTGGCCAGTTTCCCAGGCCCTGCCGATGCAAAACATCCCCACAGCATGATGCTGCCACCACCATACTTAACTGTGGGGATGGTGTTCTCAGGGTGATGAGAGGTGTTGGGTTTTCGCCAGACATAACGTTTTCCTTGATGGCCAAAAAGCTACATTTTAGTCTCATCCTACCAGAGTACCTTCTTCCATATGTTTGGGGAGTCTCCAACATGCCTTTTGGCGAACACCAAACGTTTGCCTATTTTTTTCTTTGAGCAATGGTTTTTATCTGGCCACTCTTCTGTAAAGCCCAGCTCTGTGGAGTGTAGGGCTTAAAGTGGTCCTATGGACAGATACTCCAATCTCCACTGTGGAGCTTTGCAGCTCCTACAGGGTTATCTTTGGTCTCTTTGTTGCCTCTCTGATTAATGCCCTCCTCCTTGGTCCATGAGGTTTGTGGGCAGCACTCTCTTGGCAGGTTTGTTGTGGTGCCATATTCTTTCCATTTTTTAATAATGGATTTAATGGTGATCTGTGGGATGTTCAAAGTTTCAGATATTTTTTTATAACCCAACCCTGATCTGTACTTTTGCACAACTTTGTCCCTGGCGTGTTTGGAGAGCACCTTGGTCTTCATGGTGCCGCTTGCTTGGTGATGCCCCTTGCTTGGTGATGCCCCTTGCTTAGTGGTGTTGCATACTCTGGGGGCCTTTCAGAACAGGTGTATATATACTGAGATCATGTGACAGATCATGTGACACTTAGATTGCACACAGGTGGACTTTATTTAACTAATTATTTGACTTCTGAAGGTAATTGGTTGCACCAGATCTTATTTTTAGTTACCCCACAAAAAAATCTCACCTTCTTGTGCAGGCTACCAACAGATTGTAGTCTTGACTGTGTTTGTCTCGCTCCTCTGTCAACAGAACCAAAGATTGGAACAGGCTAAAATATGCTTCTGGTAGCCTACATACAGGTAAATAGTGCAGATAGAAGCCAGCAAAACTGAGTTTTAAAAAGGCTGATCTACAACGCCACTGGGTGACTCATGTTTCATCAGAAATGAAACTTATCCCTAATGAGTGCCCATTTTCAGAGGGCAGACAGCGTTTGCACAGAAATGAAAGCTATGCTTCTTGTAAACACATACCAGGCACTGGTGGAAAAAGTACCCAATTGTCATACTTGAGTAAAAGTAAAGATACCTTAATGGAAAATAACTTAAGTAAAAGTGAAAGTCACCCAGTAAAATACTACTTGAGTAAAAGTATAAAAGTATTTGGTTTCATGTGTACTTAAGTATCAAAAGTAAAAGCATACATCATTTGACATACTTTATATTAAGCAAACCAGACGGCATCATTTTCTTGTTTTTCTTCAGTTGTGGAAAAAGTACCCAATTGTCATGCTTAAGTATATTTAAAGCCAAATATTTTTAGACTTTTACTCAAATAGGATTTTGATGGGTGACTTTCACTTTTAAAGTAAAAGTAAAGATACTTTAATTAATAGAAAATGACTCAATTAAAAGTGAAAGTCACCCAGTAAAATACTACTTGAGAAAAGTCTAAAAGTATTTGTTTTTAAATATACTTAAGTATCAAACGTAAACGTAATTGATAAAACGTACTGAAGTATCAAAAGCAAAAGTATAAACCATTTAAAATTCCTTATATTAAGCAAACCAGACGGCCCAATTTTCTTGTTTTTTTAAATTGACAAATAGCCAGGGGCACACTCCAACACTTAGACATAATTTACAAACAAAGCATTTGTGTTTAGTGAATCTGTCAGATCAGGTAGTAGGGATGACCATGGATGTTCCCTTGATAAGCACGTGAATTGGACCGTTTTCCTGTCTTGCTAAGAATTCAACATGTAACAAGTACTTTTGGGTGTCAGGGAAAATGTATGGAGTAAAAAGTATATTATTTTCTTTAGGAATGTAGTGAAGTAAAAGTAAAAGTTGTCAAAATATAAATAGTAAAGCAAAGTACAGATACCAAAGCAACGACTTAAGTATTTTACTTAAGTACTTTACACCACTGTTCTTTTTTAAATTTACAGATAGCCAGGGGCACAATTCAACACTCAGACATCATTTACAAAGAAAGCATTTGTGTTTAATGAGTCTGCCAGATCAGAGGCAGTAGGGATGACAAGGGATGTTCTCTTGATAAGTTTGTGAATTGGACCATTTTCCTGTCCTGCTAAGCATTCAACATGTAACTAGTACTTTTGGGTGTCAGGAAAATGTATGGAGTAAAAAGTACATTATTTCCTTTAGGAATGTAATGAAGTAAAAGTACAAGTTGACCAAAATATAAATAGTAAAGTAATGTACAGATACCCAAAACAACAAATTATGTAGTACTTTAAAGTATTTTTACACCAATACCAGGTGCGGCCATACCCCCTGGTCTGCGCATCTTTGAAGTTCAGATGGGTTAAATGGAATAGCAACTGCAATCTGAACACTGACTGTAGGCCTGTAACCTCTCACATGTAACCTAATATAATATTAACTGTAGGTCTATAACCTCTCATATGTAACCTAATATAATACTAACTGTAGGCCTGTAACCTCTAACCTGTAGAGTAATATAAAATTAACTGTAGTTCTATAACCTCTCATATATAACCTAATATAATATGAATTGTAGGTCTATAACCTCTCATATGTAACCTAATATAATATTAACTGTAGGCCTGTAACCTGTAACCTGTAGAGTAATATAATATTAACTGTAGTTCTATAACCTCTCACATGTAGAGTAATATAAAATTAACTGTAGTTATACACTGTAAAAAATATACACATTTTTTCTGTGTTTATGAATAAATGGTAGAATACTGTGAAATTACAGGGATAAACTTATATTTAACTTTCGTCCTGTAGAATAATAGGAAATGTCAGAAATAGCAAAATTCATTCAACTTCCTGTATTTTTACAGACATGCATCCCTTTTTCACAGCAATAAGCTCTAGAAATACAGCAATATACATTATAAAGGAAACACAAAATGTAACATTATTTTATGGATATTTACTTTCGTTTTACATTCTAAATGCAGGTAATTATAGTAAAAAAAAAACTATTTCTGATGTTTATAAACAGTATAAAACTATGCAAGAGAATGTAAAAAGAATGCTGTCGTCTGTGATTGTACTGCTATTGATCACTACATTACACATATTAATGCCCTCAAGCACTTTCATGTCTGTCAGCCACAATGCAAATAGTCCGGGTAGCCATTTGATTACATGTTCAGGAGTCTTATGGCTCGGGGGTAAAAACTGTTGAGAAGCCTTTTGGTCCTAAGCTTGGCGCTCCGGTACCGCTTGCCATGCGGTAGCAGAGAGAACAGTCTATGACTGGGGTGGCTGGGGTCTTTGACCATTTTTAGGGCATTCCTGTAAAACCGCCTGGTGTAGAAGTCCTGGATGGCAGGCAGCTTAGCCCCGGTGATGTACTGGGCCGTATGCACTACCCTCTGTAGTGCCTTGCGGTCGGAGGCCAAACATTTGCCGTACCAGGCAGTGATGCAACCAGTCAGGATGCTCTCGATGTTGCAGCCGTAGAACCTTTTTAGGATCTGAGGACCCATGCCAAATCTTGAGGGGGAATTGGTTTTGTCGTGCACTCTTCATGACTGTCTTGGTGTGTTTGGACCATTCTAGTTTGTTGGTGATGTGGACACCAAGGAACTTGAAGCTCTCAACCTGCATCATGTACTTTGCTAAAGTTAAGAACATCTTTACATACTCAGAGCATAACCACAGGATCAGGCAGTTTAGCTTCCAAGGATCTGATGTGAATTCCACACCCTCAGAAGTTGGTGAAAAGGGAATTAAACTAGGTGGCCAGGCAACAGAAAACTAGCCTCATTTGAGGCTCCTCCCTGTGATAATAGGCAAAAAGATTACTGATAAAGAAGATTGGATATGGCAACTAACAATCCTACTTAAAGAGCTTGTGGAATTAATCTGTGCCCCTCCCTTTCTGTGGCTCGTTACTTTCCTCAATGTTCTGATTCCTGAGTATCTACAGACAAGAAAATACCTTTTTCCTTCTCACAAACTGAAACCAAAGCACCACTATCTGATCCACTATCCTGCTTTGATACTAAAGTTTGGCCAACTTATAAGGCTGTGGACAATGAGGTTTGAAAGTAAACATTAATATTTCAAAAGATGTGTCCGGAGAGTGCAACATTTAAAAAACGTGTGTCAAACGCTTGCCAATAATCACCAACTTCTGCAAACCGATCTGAACTCAAGTTCCTTTTTTGCAAGTAAAAGATTCATCCCCTTTCAATGCTGAGTTATACAATGATGCTTTACACAATGCAGTTGAGGCAAGCTTGCTTAGGGGACCGGATATTGTGGTGTCCACTGAGATACATTTCAAGGGCACCTTTTACAGAAAGGGCCTCTTTCTATGCCTTTGTAATGGTGTGTCATCAGAATTCGAACAGATAGAGCTTATGTTATGTTAATAAAGGAGAACAAGAATGTCTACTTTCTTGTTACACGTCATAGTTCATTTTATTCACCAGAATTTGTTTTTTTTGGGGGGGGGGGGGGTTGTATCATTTGATTTGCACAACATGCCTACCACTTTGAAGATGCAAAATATTTTTTTATTGTGAAACAAACATGAAAACTTGAACATTCACCCCAGCACCCCCCCCCCCCCCCCCCACACACCTTTTGCAGCAATTACATCTGCAAGTCTCTTGGGGTATGTCTCTATAAATTTGGCACATCCAGCCACTGGGATTTTTGCCCATTCTTCAAGGCAAAACTACTCCAGCTCATTCAAGTTGGATTGGTTCAGGTGATGTACAGCAATTTTAAGTCATAACACAGATTTTCAATTGGATTGAGGTCTGAGCTTTTACTAGAACATTCCAAGACATCGGAAAGTTAATATGCAAAGCTGCCAAGCACACCATGCATCGTTGTTTGTGGAAAGACATTTTCTGCGTTTTCACTTTACGAAATCAGCAGTTTTCCTTAAATGTATTATTTTGGAAACACATAAGTTTTACTTCAGTACACTGAATGGTGTAAAATAATTAGGTTTATTTTTAATACACTTACACACTTACATATATTCCCAATTTAAATGTATAGCTTGTTTTAAGTGTAAGGCTATTTGTAATCCTGTATTAAAAGTATTGTGACCGGTCCTGCATAACAATAAAGCAGGAGAAGTGGAAAAGGAATGAGACAAAAAGAGCCAAGGGCAATTTAAAGTGTTTTAAATTAAATAAACAAGGCGTTTAATTTCCAAATAAACAAGTCGACTTATCTCTCTGACCATTTAAGGGAAATAAAATAAACAGTAAACCAATATGCACTCTAAGGAACAAAAAGGAGAAGCTATACTGATGAAGAATAAGATAGGAGTCCGAATCCTGTCAGGTTGTTGTGTGAGGTCCCAAGCTTCGAACGTCATTAGGCACGGGGTGTTGTAACTTTGACAACAAGCTTCTGGTTTACTGCATTGAATTGGTAGCTCTTTGAAAACTGAACTGGGTATCAGAGCTTGTTTTTTAAATGATTTAAATACTATTTTAACACTATATAGTGTTCTAATGTACAACGTAAGTGGTTCCGAAATAATACAAGTATTCAGCTTTTTTCGCTTGGGTAACAATGTGTCAGACCTGTGTGTGTGAGGGAGATAGAATGGGAGTTTGAGGGAGAGGGATGGAGAAGAAACAAAAGAGGGAGATGAAGTGGGTGAGGTTGCAGGAGGTAATGAGAGAGATCGGTAAAAAGAGGAAGAGTTTGAATAGAAGACAAGGGGTGAAATGTTTCGATGCCCTGGTGATGATGTTTGTGGCATATTATTGCTTTAACATAAATTACCCCTCTGACCTGGCAGCAACACTGGAGTTCAAGCAGAGGTATGAATTCATCCCTTATTACCCACTACAATATAATTTGTGACTGACTATATAGTTCTTCCAGGATTTATTTGTAGCACTTGGGAAAGTGGCGTGTAACGTTATATTGCGCACCTATTGCAATAGACATCACTTTCTTTGCACACGTTATAACTAACTCGTCTGGTGTTGTAATCTAGGATGCTTTACTGTTAACTACATTTATCAATTTCAGAACAGAACCACACCAGTTCTTTGTTGGCCAATAGAAATGTAGCATTTCAGGATACACTTTTTATGCACCCAAAATACTTTCTGCTGAAAAAACATTGTGAAACATTATCGTTCCACTGTTACTTTAACTGTATCATAGACATTTTCTAATATTACATTACAAACATCCTACATGTAGCCCTTTTAAATTAGATAAATCGATTTTGCAGGTACATTTTTGTTAGTCAGCAAATCAAATTTTTGTATCTGAAGGGGTAGAGGACCACTGCTTGTGATTAAGAATGGCGGACACACTAGTATAGAATTACATTATTTATGTTATTTCATCCAACGCAGGTGCCTATTCAAAATCAATCCAGATGAGGGGTCCAAAGTGGAGAAGAATTCAAGAAAGCAGCATGCAATCAATCCAAAAGTTTTTTCTCTGATCTCACAGATTGCAAACTATGAATGGAGGGAGTAGCCTTGCACACGCACACAAACAGGCACTTAAATCCACCGACTGCAGCAGTCAAGAAACAGGCAGATGATTAAAAAAAACACTTGACCAAAATGTTAGAACTGAATGTTTTTACATTAGTATGTTGTAAGTTGCTTTTAAGTGAATGTTTGACACAGTATATGTAAAGTTTGAGTTCAATAAATGATTTTGCACTTGGATCGACATACCTTGTCCTACACACATCTCCCATCCACCCCCCATATAGTTCTGGTTTAGGACAACAGAATAATAACTTCACCTGAATTTTATAACCAAAATGTCAAAATACTGTTATTTTTTGTTTAAAAAAAATGCTTTAATTGAACTTCCTATCCATAACTATCAAGTGGTTAGTTCCAAAATAGTTTATACACTGACATTACCTGATACCCCTCTTTTTAAATCCCTGTCTAATGTCTGTTATTTTTTTATTTTTTTTGCTGAAGAATTCTTTATTTTCACAACCAATGCCAGCAAAAAAAAGAGTTAAAGTACATTACTGCAATTCTATGACATTATTTGATTGAAAGTATATAACAGTTTTTATACAGATTATTTATTTACATTTTTAGTCTGTAGTTTTACAGTCTATTTCAGGCACCTGTGCTGCCAGACTTTTACCATAAATTAACAGGATTTTTTTGTGTATAACCTCTCACATATAACCTAATATAATTTTAACTGTAGATCTATAACCTCTCACGTTTTTAAATCTAATTTTACTGCTTGCGTCAGTTACTTGATGTGGAATAGAGTTCCATGTAGTCATGGCTCTATGTAGTACTCAGGGGCGGAAATCCCGGGGGGGACGGGGGACACACGACCCCCCCATCCTGGGAAAAATATGATTTGTCCCCCCAATATATCACTGAAACATAACTATGTAATTTAAATAATATTAATAATATGCAATGAAAGCAATTGTGCTGATTATAGACACTTAATAGCGCGTTTTTAAGTTTCAAAAGATTGCGACCCCCCCACCCTTTGCCTCACAATGGTTTGATCCACTGCCAGTTCCTTATTTGGCAAGGAAACAGAGGGGTGGTATCCACTGTCTGAAAGGCACTCAATGAACGTAACTGATGTGAGGTTAATCCAGTCAATCGCGCACACACACTAGCTGAATATGCAGAGCTAGCGGGCAAATATTAACTATTAAGCTAGCTAGTACCTATTCCATTTATGTGGCCTCGTCAAAGATGGAATCTTTGCTATCGTCAATTTATTCCAAGATCAGCATGCAGATGATGTAAGTTAGTGCTTCAAAGTCCCTGTGATAAGGTTAGCGATAAACTGAAGTCCAAACTGAACAGAACTACACTCTCTTCTACCATTGTCTTAAATATATTTAATGGTCTCGTTGCAAAAGCTAAATTGTCGCAAGGGAACTTTTATTTATTTATTTTATTTCACCTTTATTTAACCCAGGTAGCAAAGATTATAGCAAACACCACTGAAACGGAATTGGTGCTCGCTAGCTTTGCAAATTTAGCTATTGTTGGAAGCCAGCCAATATGAAACAAACTATTAAAATTACAAAAGGTTGCAGCATATGTTGTGTAAATGGTGAACTCATACAGCTGTCAACTCTTGTCATTTTAATCCGTTTCACATTTGCTAGCTACCTTTTAGATCGAAGCCCAAATAGAATGATAAAAGATATGATAGAAGCCCATCTCCTACTGTAAATAACCTACACACTGTGTGTGTGTGTAGCCAGCCAGCCAGCCAGCCAGGTAGAAAATGGCAGAAAAATTAAAGACGGACATCAGAGTATTTTTCAGTACACCAAAACGCAAAGTAAGAACCCTAGTAGCCTAATATCTCAAAGACTAGTTGATAAAATGTTCATAAGAAAGAAATGAAATTCTAATGGAAATGTTTCACAATGATGTCATTAGGCAGAGCAGGCAACAGATGGCACACAGACAGCAGAGTTGGGGACAGATATGCAGGGACAGACTGGCAGAGACAGGGAGTCTTAGGTAAGTTTGTTGAGTCTTTGTTTGGCAACATTATGAAAGGTTCTCAATTTTTTGGACTTGTAAAATAGGAACATAATTGGAAAATGCCATGGATACCCCCACTCTCAACTTAAACTGGTGACTGAACTAAGATTTGTTAAAGGCAATGGTTTTGCTGTTGTGATTAGTTGTGTAGTTTTGGGTACCGGTAGTTAGGAGTACGGCAAACACCTTATTTCTTTGGTTCCTCAATATACATTTACCATATTACAATGTAGGATATGTGTTACAGCACTACTTTTGGTGTCCCCCTCAGGAATTGCTCTTGAGAAAATTTCATGTAATTGTCCCCTCCAAAGTTGATATCAGATTTTCGCCCCTGGTAGTACTGTGTGCCTCCCATAGTCTGTTCTGGGCATGGGGACTGTGAAGAGACCTCTCGTGGCGTGTGTTGTGGGGTATGCATGGGTGTCCGAGCTGTGTGCCAGTAGTTTAGACAGACACCTCGGAGCATTCAACATGTCAATACCTCTCATAAAAAAAGTAGCGGAGGCACGGGAACCTGTCGAGTCAGCTGGGGTGCTGAAACCTGACAGACTGGTTGAGGCAAGGGAGCCTGGCAATCCGGCTGAGGCAGGGAAGACTGGCGATCTGGTTGAGGCATGAGAGCTTGTAGCAGTTCCAGGACCCGAGGTCATTACTCTGACTCAAAAATGTTAATAAAAAAAAAAAAAACACTCCCTGATGCTTCCCTCAGGTTATTCTGTAACGAGTGCGCTGAGAGTCAAGAAGCAAGTTCAGGGAGTGAGTGTTTTAATAAATAAAATGAACACAAAACACAAACGCACCGACATGAAAACAGAGTCAATAACACCTGAGGAAAGAACCAAGGGGAGTGACAGATATAGGGAAGATAATCAAGGAGGTGATGGAGTCCTGGGGCACAGAGTCGATGGTGACCTAGAGGCCAGAGAGGGAGTATACGTGACATATGGGCAGTGTGTGTCACGGCTGAATAGGCTGCATTTCATACCATAACCAACTGCGTTAAATCTAAAACCAGCTTCTGGTCTTAAATATCCCCATCCTTCGCTCTCTCTCTCCCGCTACTCTCTCCTCTTCCATCCTATCATCTCTTCCCTCTGCCCATCAGCGCTGTCTGAAATTAGCACTTTGGATCATGTTTTTAAGGACACACCTCAAATATTTCCACCCCGCCCATCTGAGAGCAAGCGAGCTGATAGAAGACAGGTAAATTGCCGAACCTGGCGTTAGGGCTGGAAAATGTCAGTGTGCCAGTTTTTACATGACGAAATTGCAAAGTATCACGCGTTTGAAAATAGATCCCCAAGAGTGAGGTAGATTCCCACAGCAGTATCTGCTAGGCTGCATTCCATGTGGTTGAAACCAGAATTAAAATTGGTAAGCGAGAGCGGTTTGTGGAGCTTGTAATGAGGATGCTTAAAGCCACACTTCTTCATGTTAAGCATTTCAGCCACACTCTTGAGGAATGGAGGAAGCAGTGTGATGGCATGTTGAAGTTGGTAAGCCAGCGGGGCTTGTAGAGCTTGTCATGATGATACTTACAGCCACAATCCTTATTTTTGTGAATACTTGATAAGTTAAGTTAATAATGATAAGTTCCTTTCCTGAGGATGGCTCACCTCTCACAGTTCTGGGTGACTTTAACCTCCCCACGTCTACCTTTGACTCATTCCTCTCTGCCTCCTTCTTTCCACTCCTCTCCTCTTTTGACCTCACCCTCTCACCTTCCCCCCCTACTCACAAGGCAGGCAATACGCTTGACCTCATCTTTACTAGATGCTGTTCTTCCACTAATCTCATTGCAACTCCCCTCCAAATCTCCGACCACTACCTTGTATCCTTTTCCCTCTTGCTCTCATCCAACAATCTCACTCTGCCCCTACGCGGATGGTATTGCGCCGTCCCAACCTTCGCTCTCTCTCTCCCGCTACTCTCTCCTCTTCCATCTTATCATCTCTTCCCTCTGCTCAAACCTTCTCCAACCTATCTCCTGATTCTGCCTCCTCAACCCTCCTCTCCTCCCTTTCTGCATCCTTTGATTTTCTCTGTCCCCTATCCTCCAGGCCGGCTCGGTCCTCCCCTCCTGCTCCGTGGCTCGACGACTCACTACGAGCTCACAGAACAGGGCTCCGGGCAGCCGAGCGGAAATGGAGGAAAACTCGCCTCCCTGCGGAACTGGCATCCTTTCACTCCCTCCTCTCTACATTCTCCTCTTCTGTCTCTGCTGCTAAAGCCACTTTCTACCACTCTAAATTCCAAGCATCTGCCTCTAACCCTAGGAAGCTCTTTGCTACCTTCTCCTCCCTCCTGAATCCTCCTCCCCCTCCCCCCCCCCCCTCCTCCCTCTCTGCGGATGACTTCGTCAACTATTTTGAAAAGAAGGTTGACGATATCCGATCCTCGTTTGCTAAGTCAAACGACACCGCTGGTCCTGCTCACACTGCCCTACCCTGTGCTTTGACCTCTTTCTCCCCTCTCTCTCCAGATGAAATCTCGCGTCTTGTGACGGCCGGCCGCCCAACAACCTGCCCACTTGACCCTATCCCCACGTCTCTTCTCCAGACCATTTCCGGAGACCTTCTCCCCTTCCTCACCTCGCTCATCAACTCATCCTTGACCGCTGGCTACGTCCCTTCCGTTTTCAAGAGAGCGAGAGTTGCACCCCTTCTGAAAAAACCTACACTCGATCCCTCCGATGTCAACAACTACAGACCAGTATCCCTTCTTTCATTTCTCTCCAAAACTCTTGAACGTGCCGTCCTTGGCCAGCTCTCCTGCTATCTCTCTCAGAATGACCTTCTTGATCCTAATCAGTCAGGTTTCAAGACTGGGCATTCAACTGAGACTGCTCTTCTCTGTGTCACGGAGGCTCTCTGCACTGCTAAAGCTAACTCTCTCTCCTCTGCTCTCATCCTTCTAGACCTATCTGCTGCCTTTGATACTGTGAACCATCAGATCCTCCTCTCCACCCTCTCCGAGTTGGGCATCTCCGGCGTGGCCCACGCTTGGATTGCGTCCTACCTGACAGGTCGCTCCTACCAGGTGGCGTGGCGAGAATCTGTCTCCGCACCATGCGCTCTCACCACTGGTGTCCCCCAGGGCTCTGTTCTAGGCCCTCTCCTATTCTCGCTATACACCAAGTCACTTGGCTCTGTCATATCCTCACATGGTCTCTCCTATCATTGCTATGCAGACGACACACAATTAATCTTCTCCTTTCCCCCTTCTGATAACCAGGCGGCGAATCGCATCTCTGCATGTCTGTCAGACATATCAGTGTGGATGACGGATCACCAGCTCAAGCTGAACCTCGGCAAGACGGAGCTGCTCTTCCTCCCGGGGAAGGACTGCCCGTTCCATGATCTCGCCATCACGGTTGACAACTCCCTTGTGTCCTCCTCCCAGAGTGCTAAGAACCTTGGCGTGATCCTGGACAACACCCTGTCGTTCTCCACTAACATCAAGGCGGTGACCCGATCCTGTAGGTTCATGCTCTACAACATTCGCAGAGTACGACCCTGCCTCACACAGGAAGCGGCGCAGGTCCTAATCCAGGCACTTGTCATCTCCCGTCTGGATTACTGCAACTCGCTGTTGGCTGGGCTCCCTGCCTGTGCCATTAAACCCCTACAACTCATCCAGAACGCCGCAGCCCGTCTGGTGTTCAACCTTCCCAAGTTCTCTCACGTCATCCCGCTCCTCCGCTCTCTCCACTGGCTTCCAGTTGAAGCTCGCATCCGCTACAAGACCATGGTGATTGCCTACGGAGCTGTGAAGGGAACGGCACCTCCATACCTTCAGGCTCTGATCAGGCCCTACACCCAAACAAGGGCACTGCGTTCATCCACCTCTGGCCTGCTGGCCCCCTACCTCTGAGGAAGCACAGTTCCCGCTCAGCCCAGTCAAAACTGTTCGCTGCTCAGGCACCCCAATGGTGGAACAAGCTCCCTCACGACGCCAGGACAGCGGAGTCAATCACCACCTTCCGGAGACACCTGAAACCCCACCTCTTTAAGGAATACCTAGGATAGGATAAAGTAATCCTTCTAACCCCCCCCCCCCCTAAAAGATTTAGATGCACTATTGTAAAGTGGTTGTTCCACTGGATATCATAAGGTGAATACACCAATTTGTAAGTCGCTCTGGATAAGAGCGTCTGCTAAATGACTTAAATGTAATGTAAATGTAATACCTTCAAAGACTGGGCCACAAACAAAAACGTTAGCAATGGAGCAAATTGAACTTGATATATGTAAAATCAATCAAATGTATTTATAAAGCCCTTCTTACATCAACTGATGTCACAAAGTGCTGTACAGAAACCCAGCCTAAATCCCCAAACAGCAAACAATGCAGGTGTAGAGGCACAGTGGCTAGGAAAAACTCCTTAGAAAGGCCAGAACCTAGGAAGAAACCTAGAGAGGAACCAGGCTATGAGGGGTGGGCCAGTCCTTTTCTGGCTGTGCCGGGTGGAGATTATAACAGAACATGACCAAGATGTTCAAATGTTCATAGATGACCGGCAGGGTCAAATAATAATAACGTGAAAGTAAGGCGTGCATCTCATCACAATGAAACTAGCAAGGCCAATGATCACACAAGTCATAACGTGTTTAATAGGCTATCGTATCTATGTCTATATTTATTTAGCAAGATAAAAACACGGAACTACCTAGCTAGGTAGTGGGGGGGTGTAATGTCATCGCTTGAACGAGTGCTTGGTATGGCAACAGCACCGGCCTCGACCACATGGCGCTACAGACGGTGATGAGGACAGCCCAGTACACCTCTATATCAGGCTGTGTGAAAGAAAGTAAGGCCCGGAAAATCGTTAAAGACTCCAGCCACCCAAGCCATAGACTGTCATCTCTGCTTCAGCAGGGCAAGTGGTACCAGTGCATCATGTATAACAGCAACAGGCTCCTGAACAGCTTTTATCCCCAAGCCATAAGACTGATATATCGCTAACATAATGGACTATACGGACTATCTGAGCTCACCCTTATATTTTATTTTGCACTGGGGTGTATGCACACTCACAGGACTCTACACACTCACACATACTGACACTCGAACACACACATAACATGCACACACATTTATACTGACTCTACACATAATTTACGCTGCTGCTACTCGGGTTATCATATCCTGGTGCCTTATCCTTATACATACAGTACCTTCGGAAAGTATTCAGACTTTTTCAACATTTTGTTACGTTACAGCCTTATTCTAAAATGAATTAAAAAAAATAAAAAATCCCTCAATCTACATCCAATACCCCATGATGACAAAGCAAAAACAAGTTTTTAGAAATGTTTGCAAATATATCAACAATAAAATAAACTGAAATATCACATTTACATCGGTAAATGCGACTCCTTACTCAGTACTTTGTTGAAGCACCTTTGGCAGCGATTACAGCCTCGAGTCTTCTTGGGTATGACCGTACAAGCTTGGCACACCTGTATTTGGGGCGTTTCTCCCATTGTTCTCTGCAGATCCTTTCAAGCTCTGTCAGTTTGAATGGGGGAGCGTCGCTGCACAGCTATTTTCAGGTCTCTCCAGAGATGTTCAGACACTTGTCCCAATGCCACTCCTGCATTGTCTTGGCTGTGTGCTTATGGTAGTTGTCCTGTTGGAAGGTGAACCGTCACCCCATACTGAGGTCCTGAGAGCTCTGGAGCAGGTTTTCATCAAGGATCTCTCTGTACTTTGCTCCGTTCATCTTTCCCTCGAGCCTAACTAGTGTCCTAGTCCCTGCTGCTGAAAAACATCCCCACTGCATGATGCTGCCACTACCGTGCTTCATCATAGGGATATTGCCAGGTTTCCCACAGACGTGACGCTTGGCATTCAGGCCAAAGAGTTCAATCTTGGTTTCATCAGACCAGAAAATCATGTTTCTCATTGTCTGAGAGTCCTTTAGGTGCCTTTTGTCAAACTCCAAGCCGGCTGTCATGTGCCTTTTACTGAGGAGTGATTCCACCTGGCCACTCTACCATAAAGGCCTGATTGGTGGAGTGCTGCAAAGATGGTTGCCCTTCTGGAAGGTTCTCCCATCTCCACAGAGGAACTCTAGAGCTCTGTCAGAGTGACCATCGAGTTCTTGGTCACCTCCCTAACCAAGGCCCTTTTCCCCCCGATTGCTCAGTTTGGCTGGGCGGCCAGCTCTAGGAATTGTCTTGGTGGTTCCAAACTTCTTCCACTGCGTTCTTGGGGAACCTCAATGCTACAGAAATGTTTTGGTACCCTTCTCCAGATCTGTGCCATGACACAATCCTGTCTCGGCGCTCTATGGAAAATTCCTTTGACTTTATGGCTTGTTTTTTTTCTCTGACAACTGTTCGACCTTATATAGACTGGTGTGTAACTTTCCAAATAACGTCCAATCAATTGAATTTACCACAGGTGAACTCCAATCAAGGAAGATCAATGGAAACAAGATGCACCTGAGCTCAATTTCGAGTCTCATAGAAAATGGTCTGTAACTAAGGTATTTCTGTTTTTTTCCTTTTTGGGGGGGGGGGGGTAGCAAAAAATGTCGAAATCCTGTTTTTGCTTTGTCATTATGTGGTATTGTGTAGAGATTGATAAGGAACATTTTGTATTTCATCCATTTTAAGATAAGGCTATAACATAACAAAATGTGGAAAAAGGGATGTGGTCTGAATACTTCCCGAAAGCACTGTATCTACATCTACCAGTCCATTATCCCTACACATTGAATATAACTGACCCTTTATGTAGCTTCTTACTTTCGCGTGTTCTTACGTGAAACTTGAGTGAGGCAAGCAGCTTCTTTGCAGGTGTCATTTGGTTAGCTATCTAACAAGAATTGTTTCTCACTTCTGCGGTGATGCAACCTGTCAAGACGCTCTCGATGGTGCAGCTGTAGAACCTTTTGTCGTGCCCTCTTCACGACTGTCTTGGTATGTTTGGACCATGATAGTTTGTTGGTGATGTGGACACCAAGGAACTTGAAACTCTCGAACCGCTCCATTGCAGCCCCGTCAATGAGAATGGGGGCGTGCTCGGACCACTTTTTCATGTAGTCCACGATCAGCTCCTTTGTCTTGCTCACATTGAGTGAGAGGATGTTGTCCTGGCACCACACTGCCAGTTCTCTGACCTCCTCCCTATAGGCTGCCTCATCGTTGTCGATTATCAGGCCTACCACTGTTGTGTAGTCAGCAAACTTAATGATGGGGTCAGAGTCGTGTTTGGCCATGGTGTCGTGGGTGAACAGGGAGTACAGGAGGGAACTAAGTACACACCCCTGAGGGGCCCCAGTGTTGAGGATCAGCATGACAGAGGATCCAGGAAGTCCAGGATCCAGTTGCAGAGGGAGGTGTTTAGTCCCAGGGTCCTTAGCTTAGTGATGAACTTCATGGGCACTTTGGTGTTGAACGCTGAGCTGTAGTCAATGAACAGCATTCTCACAGAGGTGTTTCTTTTGTCCAGGTGGGGAAGGGCAGTGTGGAGTGCGATTGAGATTGCTTCATCTGTGGATCTGTTGGGGCGGTATGCAAATTGGAGTGGGTCTAGGGTATCCGGGAGGATGCTGTTGATGTGAGCCATGACCAGCCTTTCAAAGCACTTCATGGCTACTGATGTGAGTGCTAAGGGGCGGTAATAATTTTAGGCAGGTTACCGTTGCTTTCTTGGGCACAGGGACTATGGTGGTCTACTTGAAACATGTAGGTATTACAGACACGATCAGGGAGAGATTGAAAATGTCAGTGAAGACACTTGCCAGTTGGTCCTCGCATGCTTTGAGTTCACATCCTGGTAATCCGTCTGGCCCAGCGGCTTTATTGTGTTGCTATGTTAAACTGTTTAAAGGTCTTGCTCACATCGGCTACCGAGAGCGTAATCACACAGTCATCCAGAACAGCTGGTGCTGTCGTGCAAAGTTCAAATAAAAGTTTGTCACGTGCGCCAAATACAACATGTGTAGACCTTACAGTGAAATGCTTACTTACAGGCTGTAACAAACAGTTCAATTTTTAAGTATAAAGGTATTAGGTGAACAATAGCTAAGTAAAGAAATAAAAACAACAGTGAAAAATAACAGTAGCAAGGCTATATACAGTAGCGAGGCTATAACAGTAGCGAAGCTATATACAGGCACCGGTTAGTCGGGCTGATTGAGGTAGTATGTACACGAATGTATAGTTAAAGTGAATATGAATACAGTTGAAGTCGGAAGTTTACATACACTTCGGTTGGAGTCATTAAAACTTGTTTTTCAACAAACTATAGCTTTGGCAAGTCAGTTAGGACATCTACTTTGTGCATGACACAAGTAATTTTTCCAACAATTGTTTACAGACAGATTATTTCACGTATCATTCACTGTATCACAATTCCAGTGGGTCAGAAGTTTACATACACTAAGTTGACTGGGCGTTTAACCTGTTTAGGATAGGGGGCAGTATTTTCACGGCCGGATAAAAAACGTACCCGATTTAATCTGGTTATTACTCCTGCCCAGAAACTAGAATATGCATATTATTGTTTGATTTTGATAGAAAACACCCTAAAGTTTCTAAAACTGTTTGAATGGTGTCTGTGAGTATAACAGAACTCATATGGCAGGCCAAAATCTGAGAAGATTCCATTTCTTGGCCTTCTATAGCCTCTTTATCAAAAATAGAGGATCTCTGCTGTAACGTGACATTTTCTAAGGCTCCCATAGGCTCTCAGAAGGCGCCAGAGCGGGGAATGATGACTCTGCACTCCCTGGGCGAAAAACAGTAGGGCTTTTGGAAAGTGGTCGTTCTGAGAACAATGACACGGGTGCGCGCATGCATGTGAAGACTCCATTTTCTATTTTCAGTGTTTGAACGAAAACAAGGTCTCCCGGTCAGAATATTATCGCTATTTTATGAGAAAAATTGCATAAAAATTGATTGTAAACAGCGTTTGACATGCTTCGAAGTACGGTAATGGAATATTTTGAAATTTTTTGTCACGATATGCACCGGCACGTCACCCTTCGGATAGTGTCTTGAATGCAAGAACAAAACGCAGCTATTTGGATATAACTATTATTTGGAACCAAAACAACATTGGGTGTTGAAGTAGAAGTCCTGGGAGTGCATTCTGATGATGAACAGCAAAGGTAATTCAATTTTTCTTATAGTAAATCTGAGTTTGGTGAGTGCCAAACTTAGTGGGTGTCAAAATAGCTAGCCATGATGGCCGGGCTATCTACTCAGAATATTGCAAAATCGGACACCGCGATTGCATAAAGGAGTTCTGTATCTATAATTCTTAAAATAATTGTTATGCTTTTTGTGAACGTTTATCGTGAGTAATTTAGTAAATTCACCGGAAGTTTTCGGTGGGTATGCTAGTTCTGAACGTCACATGCTAATGTAAAAAGCTGGTTTTTGATATAAATATGAACTTGATTGAACAAAACATGCATGTATTGTATAGCATAATGTCCTAGGAGAGTCATGTGATGAAGATCATCAAAGGTTAGTGCTGCATTTAGCTGTGGTTTTGGTTTTTGTGACATTATATGCTAGCTTGAAAAATGAGTGTGTGATTATTTCTGGCTGGGTACTCTCCTGACATAATCTAATGTTTTGCTTTCGTTGTAAAGCCTTTTTGAAATCGGTCAATGTGGTTAGATAAAGGAGAGTCTTGTCTTTAAAATGGTGTAAAATAGTCATATGTTTGAAAAATGGAAGTTTTGGGATTTTTGAGGAGTTTGTAATTCGCGCCACGCTCTATCATTGGATATTGGTGAGGCGTTCCGCTAGCGGCACATCTAGATGTAAGAAGTTAAACAGCTTGGAAAACTCCAGAAAATGATGTCATGGCTTTAGAAGCTTCTGATAGGCTAATTGACATCATTTGAGTCATTTGGAGGTTTACCTGTGGATGTATTTCAAGGCCTACCTTCAAACTCAGTGCCTTTTTTGCTTGACATCATGGGAAAATCAAAAGATATCAGCCAAGACCTCAGAAAAAAAATTGTAGACCTCCACAAGTCTGGTTCATCCTTGGGAGCAATTTCCGAACGCCTGATGGTACCACTTTCATCTGTACAAACAATAGTACGCAAGTATAAACACCATGGGACCACGCAGCCGTCATACCGCTCAGGAAGGAGACTCGTTCTGTCTCCTAGAGATTAACGTACTTTGGTGCGAAAAGCGCAAATCAATCCCAGAACAACAGCAAAGTACCTTGTGAAGATACTGGAGGAAACCGGTACAAAAGTATCTTTATCCACAGTAAAACGAGTTCTATATCGACATAACCTGAAAGGCCGCTCAGCAAGGAAGAAGCCACTGCTCCAAAACCACCATAAAAATGCTAGACAACAGTTTGCAACTGCACATTGGGACAAAGATCGTACTTTTTGGAGAAATGTCCTCTGGTCTGATGAAACAAAAATATAACTGTTTGGCCATAATGACCATCATTATGTTTGGAGGTAAAGGGTGAGGCTTGCACGCCAAAGACCACCATCCCAACCGTGAAGCACGAGGGTGGCAGCATCATGTTGTGAGGGTGCGTTGCTGCAGGAGGGACTGGTGCACGTCACAAAATAGATGGCATCACGAGGCAGGAAAATTATGTGGATATATTGAAGCAATATCTCAAGGCATCAGTCAGGAAGTTAAAGCTTCGGTCGCAAATAGGTCTTCCAAATGGACAATGACCCCAAGCATAGTTCCAAAGTTGTGGCAAAATGGCTTAAGGACAACAAAGTCAAGGTACTGGAGTGGCCATCAAAAACCCCTGACCTCAATCCCATAAGAAATGTGTGGGCAGAACTGAAAAAGCGTGTGCGAGCAAGGAGGCCTACAAACCTGACTCAGTTACACCAGCTCTGTCAGGAGGAATGGGCCAAAATTCACCCAACTTATTGTGGGAAGCTTGTGGAAGGCTCCCCGAAATGTTCGACCCAAGTGAAACAATTTAAAGGCAATGCTATCAAATGCTAATTGAGTGTATGTAAACTTCTGACCCACTGGGAATGTAATGAAAGAAATAAAAGCTACAAAAAAAATTCTCTCTAATATTATTCTGACATTTCACATTCTTAAAATAAAGTGGTGATCCTAACTGACCTAAGACAGGGAGTTTTTACTAGGATTAAATGTCAGGAATTGTGAAAAACTGAGTTTAAATGTCTTTGGCTAAGGTGTATGTAAACTTCTGACTTCAACTGTAGGTCAGTGCTATCCGGGATCCCATCCCATAACTATTTTAATTTTCTACTTGAATGGGGTACGTACGTCCCGAGGATCCCATTGGATGCAATAGCTAGCTAGCAGGCGATCTCATCCTGCTTATCGGCTATTTAGAGATGAAGAACTAAACTAACTAACCATCGATTCTGCAATGTGTCAATTGTGAAGACCCTAAAAGTTTTTAAATCAGAAATTGGTGAACTTACTAGCCAGCAAAAGAGATCTAACAAATCGTTTTTCCCTCCATTTGTTTTCAGGGACTAAAGTGGGCAACTGATCGCATTTCACACGTTGGGTTGGCGGCCCGACTCATTTGGAGGTAAAACCTTTTAACAACATCTGATTGGAAAAAGTAGGAAATGCAGCCAGCTGTGTTCTGTTCAATCTAGGTTTGCTAGCCAGCCAAGTTATTTGTGACTTCTGTTGATGAGTCTGTTTTGCTAGCTAGCTACAACTTTCTCCTGCCACTTTCCCTAATGTGTTGCACCGTTGGTGTTACTAGTTAAAAGGCTAAATTATTCTACTCTTAATTAACGTAAACAACTTGACCAAGCCTAAAAATATGCAAAACTGTTTACTAAACGACTGCACATTTTTAATAAAGGTAGTTGTGGCTTCAGCAACTTGAACCAGCACTGAAATTTGAGTAGTGAGGTTAATTTCTCCCCACTTGTTTCTGCTTGTTCCAGGTTGAAGGATATCCCACCCTGACGCCCTGCAGATGTAGCCCTTTTCTGCAGTCAAATCGCCCTTTAGTAAACTCATGGGTGGAATGTTATTCATATTTTTTATATTTTCATAACGAAAAAAACTCCACTCAAACTATCGTTTGGTATTTGTTTAATTAGTCCATTGTTGACATAGTCCCAAAATGTTTTGCTTGTCAGCAATCAAATTTTTAAGATCCAGAAATCATCCCCTGTATAATACATTTTCCATCATATTGTTGTGGCAGATATTTGGGTGAGCTGTTGTAACTTCTCAAGAGTTATGTTATTGTTCTGTGTTGAACTGTGATGTCATGCATTTCATAGACTCCTGTTATCACTGCAGCCTAACACAAGGCCATTGTGTTCTGGAACTGTTGCTTATATAAAATAACTGATTGTATTACCACCTCCCACTATATAAGGGACATGGAACCATTTACTCTGGGAGCTGACTGTGATCAGAGACGGATCTACGTTGCAGCTGCTCTTATGCATTAAAGATTTTTCTATTGTACAATGAAATAGTCTCTGCCTTAAACCGTAGGATAATTATTCTGGTCTGTGTCAACTTCATTCATTAACAGGTAATGAGGAGATCGATTCTGTTACTTGTTATTTGTGTCAGATATTTCTATTTTGGGATAGTTTTGGGTTCGATTCCCACGGGGGGCCAGTACAACAACAAAAAATGCATGAAATGAAATGTATGCATTCACTACTGTAAGTCGCTCTGGATAAGAGCGTCTGCTAAATGACTAAAATGTCAAATGTACTAAGGCAGCTGCCTTTGGATTGGTTAAATATCAACAGTAGGCTACAACATTACTTTCCATTCATACAAAGTGTCAAAACGATTGCTCAGCACTGGGTGCTAATTGGTGAGCTCAGAGACTAAGCATGCTGCTCAAACCACTGTGCTACAGTACAGCAGTTCTCAATGCTCTAGCAAGCCTTGAGAATACTTGATGGTATGAGCAGTGCTTCATTTGAGCCAGATCAGACTCCTGCTCCTTTCAGGTTTATTTCCCCAGAACCTATTTGCCAGGATCCGGTACTTATCGTGGCATGAAAAATAATTAACTGTTTGCGATGTAAACATTCGAATAAAAGCTAGTTGACTCATCCTGTAATTATCCTGGCAGCCCCTTTAAAAAAAATGTCATGTGAAAACAGTGCCTAATATTCTAAGAATTGATTTTTGTTGGGCTGGACCGTGTTGCTGGTTTGCACAACATTGTAGCCAGTATAGACCAACAAGTGGCCATTGCTGTGGTGAGAGAATAACACTTGTAATCTCTCTCACAGAACTAGAATGAGGTTCACTTTTCTATGATCTCTCTCTCTCTGCTCTGATAGACAAGAGCCTGCACCTCTCATCTCTCCAGTGTTGCACTTCATAATTGATGTTGTTATAGAATCATAGCCGCAGGAAGGTTTCTGGAGGTGCTGCAGCAACCCAGATTAATTTAAATGCATTTGCCAAAGTTATAGAATAACTGCTGTCTGTTCAGAAATAAATTCTAATAATTCCCGAATACGACACCAGGAGGAGGCCTATAATTTAGCCACAGAGGATCAATAGTTTATTTAGATAAAAAAAATACCTAGCTCTCGATTGTGGGTAGCCCAATAACAAGGCATGCCAACAGTTGAGAATTTGCGGCAAATCTGTCAGTGAACAGCATGCAACCAAAACAGGCCTTTCGCAAATACACATTGCGGAAAAACACAGATCCCGCTGAAAAGAGAAGACTGATATGTCTGTAGCCTACCATGTTTTCAACTTCCAAATAGACCTGTTGAGCAAACAGCATTTTTTTTTTAACAAAGTGAAACGAGCAATATAAGGTTTTTATTGATCTCCAATTATCAGTGTCGGTGTCAAAGTATAGCCTGTCATTTCAATAACTTGTGAGGTATTAAAAAAAGATTGTGCTAAATCTCTAGTCATCTAAAAATTATTTAGAATTGCATGGAATTTACAAAGGCCACATTTTTTCTGAACCCTAGGCAACAGCAACTTTTCCCCATGTGTACAATGTATCCAAGCGCCTCTCTCTACTCTACTATGCCAGCAATGACAATGCATTCAATGCCTTATTATAAAAATAAATAATGCGTTCCAATAGCTCAGAGCCCCCCAGGTTATCCCCTCTTGGGCTCACCTTTTGTTCCGGCACCTCCCAATTTACAAATTAATCACTGGGTATGAGGTCAGTTGGTTTGCATAGCCTTCCCTAAACCATAGCCCCCTAGGTACGGTAGTGTACACTATAGCCTACAAACACCGCTTCCAGCTGCCCCCTGGCAGCGAGTCTAAATATAAAAATGTTCCTCCTGTGACAAAAATGGGTCATATTAAGATCCGTCATCTGTACATCCAGAATGTTGAATAAAATGTCATTTGAACTTACTCTAACTGTTGTCCCTTTTGTCATTATGCCGATGGAAATATATGAGCCATGTTACAATTCCCACCAAGTGTGTTAACCCTACTGTCTTGACCCGGGTTCGCTTCCCTGTCCCGCCGTGTACTACAGAGAGAGCCATACTTAAATCGGTCATGCATTTTATATTTGCAACTCGCAGGAGGTTAAAGGTTTCTACAACACCCAGCTCCTCAATTTCTTTCATAATGGTTAGTAATGTATTTTCCTCAATAAGCACCCCAATTTCGAGCCAAAACACCTGCAATTAAACTGGTATACATTAGTGATAAGACTATGTCCATTTTCTCTCTTTTCCATCTATTCCTCTCTCTCTCTCCTAAATTGTTCCTTTGAAGAGGCATTAGATTGAGGGGGTTGGGTTCATCTCAGCTGGGCGTGCATTTAGGCATATTTAGTACCTGGCTGAAAGTTGATTTCATTCCATTTGGAACCGGGATCCCTCCTACGCGTGAGCCACGTGCCCCGCTCTGTCGGCGTAGTCGGCTCAAAACAAAAGTGACGTAATTCACATGCAAAAGTGATTGCTTTTGATTTAAAAAAACACTATCTGCCTTCTCACTGTCTGACAAACACCTCTGTAGTTCTGTCACCTTTCACCGCAGATGTGGAAGTGCGACATTGTTGGATGCGATGGAGAGACCCAGATATCTATAGCTTGCCTTAAACTGACAGATTTTTTATGAAGCAATGTTATTATGCTAATTTGATTTCCACAGGGGCGCAGACATCAACTCTATACTTTGCTTCCGGGAGAGCTACAGTCCTGTAGGTACAACCCTAATCTAGTGCAATGGTTCCAAACTCCAGTCCTCCAGTACTCCCCAATAGTGGTTCCCAACTCCAGTCCTCCAGTACCTCCAACAGTGGTTCCCAACTCCAGTCCTCCAGTACCCCCAATAGTGCTTCCCAACTCCAGTCCTCCAGTACCCCAACAGTGGTTCCCAACTCCAGTCCTCCAGTACCCCAACAGTGGTTCCCAACTCCAGTCCTCCCAACTGCCTAACTCCAGTCCTCCAGTTCCCCCAACAGTGGTTCCCAACTCCAGTCCTCCAGTACCCCAACACTGGTTCCCAACTCCAGTCCTCCCAACTGCCTAACTCCAGTCCTCCATTCCCCCAACAGTGGTTCCCAACTCCAGTCCTCCAGTTCCCCCAACAGTGGTTCCCAACTCCAGTCCTCCAATCCCCCTAACAGTGGTTCCCAACTCCAGTCCTCCAGTTCCCCCCAACAGTGGTTCCCATCTCCAGTCCTCCAGTCCCCCCCAACAGTGGTTCCCAACTCCAGTCCTCCAATCCCTCCCAACTGCCCAACTCCAGTCCTCCAGTTCCCCCAACAGTGGTTCCCAACTCCAGTCCTCCAGTTCCCCCCAACAGTGGTTCCCAACTCCAGTCCTCCAATCCCCCCCAACAGTGATTCCCAACTCCAGTCCTCCAATCCCCCCCAACTGCCCAACTCCAGTCCTCCAGTTCCCCCAACAGTGGTTCCCAACTCCAGTCCTCCAGTCCCCCCCAACTGCCCAACTCCAGTCCTCCGG
Organism: Salmo salar; assembly: GCF_965601325.2. Lineage (NCBI taxonomy): Eukaryota > Metazoa > Chordata > Actinopteri > Salmoniformes > Salmonidae > Salmo > Salmo salar. Next base: position 57,625,124 of record NC_138312.1, on the reverse strand, counting down.
TTCCCCCAACAGTGGTTCCCAACTCCAGTCCTCCAGTTCCCCCAATAGTGGTTCAAATCAAAATCAAATCAAATTTATTTATATAGCCCTTCGTACATCAGCTGATATCTCAAAGTGCTGTACAGAAACCCAGCCTAAAACCCCAAACAGCAAGCAAAGCATGTGAAAGAAGCACGGTGGCTAGGAAAAACTCCCTATGAAAAACTCCCTAGAAAGGCCAAAAACCTAGGAAGAAACCTAGAGAGGAACCAGGCTATGAGGGGTGGCCAGTCCTCTTCTGGCTGTGCAGGGTGGATATTATAACAGAACATGGTCAAGATGTTAAAATGTTCATAAATGACCAGCATGGTCAAATAATAATAATCATAGTAGTTGTCGAGGGTGCAACAAGCACGTCCGGTGAACAGGTCAGGGTTCCATAGCCGCAGGCAGAACAGTTGAAACTGGAGCAGCAGCACGGCCAGGTGGACTGGGGACAGCAAGGAGTCATCATACCAGGTAGTCCTGAGGCATGGTCCTAGTTGGTTCCCAATTCCAGTCCTCCAGTTCCCCCAATAGTGGTTCCCAACTCCAGTCCTCCAGTACCCCCAATAGTGGTTCCAAACTCCAGTCCTCCAGTTCCCCCAACAGTGGTTCCCAACTCCAGTCCTCCAGTTCCCCCAATAGTGGTTCCCAACTCCAGTCCTCCAGTACCTCCAACAGTGGTTCCCAACTCCAGTCCTCCAGTCCCCCCCAACAGCCCAACTCCAGTCCTCCAGTCCCCCCCAACAGCCCAACTCCAGTCCTCCAGTCCCCCCCAACAGCCCAACTCCAGTCCTCCAGTCCCCCCCAACAGCCCAACTCCAGTCCTCCAGTCCCCCCCAACAGCCCAACTCCAGTCCTCCAGTCCCCCAAACACTGGTTCCCAACTCCAGTCCTCCAGTCCCCCCAACAGTGGTTCCCAACTCCAGTCCTCCAGTCCCCCCCAACAGCCCAACTCCAGTCCTCCAGTTCCCCCAACAGTGGTTCCCAACTCCAGTCCTCTAGTCCCCCCCAACAGCCCAACTCCAGTCCTCCAGTCCCCCCCAACAGTGGTTCCCAACTCCAGTCCTCCAGTTCCCCCAACAGTGGTTCCCAACTCCAGTCCTCCAATCCCCCCCAACATGGCCTGATGATTAGCTTACACGTTGAATCAGGTGTGCTTTTCCAGGAAAATATCTCAAATATTTCATGACGACAGATGGTCTGTCTGTCCCTACATGTGGAAGCTCTTCTCATGCTAATGTCTCTTCGACACTCTGTCTTCTCTCAATAGAGTGTGTTTTCTTGACCACACAGGAAACACAACATTATAGAGAATACTTTAACCTCTTATGGCTAGGGGGCAGTATTTTCACGGCTGGATAAAAAACGTACCCGATTTAATCTGGTTACTAATCCTACCCAGTAACTAGAATATGCATATACTTATTATATATGGGTAGAAAACACCCTAAAGTTTCTAAAACTGTTTGAATGGTGTCTGTGAGTATAACAGAACTCAAATGGCAGGTCAAAACCTGAGAGATTCCTTTACAGGAAGTGGCCTGTCTGACCATTTCTGGAACTTCTTTGCCATCTCTATCTTTTACTAAGGATCTCTGCTCTAACGTGACACTTCCTACGTCGTCCATAGGCGCTCAGAGCCCGGGAAAAACCTGAATGTCGTCATCCCAGCCCCAGGCTGAAACACATTATCGCCTTTCTCAAGTGGCCGATCAAGGTACTCTGGGCTTAGGCGCGTGACCTGGTCGCCCCCGTCTTTGTGATTTTTTCCTCTGTTTGCCGAAAAGGAGATTCCCCGACGGAATATTATCGCTTTTCTACGAGAAAAATGGCATAAAAATAGATTTTAAACAGCGGTTGACATGCTTCGAAGTACGGTAATGGAATATTTAGAATTTTTTTGTCACGAATTGCGCCATGCGCGCGACCCTTCTTTACCATTTCGGATAGTGTCTGGAACGCACAAACAAAACGCCGCTATTCGGATATAACGATGGATTATTTTGGACCAAACCAACATTTGTTATTGAAGTAGCAGTCCTGGGAGTGCATTCTGACGAAGACAACAAAGGTAATGAAACTTTTGTAATAGTAAATCGGAGTTTGATCAGGGCTAAACTTGGTCGGTGTCTAAATGGCTAGCCGTGATGGCTGGGCTATCTACTGAGAATATTGCAAAATGTGCTTTCACCGAAAAGCTATTTTAAAATCGGACATATCGAGTGCATAGAGGAGTTCTGTATCTATAATTCTTAAAATAATTGTTATGTTTTTTGTGAACGTTTATCCTGCCAAGAAAATCCCCAATACCCCAACAAAACCAACAAACAATAACCCCTAAACAATAAGGGAGGGAAGGGAGGGTGGCTGCTGTCACCGACGGCACTGTGCTACACCCTCCCTCCCCAACCCACCTATCCTGGAGGTGGCTCAGGTGCAGGACGTGGACCTCGCTCCACCTTCGGCGTCGCCCACTTTGGTGGCGCCGATAGCTGCGCCGGGCAGACGGGCCACTCGGGCTGACCCTGGCAGACGGACCACTTGGGCTGGGTCGGAAGGCATGCGGGCCACTCGGGATGGGCCGGAGGGCCACTCGGGCTGGGCCGGAGGGCAGGAGGGCCACTCGGGCTGGGCCGAAGGGCATGAGGGCCACTAGGGTTGGGCAGGAGGACAGGCAGGGCACCCTGGCAGATCCGGGCAGGCAGGCACCTCTGGCAGAACCGTGCAGTCTGGCCACTCTGGCAGTTCCGGGCAGTCTGGCCACTCTGGCAGTTCCGGGCAGTCTGGCCACTCTGGCAGTTCCGGGCAGTCTGGCCACTCTGGCAGTTCCGGGCAGTCTGGCCACTCTGGCAGTTCCGGGCAGTCTGGCCACTCTGGCGGCTCCTGACTAGCGGGCGGCTCTGGCGGCTCCTGACTAGCGGGCGGCTCTGGCGACTTACGACTGGCGGGCAGCTCTGGTGACTGTTGACTATCGGGCAGCTCTGGTGGCTGTTGACTGGCGGGCAGCTCTGGTGACTGTTGACTGGCGGGCAGCTCTGGTGACTGTTGACTGGCGGGCAGCTCTGGTGACTGTTGACTGGCGGGCAGCTCTGGTGACTGTTGACTGGCGAGGCTGGGCTGACACCCTAGACTCCTGATGCGTGGGGCTGGTATTGGACGTGCCAGCCTGGAGACACGCACCTCCATGCTAGTGCGTCTAGCGGGAAACACCGGACCGAAAGGGCGCGCTGGCGGTCTTGATTGCAGGGTTGGCATCACCCCTTCCGGCTCGATGCTCACCTTGCCCTGGCACCTGCGGGGCGCTGGTACTGGGCGAACTGGGCTGTGCGTCCGTATAGGCGAGATGGTGCGTACCTCAGCGTAACATGGCGCCCTCCACCTCATACGCACCTCCCTGTAGTCAAGGGTAGCTGGCTTACGGCTCTTCCCTGGCCTGGCCAAGCTACCCGTGTGCCCCCCCCAAACAATTTCTTGGGGGTGCCTCTCGGGTTTCCTTAGCTCCCTTAACTTGTCCTCCCAGAATTGTCTTTCGTCCTGCCAGGTCCATTCCTCCATTTTCTTCTCCTGTGGCTTCCTCCGGTCCTGGTTTGGTGGGTGGTTCTGTAACGGCTGTCTTCATAAATGGACCAAGGCGCAGCAGGTATGTGAATACTCATATTTAATTACAAATAAGGAGTAAAGCATCCACTTAACAATACAATAAAGGTGACAACAGCTACAGTTCTGCAGGCTAGAAACGCAGTGCAAAAACAACCACCCACAACCCCAAAGAAAAACACACACACCTATATAGGACTTCCAATCAAAGGCAACTCAACACACCTGCCTTCAATTGGAAGTCCCAATCAACAACACAAACATTTAACAAACACAAACCACCTGCCACATCCTGACCAAGACTAACACAATTACGCCCTCTGCTGGTCAGGACGTGACAAGAAGGCAGTTGTTATACAGTCAAATGGAGCAGTTAGTGATATGGATACAGTATTGTTTCATTTGCATCTCATTGATTTTATTTTAATAATGTTTTTATATCTGATTTTCAGTATGATTAATTGAATAATGTTTTTATATCTGATTTTCAGTATGATTAATTTAATAATGTTTTTATATCTGAATTTTAGTATGATTCATTTAATAATGTTTTTATATCTGATTTTCAGTATGATTAATATAATAATGTTTTTATATCTGAATTTCAGTATGATTCATTTAATCATGTTTTTATATCTGAATATCAATATGATTCATTTAATGTTTTCATATCTGAATTTCAGTATGATTAATTTAATAATGTTTTTATATCTGAATTTCAGTATGATTAATTGAATAATGTTTTTATATCTGAATTTCAGTATGATTAATTTAATTATGTTTTTATATCTGAATTTCAGTATGATTCATTTAATTATGTTTTGATATCTGAATTTCAGTATGATTAATTTGACACAAATAAATAATAGTTTTGGTTTGCTCAGCAAAGTGGCAACAAACTTGCTCACACCTACTGTTCTGTTTGAGCCCACCTCCTTGCCATTTTGTGTGTCTGTGTGTGTGTGTGTGTGTGTGTGTGTGTGTGTGTGTGTGTGTGTGTGTGTGTGTGTGTGTGTGTGTGTGTGTGTGTGTGTGTGTGTGTGTGTGTGTGTGTGTGTGTGTGACGTGTGTTCGTGGGGGTGGGTATGTGTGTGTCTCTCTCTCCTTGCCTGTGAGGTTAAAATGAGCTGCTGGGTGTTTGTAGCGCTCTCCACAGTACATAAAGAGCTCAACAGAGGCAAAATGGCTACTGTAAAAATGACAGTGGAATAACTGTTAACACAGAACTAAAAAGGGTTTGAATGGAAAGATGTATAAAGTTATTGCAGTGTCCTGTATACTAATATCCAATTGTCTTTATTTATTCAGGCTAATCATGAATCCAAAACTTCTTCAAAACAACTTTCCTTTTTACTGTCTATAAATGTAGTATACACCGACCAGTAGAACCAATTAGATTCTCAGCCTATACTTTGAACATAAATCATATTTTATTTTAATTCACACGATCGCTGGAGACATGTTATTTGATATTGACGTTCTGACTTAGGTCATTCTATAAATCTGTTTCGCTTGTCTCTAGTCAGTCTTTTTGCTATGGATGTTGCTAGCGATTGACCATTCCCTTTTAAGTGTGTCTGCAGTATAACTTGCTATAATGCGGAGACAGACGGACGAGACAGAAAAAACTAGTCATGGCTTTCACCTACAGTGCATTCGGAAAGTTTTCAGACCCTTTTCTACATTTTGTTACGTTACAGCCTTATTCTAAAATAGATGAAATTCCCTCAATCTACACAATACCCCATAACGACAAAGCAAAAACTGGTTTTTAGAATTTTTTTGCAAATGTATAAAAAATAAAAAGCTGAAATATAAGTTACATAAGTATTCAGACCCTTTACTTAGCACTTTGTTGAATCACTTTTGGCAGTGATTACAGCCTTGAGTCTTCTTGTGTATGATGCTACAAGTTTCTCCCATTCTTCTCTGCAAATCCTCTCAAGCTCTGTCAGGTTGAATGGGGTGCGTCGCTGCACAGCTATTTTCAGGTCTCTCCAGAGATGTTCGATCCGGCTCAAGTCCGGGCTCTGACTGGGCCACTCACGGACATTAAGAGTCTTGTCTCGAAGCCACTCCTGCATTGTGTTGATTGTGTGCTTAGGGTCGTTGTCCTGTTGAAAGGTTAACCTTAACCCAAGTCTGAGGTCCTGAGCACTCTGGAGGAGGTTTTCATCAAGGATCTCTCTGTACTTTGCGCCGTTCATCTTTCCCTCGATCCTCACTAGTCTCCCAGTCCCTGCCGCTGAATAACATCCCCACAGCATGATGCTGCCACCACCATGCTTCACCGTAGGGATGGTGCCAGTTTTCCTCCAGACTTGATGCTTGGCATTCAGGCCAAAGCGTTCAATCTTGGTTTCATCAGACCAGAGAATCATGTTTATCATAGTCAGAGTCTTTTGGCAAACTCCAAGTGGGCTGTCATGTGTCTTTTACTGAGGAGTGGCCTCCTGTCTGTGTTCTTGGGGACCTTCAATGCTACAGAAATGTTTTGGTACCCTTCCCCAGATCTGTGCCTCGACACAATCCTGTCTCGGAGCTCTATGGACAATTCCTTCGACCTCATGGCTTGGTTTTTGCTCTGACATGCACTGTTAACTGTGGGACCTTATATAGACAGGTGTGTGCCTTTCCAAATTATGTCCAATCAATTGAATTTACCACAGGTGGACTCCAATCAAGTTATAGAAACATCAAGGATTATCAATGGAAACAGGATGCACCTGAGCTCAATTGAGTCTCATAGCAAAGGGTCTGAATATGTAAATAAGATATTTAATTAAAAAAAAATTATACATTTACTAAAATTTGTAAAAACCTGTTTTCACTTTGTCATTATCAGATATTATGTGTAGATTGATGAGGAAATCAATTTAAGAATAAGGCTGTAACGTAGAAAAATGTGTAAAAAGTCAAGGTGTCTGAATACTTTCCGAATGCACATCACTCGTTTGCACCGTTGCCGTTTGTTATCAATGTTCTACAGACGGTACAGCCATATTGATGGTCAACGTTAGAAAGGGGTCTAATGACATTGCTAAAGTAGGCAAACATTTAGACAGATGGCAATGTGGTCATTAGCTAGCAAATTTTGTGAAAAATCGCTAGCAATGCTAACGTTAGCTAGTTAAAACAAAAAAATCGGTGTTCTCAATCTTAGATAGCTAGCTAACGTAATACTGCATCTAAAGTCAATCTGGTGACATCAACATGACGACAAAAGGTGTTCTTACTAATTATTTGCATTCTTTTAAAAAAAAAGTCATATTTTCAAACCACAGTAATGCACTTTAGACCTAATCTTCATTAGTGCCCATCAATTTGAAACAAGTTGTTTGAGAGGAGAGGAAGAGAATGAGGATGCATTGTGTAGAATGATAGGTTGGACATCAGTCTCTTAAAGGTGCACTATGCAGAAATCACTCCCCCATTTCCTGGCTGCTAAAATTCTAATAGTTCACCTAATTTCAGTTTATATGGCAAAACAAACAAGTATAGTGTAGAGAGACATTTGTACCATCTAAACCACTGAACTATATTTTCCACAAACAAAAATATTTTATTTTCAGGTGTTTGAAGCTGGTGTACAAAACCGAAAGTAAAATATAAAACTTAAGAATGTGCAGCATAGAAAAAGCCCACATAGAACAGATATGCTGCTCCTTAGACTTGCTTTCAATGAGAATGTCAGATCTATAACTCACATTTCTATGTCCATTTGGTCGTGTCGCTCAAAAAGTGACATATTGCAGCTTTAAATTGAATGTAAAATATATATATATTGTGATAACATGCAACCCATGAATAGTCTACAATTCCCACAACAACAGGATGATCAAATTAAGATAAGGCATCTGTATAGTCTCCAACAACAGAAGAAGTTGATGATTATTTTCAGGCAACATTTGCATAGAAACGTCCTTTTGTCCCGAAGATCCATCTGTAGGTGTTGTTTATAATGTAAATACATTCTCCTGTAAACTGACACCCTCTAAACTTCAACTGTACCTGTTAAAGCAATAAAACAACAATGCTTCCCCCCCCCCCCCCAAAAAAAAAGTATGTATCCGAAACAAAGCAACCGACCTCACCCCTATTTCACAGGCTGCATATCGACCTAGGAGGAAGAAGGGAGAGGAACAGCTCTAGCAGAGAAAAACTACTGAACCCAAATGATTGATGACAAGTTTGTTCAGCGAGAAACTTCAGGTTCAAGGTAATAGATAATGGGAGGAGAGAGAACAATGGAGTGTGTGTGTGTATATGTGTTTACGAGTGTGTGTGTGTGTGTGTGTGTGTGTGTGTGTGTGTGTGTGTGTGTGTGTGAATGTCCTAACCTTATCACATAATTCATTACTTGGCTGTGGCCTGCTCTGCCTGGGAGGGAAATGGAAACAGGGGAATGTTTCCACCCGGCAGCCAGGTTTAAAAAACCAGGTTCACACACACACGCACACTCCAGGTTCCATATTATCCTAGATGTCAACGAAAAGGTGATTTCAACAGGTGGCACAAAGAGAGAGCGGGAGAGGGAGACAGAGAAAGACAGAGAAAGACAAACAGACAGAGGGACACAAAGAGAGAGAGAGAGGGAGAAAGAGAGAGAGAGGGGGATTATTCTGTTTAAACTGGTAATCACGTGAGCAGTAGCAGTGTTAACTTGGAATTGATTCAGATTGAAAGAGGATGAACTAATAAATAATTCCTTGGCTGGGGAAATGTATCTCGTCACACGTGTTAATGTGCACATTTCCATCTATACACACACACACAAATATATACACACACACACACACACACACAAACACACAGGGGAAAATCTGAAGGATATTGGCTTCAATCTGTTCAGGAAAAACAAACACTTTCATCTACCTCACGATATCACTATATATATTTTTTTTCTCCAGATAGTGTCTCTACTAAGCTCAGAGGTTTGATTGAGGAGACGTCCTGCTGTTATTGCTGCTCATACTGGGATAATCACCTCTACAGGATCAGGTCCTGATGTGATTTCTGCTCATACTGGGATAATCACCTCTACAGGATCAGGTCCTGATGTGATTGCTGCTCATACTGGGATAATCACCTCTACAGGATCAGGTCCTGATGTGATTTCTGCTCATACTGGGATAATCACCTCTACAGGATCAGGTCCTGATGTGATTTCTGCTCATACTGGGATAATCACCTCTACAGGATCAGGTCCTGATGTGATTGCTGCTCATACTGGGATAATCACCTCTACAGGATCAGGTCCTGATGTGATTTCTGCTCATACTGGGATAATCACCTCTACAGGATCAGGTCCTGATGTGATTGCTGCTCATACTGGGATAATCACCTCTACAGGATCAGGTCCTGATGTGATTTCTGCTCATACTGGGATAATCACCTCTACAGGATCAGGTCCTGATGTGATTGCTGCTCATACTGGGATAATCACCTCTACAGGATCAGGTCCTGATGTGATTGCTGCTCATACTGGGATAATCACCTCTACAGGATCAGGTCCTGATGTGATTTCTGCTCATACTGGGATAATCACCTCTACAGGATCAGGTCCTGATGTGATTGCTGCTCATACTGGGATAATCACCTCTACAGGATCAGGTCCTGATGTGATTTCTGCTCATACTGGGATAATCACCTCTACAGGATCAGGTCCTGATGTGATTGCTGCTCATACTGGGATAATCACCTCTACAGGATCAGGTCCTGATGTGATTGCTGCTCATACTGGGATAATCACCTCTACAGGATCAGGTCCTGATGTGATTGCTGCTCATACTGGGATAATCACCTCTACAGGATCAGGTCCTGATGTGATTTCTGCTCATACTGGGATAATCACCTCTACAGGATCAGGTCCTGATGTGATTGCTGCTCATACTGGGATAATCACCTCTACAGGATCAGGTCCTGATGTGATTGCTGCTCATACTGGGATAATCACCTCTACAGGATCAGTATGCTAATCAGATTATTAATGATTATTACCTACCCATGGGGTCCCAGATCTCTCTTACACACACACACACACACACACACACACACACACACACACACACCACACACACACACACACACACACACACACACACACACACACACACACACACAGGCATGCCATACGGACGCACGCAAACATGCCAACACACACATGCAGGCACACACATAAACACACATTATTGTAACCTTGATTATCATAATCAGAGAATCTTAAGGAATTTTGAGGGGGGAGGAAACAAACAACATAGCACATTTTTCTTAACACAGTAGTTTGTGTAACTCATAAAATCGGCTGGTTGCCTCTGATCAAAGGAAAACAAAGCCCTTAGAGACATTGCTTTTATTTTTCATTGATCACAGTCGGGTAGTGGTCACAGTCGGGTAGTGGTCGCAGTCGGGTAGTAATCACAGTCGAGTAGTGGTCACAGTCGGGTAGTGGTCACCGTCGGGTAGTGGTCACCGTCGGGTAGTGGTCACAGTCGGGTAGTGGTCACAGTCGGGTAGTGGTCACCGTCGGGTAGTGATCACCGTCGGGTAGTGGTCACAGTCGGGTAGTGGTCACAGTCGGGTAGTGGTCACCGTCGGGTAGTGGTCACCGTCGGGTAGTGGTCACAGTCGGGTAGTGGTCACAGTCGGTTAGTGGTCACAGTCGGGTAGTGGTCACCGTCGGGTAGTAATCACAGTCGGGTAGTGGTCACAGTCGGTTAGTGGTCACAGTCGGGTAGTGGTCACAGTCGGGTAGTGGTCACAGTCGGGTAGTAATCACAGTCGGGTAGTGGTCACCGTCGGGTAGTGGTCACCGTCGGGTAGTGGTCACCGTCGGGTAGTGGTCACAGTCGGGTAGTGGTCACAGTCGGGTAGTGGTCACAGTCGGGTAGTAATCACAGTCGGGTAGTAATCACAGTCGGGTAGTGGTCACCGTCGGGTAGTGGTCACCGTCGGGTAGTGGTCACCGTCGGGTAGTGGTCACCGTCGGGTAGTGGTCACCCGTCGGGTAGTGGTCACATGTCAGGTAGTGGTCACAGTCGGGTAGTGGGTCACAGGTCGGGGTAGTAATGCACAGTCGGGTAGTGGTCACAGTCGGGTAGTAATCACAGTCGGGTAGTGGTCACAGTCGGGTAGTAATCACAGTCGGGTAGTAATCACAGTCGGGTAGTAATCACAGTCGGGTAGTGGTCACAGTCGGGTAGTAATCACAGTCGGGTAGTGGTCACAGTCGGGTAGTGGTCACAGTCGGGTAGTGGTCACAGTCTGGTAGTAATCACAGTCGGGTAGTAATCACAGTCGGGTATCACAGGAGGTTAGTTATATCTTAAGTAGGGAGGACACGCTCGTGGTAACGACTGGAGCGGAATAGGTGGAATGGTATCATATACATCAAACACATGTTTTCAATGTGTTTGATGCCATTCCATTTGCTCTGTTCCAGCCATTTTTATGAGCCGTTCTCCCCTCAGCAGCCTCCACTGTCTGGTAATAATCAATCCCAGTCTGGTAGTGATCCCAGTCTGATAGTGATCCCAGTCTGGTAGTGATCCCAGTCTGATAGTGATCCCAGTCGGGTGATCAGTCGGGAGTGCCCAGTCGGGTGGATCCAGTCGGAGTGCCCAGTCTGATAGTGATCCCAGTCTGGTAGTGATCCCAGTCTGATAGTGATCCCAGTCTGGTAGTGATCCCAGTCTGATAGTGATCCCAGTCTGATAGTGATCCCAGTCTGGTAGTGATCCCAGTCTGGTAGTGATCCCAGTCTGGTAGTGATCCCAGTCTGGTAGTGATGCCAGTCTGATAGTGATCCCAGTCTGGTAGTGATCCCAGTCTGGTAGTGATCCCAGTCTGATAGTGATCCCAGTCTGATAGTGATCCCAGTCTGACAGTGATCCCAGTCTGGTAGTGATCCCAGTCTGATAGTGAGTAAAATGGCTCTAGAAGAAATGGCAGCAGCTTTACGGTCTCCTAACCAGTTGTGCTATTATGTTTTTTTTTGTTGCATTATTTGTAACTTATTTTGTACACAATATTTTTGCAACCGTATCTTACGGCAGAAAAGAGCTTCTGGATATTAGGACAGCTGTAACGGCCGTCGAAAGGAGTAGACCAAGGCGCAGCGTGGTGAGTGCTCATCATTAGCTTTTAATAGAACACTTTCAACAAAACACCTGTACTCCACACATAGAGACGCATACAAAGCTCTCCCTCACCCTCCATTTGGTAAATCCGACCACAACTCCATCCTCCTGATTCCTGCTTACAAGCAAAAATTAAAGCTGGAAGCACCAGTGACTCGGTCTATAAAAAAGTGGTCATATGAAGGCCGGTTTGCTATCACAGATTGGAACATGTTCTGGGATTCTTCCAATGACGTTGAGGAATACACCACATCAGTCACTGGCTTTATCAACAAGTGCATCGAGGATGTCGTCCCCACAGTGACTGTACGTACATACCCCAACCAGAAGCCATGGATTACAGGCAACATTCGCACTGAGCTAAAGGGTAGAGCTGCCGCTTTCAAGGTGCGGGACTCTAACCCGGAAGCTTACAAGAAATCCCGCTATGCCTTGCAACGAACCATCAAACAGGCAAAGCGTCAATACAGGGCTAAGATTGAATCATACTACACCAGCTCCGATGCTCGTCGGATGCGGCAGGGCTTGCAAACTACTACAGACTACAAAGGGAAACACAGCCGCGAGCTGCCCAGGGACACGAGCCTACCAGACTAGCTAAATCACTTCTATGCTCACTTTGAGGCAAGCAACACTGAGGAATACAAGAGAGCATCAGCTGTTCCGGACGACTGTGTGATCACGCTCTCCATAGCCGACGTGAGTAAGACCTTTAAACAGGTCAACATACACAAGGTTGCGGGGCCAGACGGATTACCAGGACGCGTGCTCCGGGCATGTGCAGAGGGTAGTGCGTACTCCCCAGTACATCACTGGGGCAAAGCTGCCTGCCATCCAGGACCTGTACACCAGGCAGTGTCAGAGGAAGGCCCTAAAAATTGTCAAAGACCCCAGCCAAGTCTAAAACAAAAAGGCTTCTCAACAGCTTTAACCCCCAAGCCATAAGACTCCTGAACAAGTAACCAAATGGTTACCCGGACTATTTGCATTGTGCGTCCCCCCCCCGCCCCCTCGAACCCCTCTTTTACGCTACTGCTACTCTCTGTTTATCATATATGCATAGTCACTTTAACTATACCTACATGTACATACTACCTCAATTGGCCTGACCAACTAGTGCTCCTGCACATTGGCTAACCGGGCTATCTTCATTGTGTCCCACCACCCGCCAACCCCTCTTTTTACGCTACTGCTACTCTCTGTTCATCATATATGCATAGTCACTTTAACCATACCTACATGTACATACTACTTCAATAAGCCTGACTAACCGGTGTCTGTATATAGCCTTGCTACTGTTATTTTCAAATGTCTTTTTACTGTTGTTTTATTTCTTTACTTACCTCTACACACACACACACACACACACACAACTTTTGGCACTATTGGTTTGAGCCTGTAAGTAAGCATTTCACTGTAATACCTGTTGTATTTGGTGCACGTGACAAATACACTTTGATTTGATTTGATCCCAGTCTGGTAGTAATCCCAGTCTGGTAGTAATCCCAGTCCGGTAGTAATCCCAGTCCGGTAATAATCCCAGTCCGGTAGTAATCCCAGTCTGGTAGTAATCCCAGTCCGGTAGTAATCCCAGTCCGGTAGTAATCCCAGTCCGGTAGTAATCCCAGTCCGGTAGTAATCCCAGTCTGGTAGTAATCACAGTGCGGTAGTAAAAAGTGTATTTTTCCAGGAAATCCAAATGTAAGAGAAGGACATTATTTATTTATTTATTTTAATTTAGTTTGGATTATTGTTTTTATCATGGGGACAACTCATACAATATGGTCATAAGAGCTAGGAGTTATATCCTCATCAAATTGAGCAATAAGAAAATCACTAGAATAGATTCAGCAAATGTCATTTCAGCAGATATACATTTCGCAGGTTAAGAATATGGGCCAAACGGATGGTCAAAATGTATTAAGAGATCAACGGCATGCCATGGGAAAATTCATCTTTTTAAAATTAACTGTACAAATCAGTTATCACCACTGGTCTGCCTCCCTGAATGTGTCCTGTCAGCCAACCCTTTTGAACCTCTGCTACAGAAATAATCCATTTGGCAGGGAATTCACAGAGACACCAAACCATAATTGTGACAAAGTATATTTAGATACAGTTAACCATGACCTTAACACTTTCTATGCATCTCCTTAATTTTATTTTATTTTAAAGCTGAACCAATTAAATCTTAATGCACACTTAGCATAGGCTACTTATCCATATAATAAATGTATATGTATATGGAAATGAACACACAATCAATTATTCAAATATGTTAATGTAGGAGAGTGCTGGGGACTTTGGTGGAAACGGACCGATCCGAGACCGTATCTCTGGAGGACACAGAGGAGCTGCATGTATTACAGCCTGTGTCATGCATTATAATACAATATGCACAAGTTCATAAGGCGTTATGAATGTTCATAGGTGTGTCCCATAGATATCATATCTCTGTAGGCTATAGGAGATGAGTACAGATATATACAGGCTGGGACAGAACAACGGCTTAATCGGTTAAGATTCCAGAAAATATTTTCTTTTTCAATCTGTCAAAAAAAGTTTGGAAGACAGTCCCAGCTAAAGAAAAACAAAAACATTTTGGAGGTTGTGAAGAAGGTGCAAATAACAGAACATACCGGAGGTTAATTAATTTGAGAACATAGATTCCAGAACATATCTTATCTGGAGACAAAGTGTGTTAGGGAAGACAGTACAACTCAGTGGTACATCATGGGAAGCAGACTCTCACACACCTCCACAAGGGCCTTGTGTGTAGTAAAGGAGGAATCTGATTGGCTGTGGGGAAAAAAACAACCAATCTCTCCTCTAACAGCTGATAAGCATATGCTACGGTGCCAACATGTGCCAAACGCCATTTTAGAGCACAAGTGTTCAGTACGGAAAAAGAGAGTGGGAAAGTGTGGGAAGAATGCAATGCGTCTCTGTTGGGAATGAGAGAACATGGGGGAGTGGGTGAGAAATCTCTCTGGAGCTGTAAAGTTAATTAAAGATTTTCCGGCAATTCGGCACTCTCTTCTTCTAGTGACGAACAAGCTAATGGATCGGGAGAGGAGGAGAATAGGGGAGGAGGAGGAGAGGAGGAGTGGAGTGGGCAGGAGGCCCAAAAAGATAAGAAGTTGAGAGAGGCCAAAAAAAACTAGAGCTGGAGAAAGAAGAAGAGAATGAAGGTTAGAGAGGAGGAAGAGAATGAAGGTTAGAGAGGAGAGAAAGAAGAAGAGAATGAAGGTTAGAGAGGAGAGAAAGAAGAAGAGAATGAAGGTTAGAGGAGACAAAGAAGAAGAGAATGAAGGTTAGAGAGGAGAGAAAGAAGAAGAGAATGAAGGTTAGAGAGGAGAAAAGAAGAAGATAATGAAGGTTAGAGAGGAGAGAAAGAAGAAAATAATGAAGGTTATTGAGGAGAGGAAGAGAATGAAGGTTAGAGAGGAGAGGAAGGAGAAGAGAATGAAGGTTAGAGAGGAGAGGAAGAAGAAGAGAATGAAGATTAGAGAAGAGAGGAAGAAGAAGAGAATAAAGGTTAGAGGAGAGGAAGAGAATGGAGGTTAGAGAGGAGAGGAAGAAGAAGGGAATGAAGGTTAGAGGAGAGGAAGGAGAAGAGAATGAAGGTTAGAGAGGAGAGGAAAAGTGAGAGGAGTAAAAGTGACTATTAATTGGATAAAAAAAGGTCAAGACCCTTCCTGTCCTGTGTAACAGAGAAAACAATCTACAGTACACCCACATCTCAACTCCTACTGTATCTGCATTACAAACTCTATTCATTACCAATATAATATTTTACATAAAGAGTAATGTGACCAAGAGTAAGAGATGATGTATCAGGAAGTATGGGAGGGACCAAGAATAAAAGGTGATGAATGGGAGGGACCAAGAGTAAGAGGTGATGTATCAGGAAGTATGGGAGGGACCAAGAGTAAGAGGTGATGTATCAGGAAGTATGGGAGGGACCAAGAATAAAAGGTGATGAATAGGAGGGACCAAGAGTAAGAGGTGATGTATCAGGAAGTATGGGAGGGACCAAGAGTAAAAGGTGATGTATCAGGAAGTATGGGAGGGACCAAGAGTAAGAGGTGATGTATCAGGAAGTATGGGAGGGACCAAGAGTAAAAGGTGATGTATCAGGAAGTATGGGAGGGACCAAGAGTAAGAGGTGATGTATCAGGAAGTATGGGAGGGACCAAGAGTAAGAGGTGATGTATCAGGAAGTATAAATATACATTTACTCTAGCCTACTGCCGTGTCAGTGGGGAAATCATGTGATTGAGCTTATGAATATTAATTTCCATATAGATCATCCGTCACTCCTCTCATTATGCTATGGTGAGGTATTCAGTAGAGGGAGAAGGAGGAAGTGAGAGAGGGAGGGAGCAAGAGAAGGGGAAAGAGAGAGCGTGAGGCTGAGAGAGAGGGACAGAGAGAGAGAGATGGGAGTCAACAGCAACCTTGGGAAAATCATCTGCATTATCATTAACAGCAGACTTGTAGATTTCCTAAGAAAAAACAATGAACTGAGCAAATGTCAAATTGGCTTTTAACCAAATTTAACCAAACATAGGAGAATATTCCTTTAGGAGAATATTCCATCAACTTTAAACCAAACACAAAATTGGACAATGTTCCGACAACGTCCCCATGAAATGTAAAATGTGTATATGTAACACTCGTCGTTGAAGGGGGACCAAAACGCAGCGGGTAAAGTGCTCATCCTCTTATTTATTAAAGAAAACCCTTAATCAATACAAAACAAACGACGAAAACAGTCCAGTAAGGTGCATAGACTATACTAGAAACAACCACCCACAAAACCCAGTGAAAACAAACACAAATAAATATGGCCTCCAATTAGAGACTGGAGGCTCCGGGCTGGGGAGCGTCTCTGAAGGCTCCTGACTGGGGAGCGTCGCTGGAGGCCCCGGGCTGAGAGGCGTCGCTGGAGGCCCCGGGCTGTAGGCCGTCTCTGTCGGTTCCGGACTGTAGGCCGTCTCTGTCGGTTCCGGACTGTAGGCCGTCTCTGTCGGTTCTGGACTGTAGGACGTCGCCGGAAGCTCTGGACGCGGAACTGTCGCCGGAAGCTCTGGACGGGGAACTGTCGCCGGAAGCTCTGGATGGGGAACTGTCGCCGGAAGCTCTGGACGGGGAACTGTCACCGGAAGCTCTGGACGGGGAACTGTCACCGGAAGCTCTGGACGGGGAACTGTGGCGGAAGCTCTGGACTGGGACTGCGCACTGGAGGCCTGATGCGTGGGTCTGGCTTAGGAGGCGCCAGACTAGTAACCCGCACCACAGGGCTAGTGCGAGGAGCAGGAACAGGACGTACTGGGCTGGGCAGGCACACTGGAGGCCTGATGCGTGGGACTGGCTTTGGAGGCGCCAGACTAGAAACACGCACCACAGGACTAGTGTGAGGAGCAGGAACAGGACGTACCGGACTGGGCAGACGCACTGGAGGCCTGATGCGTGGGGCTGGCTTTAGAAGCGCCAGACTAGTAACACGCACCACAGGGCTAGTGCGAGGAGCAGGAACAGGACGTACTGGGCTGGGCAGGCGCACTGGAGGCCTGACGCGTGGGACTGGCTTTGGAGGTGCCAGACTAGTAACACGCACCACAGGGCTAGTGCGAGGAGCAGGAACAGGACGTACTGGGCTATGAAGCCTCACCGGCGGTCTGATGCTTGCATCTTGCATCACCAGTCCTGGCTCGATGCTGGCTCTAGCATGACACCTGTGAGGAGCTTTCACCAAGCGCACCGGGCTGTAGCTGCGCACTGGCGATACCGTGCGTATCTCCGCATAACATGGTGCTTGCTTGCTCCGTCGCTCCCCATAGTAAGCACAGGTGCTCTTTCGTGCCGTTTCTGCCAGTACCTTGCTCCGGAATCTCGCGTCAAGCTCCTTGCTTGATTCCTTGACTGGCTCCTCTTTGCTCCACGGCTCTCCCCTGTACGCCTGGGAAGTTAGGTCAGGGCTCCCCCAACTCCCCATATGCCCCCCCCCAAAAAAACATTTTTGGGGCTGCCTCCTCACCTCCTGAAATGGAGGATATAATGCCTTATACCTCCGGCGTTCCCTCTTAGCTTCCTCCAGCTCCTCCTTCGGGCGCTGGTACTCCCCAGCCTGCCTCCATGGTCCTTTACCATCTAGGATCTCCTCCCATGGCCAGGACTCCAAATAGCTAACTTGCTGCTCCTTTCTCCGCTGCTTGGTCCTTCTTTGGTGGGTGGTTCTGTAACACTCGTCGTTGAAGGGGGACCAAAACGCAGCAGGTAAAGTGCTCATCCTCTTATTTATTAAAGAAAACACTTAATCAATACAAAACAAACGACGAAAACAGTCCAGTAAGATGCATAGACTATACTAGAAACAACCACCCACAAAACCCAGTGAAAACAAACACAAATAAATATGGCCTCCAATTAGAGACAACAACAACCAGCTGCCTCTAATTGGAGGTCATTGACAAAACTCACATAGAACTAGAAAAGCTAGATAAACACAGAAATAAGAAAACTAGAACCTAAACCCACAATACCCAACCACACAAAACAAACACCCCCTGCCACGCCCTGACCAACTACAATGACAAATAACCCCTTTTACTGGCCAGGACGTGACCGTATACACCATTAATATCTTATATTCTGAGAACATGACAGCTCAGTTTTATCCTTGCCACTATCACATCATTCCACTGTCTGACATTATAAAATACAACCAACTTGAAATAAATAAGCAGCCTTTGTCACTGCATTGAGACACTAACTCATATTCTGTGTTCATCTCTGCCTTCGTTGAAGGTGTTTTTTCATATAAAACTTCATATCAAATGTTTGGCAGTAGCCTTGGGGATTTGAGTGGGACTAAATACTATAATTAGACTCCCAGATTAAAGGTTTCAGACCACCAGCCAGAGCTAACGCCTCTTGACAAAAAACTATGTTTAAAAGTCAGAAGTAGGCATTGGTCTGAATCTGAAAAAGAAAGGAAATTCACATGAACTCCACAATGCCTACTTCACCCATGCTCTACCAAAGTTTTCCAGCACACAGCTTTGACCTACTACAATAGTTATGTTGGATCTCAAGCTTTTAAGCTAAGCACACTCTCCTGAACCACTCTCCTGAACCCTAGAAGTACAGATCAGGGTTGGGTCATTAAAGAATATCAGAAACTTTGAACATCCCACGGAGCACCATTAAATCCATTATTAAAAAATGGAAAGAATATGACACCACAAAAAACCTGCCAAGAGAGGGCCGCCCACCAAAACTCACGGACCAGGCAAGGAGGGCATTAATCAGAGAGGCAACAAATTGACCAAAGATAACCCTGAAGGAGCTGCAAAGCTCCACAACGGAGATTGGAGTATCTGCCCATAGGACCACTTTAAGCAGTACACTCCACAGAGCTGGGCTTTACAGAAGAGTGGCCAGAAAAAAAGCAAACACGTTTGGTGTTCACCAAAAAACATGTGGGAAACTCCCCAAACATGTGAAAGAATGTACTCTGGTCAGATGAGACTAAAATTTAGCTTTTTGGCCATCAAGGAAAACGCTATGTCTGGCACAAACCCAACACCTCTCATCACCCCAAGAAGGGACTGTGAAACTGGTCAGAATTGAAGGAATGATGGATGGCTCTAAATAGAGGGAAATTCTTGAGGGAAACCTGTTTCAGTCTTCCAGAGATTTGAAACTGGGACGGAGGTTCACCTTCCAGCAGGACAATGGCCCTACTGCTAAAGCAACACTTGAGTGGTGTAAGGGAAACATTTAAATGTCTTGGAATGGCTTAGTCAAAACCCAGACATCAATCCAATTTAGAATCTGTGGTATGACTTAACCTGTTTTGGCTAGGGAGCAGTATTTTCACGGCCGGATAAAAAACGTACCCGATTTAATCTGATTATTACTCCTGCCCAGAAACTAGAATATGCATATAATTATTAGCTTTGGATAGAAAACACTCCAAAGTTTCTAAAACTGTTTGAATGGTGTCTGTGAGTATAACAGAACTCATTTGGCAGGCCAAAACCTGAGAAGATTCCATGCAGGAAGTGCCCTGTCTGACAATTTCTTGCCCTTCTTGATTATCTCTATCCATTACAGGGGATCTCTGCTGTTACGTGACACTTCCTACGGCTCCCATGGGCTCTCAGAAGGCGGCAAAAAGCTGAATCGTGGCTTTGCAGGCTCTGGCTGAAAAAAAGTAGCGCGTTTGGGTAGTGGCTGGTCACAGTACTGTGAGACTCAGGCTCGTGCCCGAGTCGACCCCATGCTTTATTTTCTTTCGTCTGTTTACCTAAACGCAGATTCCCGGTCGGAATATTATTGCTTTTTTATGAGAAAAATGGCATAAAAATGGATTTTAAACAGCGGTTGACATGCTTCGAAGTACGGTAATGGAATATTTAGAAATCTTTTGTCACGAAATGCGTCATGCTCGTGACCCTTATATACACTTCGGATAGTGTCTTGAACGCACAAACAAAACGCTGCTATGGATTATTTTGAACCAAACCAACATTTGTTATTGAAGTAGCAGTCCTGGGAGTGCATTCTGATGAAGAACACCAAAGGTAATCAAACTTTTGTAATAGTAAATCGGAGTTTGGTCAGGGCTAAACTTGGTGGGTGTCGAAATAGCTAGCCGTGATGGCTGGGCTATCTACTCAGAATATTGCAAAATGTGCTTTCACCGAAAAGCTATTTTAAAATCGGACACCTCGATTGCACAAAGGAGTTCTGTATCTATAATTCTTAAAATAATTGTTATGTTTTTTGTGACCGTTTGTCCTGAGTAATTTAGTAAATTCACCGGAGGTTTGCGGGGGGTATGCTAGTTCTGAACGTCACATGCTAATGTAAAAAGCTGGTTTTTGATATAAATATGAACTTGATTGAACAAAACATGCATGTATTGTATAACATAATGTCCTAGGTGTGTCATCTGATGAAGATCATCAAAGGTTAGTGCTGCATTTAGCTGTGGTTTTGTTTTTTTGTGACATTATATGCTAGCTTGAAAAATGGGTGTCTGATTATTTCTGGCTGGGTACTCTGCTGACATAATCTAATGTTTTGCTTTCGCTGTAAAGCCTTTTTTAAATCGGACAGTGTGGTTAGATAAAGGAGAGTCTTGTCTTTAAAATGCTTTGAAATAGTCATATGTTTGAAAAATTGAAGTTTTTGTATTTTTGAGGAATTTGTAATTCGCGCCACGCCTATCATTGGATATTGGAGCAGGTGTTCCGCTAGCGGAACATCTAGATGTAAGAGGTTAAAGGGGGGTGAATAGTTATGCACGCTGAAGTTCTCAGTATTTTTTTTGTCTTATTTCTTATTTGTTTCACAAGAAAAAATATTTTGCATCTTCAAAGTGGTAGGCATGTTGTGGAAATGAAATGATACATACCCCCCGAAAATCGTTTTTAATTCCAGGTTGTAAGGCAACAACATTGGAAAAATGCCAAGGGGGTGAATACTTTCGGAAGACACAGTATGTAGTCCATTGAACGCTGACAGACTTTGCAGAGAAGTACTCCTCCATCCTTGGACTGTTCAGCTGGAATCTTCCTGGCCCTGTACCTGGCTGTTATTCTGGCTGCTAAGTGTTTACTCCTCAGCTCCTCTGCTGTAAATCTGGGCATTTTTTCTTGTTGTTAGATTCTCTCCTCAGACAGCTGTCATTGGTTGGTTCACAGAGCTGTCTTCACGCTCTCACTCACACAGGAGAGGGGCTTACGGTGAGGAGAGTGGGCTGAACCTCTGGCTATACTTTTCAGTGATTGAAAAAAACGGATGAAACGGATGAAAATAACATAAAATTCAACAACAGGTCAATTGTATTTAACTTTGCTATCAGCTGGCCGCTTATTTTTTGCTTTAGAATCCTATGCATTCTATTTCAAATTCTGCTAATTTTCGTCGGAATTCTGCATGAGTTGATTCCGTGTGGGTGTAGTAATGACCTATCGAGTCTCTTAAAGGAGTGTTCTTTAAAGTTGTGATGACATTTGTTGTTAGCTGGGGAGAGTGACAGAGATAGGGAGGGAGCATGGAGTTTTCCCCAGATCCTTTAAGGTCTCCCAAGCATTATTACTGTACTGCTCAATGTAGTCGCTGGTGCATCTACATTGGCACTATGCGTTGCTTCTGGCTATAGGTTTGACTCATTGTAGCTCATTGCATGAGTCACTGTAATGGGTCCTGTGTGTGGCTGGTGTAGAGAGTCAGGCGCAGGACAGCAGATATGAGTAATCAACGTACTTCTACTCAAAATGTCAAATATACAAAGTAACAAATACACGCACACCATGACAGACCGAAAATACAATAAACAATCACTCACAAAACCCCAAGGGGGAACAGAGGGTTAAATAATGAAACAGTAATTGTGGGATTGAAATCAGGTGTGTAAAACAAAGACAAAACAAATGGAAAATTAAAAGTGGATCGGCGGTGGCTAGAAGGCCGGTGACGTCGACCGCCGAACGCCGCCCGAACAAGGAGAGGGACCGACTTCGGTGGAAGTCGTGACAGTCACAAGTCCATAGAATAACAAAAAAGAAAGGCAATTTACATCTTACTTATGGCGGTACAATGTGTGCATTGTGAATTTTATCTAATGTACTGTATTTTATGGAGATGTAATCAGCTGTTCATGTTCCCCTTCTCACCTTACATAAGTAGTGTGCAGCTTCATAGTAAACCAAGTGGAGGGGCTGCCATTTTGTTGTTTTTGGAATTAGGAGTGGGCCTGTGATTTGTTGTTTTCTAATTAGAAGTGGGCCTGTGATATGTTGTTTTTAGAATTAGGAGTGGGCCTTTGATTGGTTGTTTTTGGAATTAGGAGTGGGCCTTTAATTTGTTGTTTTTGTTTTTAGAATTAGGAGTGGGCCTTAGATTTGTTGTTTTCTATTTAGGAGTGGGCCTTAGATTTTTCGTTTTCTATTTAGGAGTGGGCTGTGACTTGTTGTTTTCTAATTAAAAGTGTGTCTTTGAGCAAATGGTTTTAATTTCCTAACCTCCATTTTGCATAACAAGTCTTCCTGTCACTGATTTAAAAGTTATGACTCTATTAAATACATTTTTCTTGGCATTTCTGAAAGGTTGAATTGTGGATTAGTCAACTCAGTTACACAACACACTACCATGAATATGATGATTACAACGTAGATCAATGCCTAAACAACATAGTCGCAAATGAAAATAAAGATGGCATTTATACGTCTGGGTAAGATGCAGATATGATGTTATCTTACTTCACATTTGCATTTTAGTCATTTAGCAGACGCTCTTATCAAGAGTGACTTACAATTAAATAACAAACACCCAGTATAGGTCTTACTACTCCTAGGTCTACGGAGAACATCCATTATACATGTACAGTACCAGTCAAAAGTTAGGACACACCTACTCATTCAAGAGTTTTCTTTATTTTTACTATTTTCTACATTGTAGAATAATAGTGAAGACATCAAAACTATGAAATAACACATACAGTGCCGTGAAAAAGTATTTTCCCCCTTCCTGATTTATAATTTTTTTTGCACGTCACACTTAAATGTTTCAGATCAAACAAATTTTAATATTACACAAAGATAACCCAAGTAAACACAAAATGCAGTTTTTAAGTGATAATTTTATTTATTAAGGGAAAAAATCTATCCGAACCTTCATGGCCCTATGTGACAAAGTAATTGCCCCCCCCCTTGTTAAATCATGAATTTACTGTGGTTAATCACATTTTTTGGAAAGCTGAGTCCAATTTCACTAGCCACACCCAGGCCTGATTACTGCTAGACCTGTTGAATCAAGAAATCACTTAAATAGAATCTGTCTGACAAAGTGAAGTAGGCCAAAAGATCTCAAAAAGCAAGACATCATGGCGCGATCCAAAGAAATTCAGGAACACATTAGAAACAAAGTAATTGACATCTATCAGCCTGGAAAGGGTTACAAAGCCATTTCTAAAGCTTTGGGACTCCAGTGAACCACGGTGAGAGCCATTATCCACAAATGGAGAAACTTTGGAACAGTGGTGAACCTTCCCAGGTGTGGCCGGCCTACCAAAATTACCCCAAGAGCGCAGCAACGACTCATCCAAGAGGTCACAATAGAACCCACAACAACATCTAAAGTACTGCAGGCCTCACTTGCCTCAGTTAAGGTCAGTGTTCATGACTCAACCATAAGAAAGAGACTGAGCAAAAATGGCATCCATGGCAGAGTTCCAAGGTGAAAACCATTGCTGACCAAAAAGAACATAAAGGCTCAGATCACTTTTGGCAAAAAACATCTTGATGATCCCTAAGACTTTTGGGAAAATATTCTGTGGACTGACGAGGCAGAAGTTTGACTTTTTGGAAGGTGTGCGTCCCATTACATCTGGTTTAAAAGTAACACAGCATTTCAGAAAAAGAACATCATACCAACAGTCAAATATGGTGGTGGTAGTGTGATGGTCTGGGGCTGCTTTGCTGCTTCAGGACCTGGACGACTTGCTGTGATTGATGGAACCATGAATTCTGCTCTCTACCAGAAAAAATCCTGAAGAAGAATGTCCGGCCATCAGTTCGTGACCTCAAGCTGAAGTGCACTTGGGTTCTGCAGCAGGACAATGATCCAAAACACACCAGCAAGTCCACTTCTGAATGGCTTAAAAAAACTGAATTAAGGTTTTGGAGTGGCCTAGTCAAAGTCTGGACTTGAATCCGATTGAGATGCTGTGGCGTGACCTTAAAAGGGTGGTTCATGCTCGAAAACCCTCCAATGTGGCTGAAATAAAACAATTCTGCAAAGAAGAGTGGGACAAAATTCCTCCACAGCGATCGATGTGGAAGACTCATTGCCAGTTATCGCAAACGCTTGATTGCAGTTGTTGCTGCTGAGAGTGGCACAACCAGTTATTAGGTTTAGGGGGCACTTAACTTTTCACATAGGGCCATGAAGGTTCGGATAGCTTTTTTCCCCTTAATAAATAAAATCATCACTTAAAAACTGCATTTTGTGTTTACTTGCATTATCTTTGTGTAATATTTAAATTTGTTTGATCTGAAACATTTAAGTGTGACAAATGTGCAACAAAAAAAAAAAAATCAGGAAGGGGGCAAATACTTTTTCACTGCATTGTATGGGATCATGTAGTTACCAAAAAAGTGTTAAAGATCACAAAACATATTTGAGATTCTTCAAAGTAGCAATGATGACCGCTTTGCACAATATTGGCATTCTCTCAACTAGCTTCATTACGTAGTCACCTGGACTGCATTTTAATTAACAGGTGTGTTTTGTTAAAAGTTAATTTGTGCAAATTCTTTCCTCCTTAATGTGTTTTGATCTCTTCACTATTATTCTACAATGTAGAAAATAGTACAAATAAAGAAAAACCCTTGAATTAGTAGTTGTGTTCAAACTTTTGACTTGTATTGTAGACCTTACTACTTCTAAGACTACAGAGATTCTCCAGTATACATGTTGACCTTACTACTTGTAGGACTACAGAGAACCTCCAGTATACATGTTGACCTTACTACTTGTAGGACTACAGAGAACCTCCAGTATACATGTTGACCTTACTACTTGTAGGACTACAGAGAACCTCCAGTATACATGTTGACCTTACTACTTCTAAGACTACAGAGAACCTCCAGTATACATGTAGATCTTACTACTTCTAGGTCTGCAGAGAACCTCCAGTATAGGTATTATGGTCCTAGGTTTACAGAGAACATTCACTCACTTACGCATTGAAATTCCACATTTTCCCCAACGACAAGGTCATAAAAAAAGTTACAGAACCTAATTCTGGCCCAGAAGTTTTCCTCTGTAAAGTGCTGGTATAGCATTGTATGTACCTTGGGGGGATTGCACAAAGACACATGCCAGCCCAACTTGATGCTCTGCCACCATCGGTTAGCTCGACCGGTTCCTTGAAGGCAGAGAGGACTACAGGCAACATTTAGATTTAGACTCGTTCCTCAAGGTGGTGGTTCAAATTATTACTAATTAGTGTCTCTACTGTCTCTCCTCATTAGTTTGGAGTTACAATAAGCATATCTACTGTAGCTGACAGACAGCTTGCGGCCCAAATGGCTCCCTATTTCCTATGTAGTGCACTACTTTTGATCAGGACCCTAGGGCTTATCCCTGCCAGCATCACATCATTCACTGTCTGACCTTTTTTTTTAAATCATGTTTTGGTGTTAAAGTTAGGAGAACATTCCTTTAGGAGAATATTCCATCAACTTTCAACCAAACACAAAACTGGACAATATTCCGACAACGTCCCCATGAAATGTGTATACACCATTAATATCTTATATTCTGAGAACATGACAGCTCAGTTTTATCCTTGCCACCATCACATCATTCCACTGTCTGACATTATAAAATACAACCAACTTGAAATAAATAAGCAGCCTATGTCACTGCATTGAGACACTAACTCATATTCTGTGTTTATCTCTGCCTTCGTTGAAGGTGTTTTTTCATATAAAACTTCATATCAAATGTTTGGCAGCAGCCTTGGTGGATTTGAGTGGGACTAAATACTATAATTAGACAACCAGATTAAAGGTTTCAGACCACCAGCCAGAGCTGGCGCCTCTTGGATTAAAAAACAATGTTTTAAGACAGAAATATACATTTGTACGAATCTTAAAAAGAAAGTAAATTCATATGATCTCCACAGTTTTTACTCCACCCATGCTCTAACAAGGTTTTCCAGCACACAGCTTTAACCTGCCAGAATAGCTATGTTGGTGTACTGTACTTCAAACAATGTGTAGGCAGGTTGCTTAGGAATCAAACCTTCTCAAACATCCTCATTCATACTCTTAGAGGAGGTGCTCCCACAATAATGTGATTTGTACCACATACAAGTTAAAGTATTGGGTTCTTCACACACCACACTAATCCCATTCTCGTACCTTTTAAAGTTTGTTCTAATTACATTAAAACTTGCTTTGGTTTTATTTTTACAAGGCAATCAAACTTGATTGGGCGAGATGTTTTTTTTTATTGTAGTAATGTGGTGTCTGTCTGAATTTCTTTAAACCTTTTTATTTAGCAATACATGTCATTGAGAAAAATATATATTTCATAAAATCTTTTGTTGGTCAGTAGGTAGTGGAAGTGGTGTGTTGGACAAAGTCACTCATCTATAGAGGTATAGTTGAAGTCGGAAGTTTACATACACCTTAACTAAATACATTTAAACTCAAATTCCCTGTCTTAGGTCCGTTATGATCACTACTTTATTTCAAGAATGTGAAATGTCGGAATAATAGTTGAGAGAATGATATATTTCAGATTGTATTTCTTTCCTCACATTCCAGTGGTTCAGAAGTTTACATACACTCAATTAGTATTTAGTAGCATTGCCTTTAAATTGTTTAACTTGGGTCAAATGTTTCGGGTAGCCTTCCACAACAAGTTGGGTGAATTTTGGCCCATTCCTCCTGACAGAGCTGGTGTAACTGAGTCAGGATTGTAGGCCTCCTTGCTCGCACACACTTTTTCAGTTCTGCCCACAAATGTTCTATAGGATTGAGGTCAGGGCTTTGTGATGGCCACTTCAGTACCTTGACTTTGTTGTCCTTAAGCCATTTTGCCACATCTTTGGAAGTATGCTTGGGGTCATTGTCCATTTGGAAGACCCATTTGCGACGAAGCTTTAACTTCCTGACTGATGTCTTGAGATGTTGCTTCAATATATCCACATAATTTTTCTACCTCATGATGCCATCTATTTTGTGACATGCACCAGTCCTTCCTGCAGCAAAGCACCCTCACAACATGATGCTGCCACCCCTTGCTTCACGGTTGCGATGGTGTTCTTCGTCTTGCAAGCGTCCCCCTTTTCCCTCCAAACATAACGATGGTCATTATGGCCAAACATTTCCATTTTGTTTCATCAGACCATAGGACATTTCTCCAAAAAGTATGATCTTTGTCCCCATGTGCAGTTGCAAACCGTAGTCTGGCTTTTTTTATGGCGGTTTTGGAGCAGTTGCTTCTTCCTTGCTGAGCGGACTTTCAGGTTATGTCAATATAGGACTCGTTTTACTGTGGATATAGATACTTTTGTACCCGTTTCCTCCAGCATCTTCACAAGGTCCTTTGCTGTTGTTCTGGGATTGATTTGCACTTTTCGCACCAAAG
Organism: Salmo salar; assembly: GCF_965601325.2. Classification (NCBI taxonomy): domain Eukaryota; kingdom Metazoa; phylum Chordata; class Actinopteri; order Salmoniformes; family Salmonidae; genus Salmo; species Salmo salar. The sequence continues at coordinate 57,597,183 of NC_138312.1, read as the reverse complement.
TACGTGAATCTCTAGGAGACAGAACGCGTCTCCTTCCTGAGCGGTATGACGGCTGTATGGTCACATGGTGTTTATACTTGCGTACAATTGTTTATACAGATGAACGTGGTACCTTCAGGTGTTTGGAAATTGCTCCCAAGGATGAACCAGACTTGTGGAGTTCTACAATTGTTTTTCTGAGGTCTTGGCTGATTTCTTTAGATTTTCCCATGATGTCAAGCAAAGAGGCACTGAGTTTGAAGGTATGCCTGGAAATACATCCACAGGTGCACCTCCAATTGACTCAAATGATGTCATTTAGCCTATCAAAAGCTTCTAAAGCCATGACATCATTTTCTGGAATTTTCCAAGCTGTTTAAAGGCACAGTCAACTTAGTGTATGTAAACTTCTGACCCATTGGAATTGTCATACAGTGAATGATGAAGTGAAATAATCTGTCTGTAAACAATTGTTGGAAAAATTACTTGTGTCATGCACAAAGTAGATGTCTTAACCGACTTGCCAAAACTATAGTTTGTTAACAAGAAATTTGTGGAGTTGTTGAGAAATGAGTTTCAATGACTCCAACCTAAGTGTATGTAAACTGCCGACTTCAACTGTATATAGAGCCTGTCTCCATTCCTGACTTCTGTAACCATTCTCTTACCTGTGTAATATTGACATAAGCTCAGAAACACTTGTTTTGCAAACATGGTCCTGTTTTATCAATTACTGTGCTAAACAATGGACAGTTTATTACCTCTGTTAAATGAAAATGTAGCTTAAAGTTGTGTATATATAAGTTGTATATATTTTTGCAATAGAAATTGTGAAGCTACAATAATACAGGCCTATATCTAAATATAGGTACAACTTAATGATAATTGTTCAGAGTAAATATATTTTTCAGAGTATATATATGTACAGTGGGGAGAACAAGTATTTGATACACTGCCGATTTTGCAGGTTTTCCTACTTACAAAGTATGTAGAGGTCTGTCATTTTTATCATAGGTACACTTCAACTGTGAGAGACGGAATCTAAAACAAAAATCCTGAAAATCACATTGTATGATTTTTAAGTAATTAATTTGCATTTTATTGCATGACATAAGTATTTGATACATCAGAAAAGCAGAACTTAATATTTGGAACAGAAACCTTTGTTTGCAATTACAGAGATCATACGTTTCCTGGAGTTCTTGACCAGGTTTGCACACACTGCAGCAGGGATTTTGGCCCACTCCTCCATACAGACCTTCTCCAGATCCTTCAGGTTTCGGGGCTGTCGCTGGACAATACGGACTTTCAGCTCCCTCCAAAGATTTTCTATTGGGTTCAGGTCTGGAGACTGGCTAGGCCACTCCAGGACCTTGAGATGCTTCTTACGGAGCCACTCCTTAGTTTCCCTGGCTGTGTGTTTCGGGTCGTTGTCATGCTGGAAGACCCAGCCACGACCCATCTTCAATGCTCTTACTGAGGGAAGGAGGTTGTTGGCCAAGATCTCGCGATACATGGCCCCATCCATCCTCCCCTCAATACGGTGCAGTCGTCCTGTCACCTTTGCAGAAAAGCATCCCCAAAGAATGATGTTTCCAACTCCATGCTTTACGGTTGGGATGGTGTTCTTGGTGTTGTACTCATCCTTCTTCTTCCTCCAAACACAGTGAGTGGAGTTTAGACCAAAAAGCTCTATTTTTGTCTCATCAGACCACATGACCTTCTCCCATTCCTCCTCTGGATCATCCAGATGGTCATTGGCAAACTTCAGACGGGCCTGGACATGCGCTGGCTTGAGCAGGGGGACCTTGCGTGCGCTGCATGATTTTAATCCATGACGGCGTAGTGTGTTACTAATGGTTTTCTTTGAGAATGTGGTCCCAGCTCTCTTCAGGTCATTGACCAGGTCCTGCCGTGTAGTTCTGGGCTGATCCCTCACCTTCCTCATGATCATTGATGCCCCACGAGGTGAGATCTTGCATGGAGCCCCAGACCGAGGGTGATTGACCGTCATCTTGAACTTCTTCCATTTTCTAATAATTGCGCCAACAGTTCTTGCCTTCTCACCAAGCTGCTTGCCTATTGTCCTGTAGCCCATCCCAGCCTTGTGCTGGTCTACAATTTTATCCCTAATGTCCTTACACAGCTCTCTGGTCTTGGCCGTTGTGGAGAGGTTGGAGTCTGTTTGATTGAGTGTGTGGACAGGTGCCTTTTATACAGGTAACGAGTTCAAACAGGTGCAGTTAATACAGGTAATGAGTGGAGAAAAAGAGGGCTTCTTAAAGAAAAACTAACAGGTCTGTGAGAGCCAGAATTCTTACTGGTTGGTAGGTGATCAAATACTTATGTCATGCAATAAAATGCAAATTAATTACTTAAAAATCATACAATGTGATTTTCTGGATTTTTGTTTTAGATTCCGTCTCTCACAGTTGAAGTGTACCTCTACATGCTTTGTAAGTAGGAAAACCTGTAAAATCGTCAGTGTATCAAATACTTGTTCTCCCCACTGTATATATATATACACTGATATATATATGAGTGGACAAATCATTAGGAACAGCTTAGTACAATATAGTTGCACCCCCCTTCGCCCTCAGAACAGCCTCAATTCGTTGGGGCATGGATTCTTCAAGGTGTCGAAAGCGTTCCAAAGGGATGCTGGCCCATGTCGACTCCAATGCTTCCCACGGTTGTGTGATGTTGGCTGGATGTCCTTTGGGTGGTGGGCCATGCTTGATAAACACGGGAAACTGTTGAGCGTTAAAAACCCACTAGCGTTGCAGTTCTTGACTCACTTTTTCCAGTTGCTTGGATACAATACACATAAAGCTATGATCATTTGCTCATTGAACTAAAATCACCTGTTCAAAATGACACAACTTAACATCAAAGTATTACCATTTCAAAATGCAATTCACACATTACATCTGAGATGACTGTCTATTCATTTCATTACAATGATCTAACTATCAATTGATACAACTGCTCAAAATGATGAGTAACTGTTGCATTACTCTTAATGCATAGTTTTATGGAAACTGACAAACAATATTCCATGTTTAGATCATGAAAGTTTCAGGATAACGAGATCCATTGACACCAATTACCGTGGAATATGAACCAATTGGACTACATTATCTATGGATGTAATATTTCATCATCATTCTTTATCACACACGGTTTCTATGGTCCCATGTACCACTTTTCCAGACCATGTTTTCAGATTTGACATTACTGTATTAGGTACACCTATCTAGTACTGGGTAGGACCCTCTTTTGCCTCCACAACAGCCTGAATTATTGACGGTGTTGTACGTTAAGAGATGCCCTTCTGCACACCACTGTTTTAAACAGCTGTTATTTGAGCATTTGTGGCCTTTCTGTCAGCTTGAATGAGTCTGGACATTCTCCTCTGACTTCTCTCATTAACAAGGTGTTTTTGCCCACAGAACTGCCGCTCACGGAATGTGTTTTGTTCATCGCACCATTCTCTGTAAACTCTAGAGACTGTAGTGCGTAAAAATCCCAGGAAAGCAGCTTTTTCTGAGATGCTGGAATTACCATGTGTGGCATCAACAATCATACCACGGTCAAAGTTGCTTAGATTACGCATCTTGTCCGTTCTAATGTTTGGTCGAACAACATCTAAAGCTCTCTACTCTATATACTCTATATATTGAGTTGCAGGCAGCCACATGATTCACTGTTTGAATGTAACCTTCCTTGATGGGCTAAATTAGGCCTGTAGAGCTGATGGCATGACCTATGTCATTGTGTGGGATAATGTCAGGTTCCACCATGCTCAAATGGTGCAAGCATGGTTTCAGGCTCATCCACAATTTACCACCCCGTACTTACCCCCATACTCTCCTTTCCTTAACCAGATTGAGGAATTTTTCTCCACATGGAGGTAGAAAGCATATGATAGGCGCCCTCACGAACAAGCCACCCTTCTCCAGGCCATGGATGACGCATGCAATGACATCACGGCAGACCAGTGTCAGGCCAGGATTCGCCATGCCCGAAGATTCTTCCCAAGATGTTTGGCTAATGAAAACATCCATTGTGATTTGGATGAGAACCTGTGGCCAAATCCACTAGACAGGGTTGATGGAAATATAGAAGTACAGTAATCAATCTTTTGTTTAGCTTTTTACAGTGAGCCAGGTGAGGAACACTGCAGTTCACCTTTAACTGGTTTTTCTTTTTTTTTATAACTAATTGTTTTTTCGTTGATTCAAAGAAACCTATGTTGTGATTTTATTGTATTTCATCAATACATTTCATATTTTGTTCAATGATTCCACTGTGTCTGTAGTATTCTCTCTACTAGTCCTTTTACAGTGATGTATTTACGTGTAGTACCATAATGAAACATGTATCACATATTTTCTCCTACAATATTTAATGATTGTACGAACAACTACACAGTGAAACTATCGGTATCTTGTGTGTGGGTGATCTAAATGAATGTTCCGATGGTATTTCATGATAAATGAGTTATTTGAACCAATGATTCTGCAAGTGCAAGGTTTCTTTAAAGATATGAATGCACAATGCAATGTTTTGAACGTTGGACAGCCTGTGTTACAAGTGATGACCATTTTGAGTTTTGTGTCTGGAGTTTTGAAAAATGACCACAAGGTTCTGAAATTAGTGCCAAAGTGATTGTAAAAAACTGTAACAGGGGACATCAATGAGGGATCATATCTATCAACTGGATTCACCTGGTCAGTCTATGTCATGGAAAAAGCAGGTGTTCCTAATGTTTTTTTAACTCAGTGTATATACGAGATAAGAGGTTGCTACAGCCTTTCTTATCAACAATGGGAAACTAAATGACACAATTAAAATAGTGTGTGTGCCTGCATGTGTGCATGTTTCTGTGTGTGTGTGTGTGTGTGTGTGTGTGTGTGTGTGTGTGTGTGTCTGTGTGTGCGCGCATGTTTCTGCATACCACATTGAGGACTCAGTTATACACAGAGTGATAAAGACAGGCGTCAATATGTCTCCTAACTCCCACCTCTCCAACATCATGTGTCTGCTTGACACAAGCAGATATATTGATCTAGCCTCGATTCCCAGTGAACTGGCCCACGTCGTTCCACTACACTGCCATGGCGACAGTGACCAATTGAATACTGAAATGTAGAGGCTAAGGAACGTTCAATATTGCTGGAAGGAGGGGAGGTGGAGAGATCTGGGTCGTTTTAACTGTTGACTCGGAGAGTCTTCTTGGCTGGCTGTTGTTGCAATATCACCTTCCTTCTCTCCGTCTTACAGAGATAAACGCCACAGCAACTTCATCACCACCATCCTGAACATGTTGATACCACAGTCTTTCGACGTTGTTTTCACAGTAACTTATCACTTCGTAGACACTTATCTAAACCAACATTTCTAGTTTTGGGATATTTTATAGTTTTTTTATATTTCATTATTTATATTTTACCACAGGTGAACAGCACAACGGGAGAGGATCAGGTCATTGATAGACTCGCGGGGGAGAGTGTTCTTACTATTTACCTTCTCTCCATGCAACAGAAGCACTGGATGGGACACAACATCACTGCCATCGCAATCAGTCTGACCATGTACTGCTACGATGTTCATATCAGGACAACTTAATCTATTGGTTGTATCTTTGAGGCTATCTCTTAATATAGACGTATAAAGGGATGAACAGTACAACAACACCAGTCTAGCCATGTACTGGAGATAGTGAATCTTTAGTCTTCAGAGTAAAGGATCACTTGAACTTCCACCTAAGAGTAATAGAACTAAGACTCTTTTCCAATTATGTAAGATTTAATTTAATAGCCCAGGTGATTATTTGCTTAAATCACTGGACATACAGTTTTATTTAACTAGGCAACTAAGTTAAGAAAAAAAATCGTATTTTCAATGACAGCCTAGGAACAGTGGGTTAACTGCCTTGTTCAGGGGCAGAACAACAGATTTGTACCTTATCAGCTCGGGGATTCGATCTTACAACTTTTCAGTTTCTACTCCAATGCTCTAACCATTAGGCTACCTGCCGCCACAGGACATACAGTAACAGGCGCTTATTGGAGACAGGCTTCTATTTGAGCCAGGCTTCTATTTGAGCCAGGCTTCTATTTGAGCCAGGCGTCTATTTCCTTAATGCACACAGCTTTTGCTCGTTTGCGTAGTTTATTGTTCAATTCCAGCATTTTAATCAATTTCTTCATATCCTGTGCTGTTGTCACGTCCTGACCAGTAAAGGGGTTATTTGTTATTGTAGTTTGGTCAGGGCGTGGCAGGGGGTGTTTGTTTTGTGTGTTTCGGGTTTTTGGGTTTTGTTCTATGTTATTCTATTTCTATGTGTTTATCTAGTTTTTCTATTTCTATGTTGGGATTTTGGAACGACCTCCAATTAGAGGTATCTGGTTGTCGTTGCCTCTAATTGGAGGCCATATTTAAGTGGGTTAGTTTTCTCTTGTGTTTGTGGGTGGTTGATTCCTGTTACCACACGACAAGCGGTACCGAAGCACCAAGTCTATGTCCCCCCCCCCCCCCCATTTTTTTACACCGCTGCTACTCTCTGATGTTATCATCTATGCATAGTCACTTTAATAACTCTACCTACATGTACATATTACCAAAACTAACTGGTGCCCCCACACATTGACTCTATACCGGTACCCCCCCCCCCGTATATAGTCTTGTTATTGTTATTTTACTGCTGCTCTTTAATTACTTGTTACTTTCATTTCTTGTTCTTATCCATATTTTTTTTAACTGCGTTGTAGCTCGTAACTAAGCATTTCACTGTAAGGTCTACACCTGTTGTAGTCGGCGCATGTGACTTATACAATTTGATTTGATTTGATTACAGCCACTAGCTCCTGTAAAGACATTGATGTTGGGCCATTCAGCTACTGGCGAATAAAAAAGACAACATCATCTGTCCTATCCTGAAGACATTGACATGACGTTACATGGTAGATCACCCCAGTACAGTATAGTTCCCCCAGGGGATCTGTGTGAGTCCAAGGCACTGAGATAGATATCAAAGAGACTGCAGTTATCCCCTGATCTCTCCTGCAGCTTTCCAGAGGAGGGTCGAGACCAGCTACATGCTGTGACGAGTGACTGCAGTGACAGCTCAGACAGAGGAAGGTTCTGTCTCTACCTTAAAATGTGTCCTTTCCTCATCTCTCTTACCTGAAAGAACTGACCAGGACCGATGTGCTTCCACCATATTATTTTCACCTGTCAATGTCAAGTATTTTCAAATCAGTGCAGGAGAGGAGAGGAGGGCGGAGACCAGTTGAAAGTAGCAGTAGCAGCTGCATGCTGTGAAGCTTGACTGCAGTTACAGCTCCCACATGGTGTTTCAGCTCTAATACACTACAGTCTTTTACAGTGACAGCACATACAAAGACAGGCTCTACCATAAGCCATCTGTGGACTGGTCACTCCACGACAGGTAAGCAAGTCTAGACTAGCTCCTATATGGGGAGGTCGGCCAACAGACCACCAGCAAGTTCATCTATCCGATTTTGTTTCAGTGTATTTCACTTTAGCTCATTAGAGAAGCAAAGTGTTAAGAGAAGTGTTAAGCTTTTACTGCAGTGGGCTAAATCAGGGTCAGACGGAGTGTTTCTGGGTAGTCTTAATCAAATCTACTTTGAACCAAAAGTATACACCTCACACACATGGTTACACTTGTACCATTTCAGATAAATCATTGAAATGTATTCAATTTTGATTGAATCCCAATATTACACTTTATATACATCACAGAAGACTGAAATATAACAAAACTGTTTGACAAAGAAACACCGGATTTTCAGCGTTTTATTTTTTATTTATGTTAATTAATTATGAAATTATTAGAAACATTAATAATATTCCACCCATGAAGCCACTAGGTCATTTGACTGCAGGAAATGGCTACAGAGTTCGAAAGAGACTACACATTAGAGCCAATGATTAAAGCTGGAGTGACTGGAGTCCCTACTAAATACTCTGTACAGATGTAGGATCTTAATTTGGTCAACCTGTTGCATGAGAACTTTCCTGCAATGCAGGATTATTTTTTTTTACTTTTGAGGTTTAAAAAAGCTTCTAAAATTTGAAAATTCCACAAAAATGTCAGACTTGATTTTCCCTTATGAACAATGTATCAACCCCTACAAAAACGTCCATTAATTATAATCCACATTTCCTGTTGCTTTAGGATTATTTTCTTGCTGTAGCAAACTGGCTCAAATGAAGATCATACATCTGTATGTGTCTGCATACATAAAACTTAAATTAAACACAGAGTCTCCAATAGCAGCGTGTTCCTTCTAATAGTTTTTAATCGGCAGTATGAAACTGCTAGCCATTGGCTGCTAACAGCTGACAACTGATAACTGGGAAAACACAGTCAATCATTTCGGGAGTACAGACCCCAATAAATTGTCCGATCACCCTCTAGTGGCAAAAAATCTGCCGAAAATGCACAGTCAAAGAGGAGAATAATTGTTCTGTCTAGGAAGGTTTTTTTGGTTTGAAATAGAGGCATGTTAAGACAAAATCAGCGTGGCAGAGTGTGTAAATGATAACACAGCTGTAACACACGTCGTTGTAGGTAGACCAAAATGCAGCGGGTATATTTATCATCTTCTTTTATTGAAGGAAAAACACTTACACAAAACAAACAACGAAAACAGTCCCGTAAGGTGCACAGACTAAACAGGAGCAGAGAGAACAGTCTATGACTAGAGTGGCTGGAGTCTGACAATTTTTAGGGCCTTCCTCTGACATCGCCTGGTATAGAGGTCCTGGAACGCAGGAAGCTTGGCCCCAGTGATGTACTGGGCCGTTCGCACTACCCTCTGTAGTGCCCTGTGGTTGGAGGCTGAGCAGTTGCCATACCAGGCAGTGATGCAACCAGCCAGGATGCTCTTGATGGTGCAGCAGTAGAACCTTTTGAGGATCTGAGGACCCATGCCAAATATTTTCAGTCTCCTGAGGGGGAATAGGTTTTGTCGTGCCCTCTTCACGACTGTCTTGGTGTGCTTGGACCATGTTAGTTTGTTGGTGATGTGGACACCAAGGAACTTGAAGCTCTCAACCTGCTTCACTGCAGCCCCGTCGATGAGAATGGGGGCATGCTCCATCCTCTTTTTCCTGTAGTCCACCATCATCTGTTTTGTCTCGATCACGTTGAGGGAGAGGTTTTGTCCTGGCATCACACAGCCAGGTCTCTGACCTCCTCCTTATAGGCTGTCTCGTCATTGTCGGTGATCAGGTTTACCACTGTTGTGTCATCGGCACATTTAATGATGGTGTTGGAGTCGTGTTTGTCCATACAGTCATGAGTGAACAGGGAGTACAGGAGGGGACTGAGCACACACCTCTGAGGGGTCCCTGTGTTGAGAACCAGCGTGGCGGGTATGTTGTTACATACCCCTACCACCTGGGGGCGTCCCGTCAGGAAGTCCAGGTTCCAGTTGCAGAGGGAGGTGTTTAGTCCCAGGGTCCTTAGCTTAGTGATGTGCTTTGTGGGCACTACGGTGTTGAACGCTGAGCTGTAGTCAACGAATAGCATTCTCACATAGCTGTTTCTTTTGTCCAGGTGGGAATGGGCAGTGTGGCGTGCGATTGAGATTGCATCATCTGTGGATCGGTTGGGGCGGTATGCAAATTGTTGTGGGTCTAGGGTTTCTGGGATAATGGTGTTGATGTGAGACATGACCAGAGCCGGTGCAGTACGATTCGATCTTAGTCCCTTATTGATGCTTTGCCTGTTCGATGGGTCGTCGGAGGGATTTCGTATAAGCTTCCGGGTTAGAGTCCCACTCCTTGAAAGCGGCAGCTCTAGCCTTTAGCTCAGTGCGGATGTTGCATGTAATCCATGGTTTCTGGTTGGGGTAAGTACGTATGGTCACTGTAGGGACAACGTCATCAATGTACTTATTGATGAAGCCAATGACTTATGTGGTGTACACAGACTGGAACATATTCCAGTCTGTGCTAGCAAAACAGTCCTGTAGCTTAGCATCTGCTTCATCTAACAACTTTTTATTGATCTAGTCACTGTTGCTTCCTGCTTTAATTTGTGAGGGTAAGCAGGAATCAGGAGGATAGAATTATGGTCAGAGTTGCCTAATGGAGGGAGAGCTTTGTATTCATCTCCGTGTGTGGAGTAAAGGTGGTCTAGAGTTTCCCCCCCCCCCCCCCCCTGGTTGCACATTTAACATGCTGATAGAAATATTGTAAAACGGATTTAAGTTTCCCTGCATTATAGGCCCCGGCTACTAGGAGCGCCCCCTCTGGGTGAGCATTTTCTTGTTTGCTTATGGCGGAATATTTATATGCATATCCTAGCTTCTGGGCCTGAGTAGCAGGCAGTTTATTTTGGGCACGCTTTTCATCCGGAGGTGAAAATAGTGCCCCCTACCCAAGTGAAGTTAAAGGAAAAAAAGGATTCTGCCAGTCTGTGGTGAGTAATCGCAGTCCAGATGTCCAGAAGTTATTTTTGGTCATAAGAGACGGTACAAAATACATTATGTACAAAATAAGTTCAAAAATAAGTTACAAACAACGCAAATAAACACACCAAAAACACAATCGGTTGGGGACATGTAAAACGTCAGCCTTCTTCTCCGGCGCCATGGTTACTACTGGCCCTACATCAATGTCTTTACAGGAGCTGGTGGCTGTAATGGCCCCACATCAATGTCTTTACAGGAGCTGGTGGCTGTACTGGCCCTACATCAATGTCTTTACAGGAGCTGGTGGCTGTAATGGCCCTACATCAATGTCTTTACAGGACAGATTATGTATTTTTTTCGCCCTTTGGCTGCAATGACTGCACATAATCCATGGGCCATGGAACACAAGCTGGTTGATAGATAGGCATGAAACGTTGCGTTGACATCACCCCTGAAACAATGTGTTGAATGACAACCAGCTAGCCCTTCAGTAGTTTATCTTAGTACTCTTGACAGTTCAGACATATCTCGCTAGCTATGCTATAGAATCTTGAGTGTCAATCTGCGTCGCCGCTAAATGTCACACAAAATGGGTAATTGCTGTAAAATAACACTATTCCCTTTATAGTGCACAACCTTTTATACAAGGGCTCATAGGGTAGTAGTACACTACTTTGTATACCAGGGCTCATAGGGTAGTAGTGCACTTCTTTGTATACCAGGGCTTATAGGGTAGGTGTGGAAAACTTTGTACACCAGGGCTCATAGGGTAGTAGTGAACTTTAAAAGGGAAATGGTGACATTTGGGACTAACACCTTGATTCTCCTCTTAGATTTCCAACCTCGAGTGCATTTCAGTTTTAGAACTCTCCAGCTTTATCTGTCCATGAGCCCACGGACTCTCTGCATTGACAGACTAGTACATCTGACATGACAATAGCATTGGTATGCTACAAGCAACTCTACACACTCCTTCAGCTGCTGATCAGAATATATAAGCATGCACGCACACACACACACTTCAGGGCTGCAAACCAACATGTTGCTTGGGTCAGGTACCCAGAGATTACATTTGATCAACATACATGTATGGCCTTCAATACAAGACAGAACAGGCCTGTAGAATAATAATCCTATCTATCATATATACTGTAGGTGAACTGTAGAATATTGGATCCACCTCTGGTGTGATGAAACTGCACGGTGTGATGAGACTTTACGGTGTGATGAGACTGTACAGTGTGATGAGACTGTACGGTGTGATGAGACTGTACGGTGTGATGAGACTGTACGGTCTGAATGGAAGACTGGTGTGATGAGACTGTACAGTGTGATGAGACTGTACATTGTGATGAGACTGTACGTTGTGATGAGACTGTACAGTGTGATGAGACTGTACAGTGTGATGAGACTGTACGGTGTGATGAGACTGTACGGTGTGATGAGACTGTACGGTCTGAATGGAAGACTGGTGTGATGAGACTGTACATTGTGATGAGACTGTACGGTGTGATGAGACTGTGTAGGTGTGATGAGTCCGTACGGTGTGAAGAGACCGTACGGTGTGAATATACAGAAGAAGAGAGAGCATCGAAGTAGAGGGTACACACGCTTAGTCTTTACATTTATTGATTTCAATATACAGTAGTTCAGCTAGCAGACCTTTCTGCTGCTGCCTTTGTCAGGGATGCTAGGAGTCTAGTCAGAAAGCAAATGATTGGACATAGAGGAATGAGAAAGATTCAAAAAGAGGGAACATTCTGTACTCATACAGTGCCTTGCAAAAGTATTCATCCCCCTTAGCATTTTTCCTATTTTGTTGCATTACAACCTGTAATATAAAATTATTTTTATTTGGATTTAATGTAATGGACGTACACAAAATAGTCCTAATTGGTGAAGTGAAATGAAAAAAATAACTTTAATCTTTAAAAAAAATACAGAAAAGATGTGCATGCATATGAATTCAACCCCTTTGCTATGAAGCCCCTAAATAAGATCTGGTGCAACCAATTACCTTCAGAAGTCACATAATTAGTTAAATAAGGTCCACCAATGTGCAATCTAAGTGTTGCATGATCTGTCACATAATCTCAGTATATATATATATATATACATTTATATATATATATACATATACATATATACATATACATATACATATATATACATATATACATATATATACATATATACATATACATATATATATATATATATATATATATATATATATATATATACACCTGTTCTGAAAGGCCCCCAGAGTCTAACTAAGCAAAGGGGCACCACCAAGCAAGCAGCACCTCGATGACCAAGGAGCTCTCCAAACAGGTCAGGGACAAAGTTGTGGAGAAGTACAGATCAGGGTTGGGTTATAAAAGAATATGCGAAACTTAGAACATCCCACGGAGCACCATTAAAACCATTGTTTAAAAATGGAAAGAATATGGCACCACAACAAACCTGCCAATAGAGGGTCGCTCACCAAAACTCATGGATCAGGCAAGGAGGGCATTAATCAGAGAGGCAACAAAGGTACCAAAGATAACCCTGAAGGAGCTGCAGAGCTGGAGCATCTGTCCATAGGACCACTTTAAGCCGTACACTCCACAGAGCTTGCTTTACGGAAGAGTGTCCAGAAAAAAAGCATTGCTTAAAGAAAAAAATAAGCAAACACGTTTGGTGTTCACCAAAGGGCATGTGGGAGACTGCCCAAACATATGAAAGTAGGTACTCTGGTCAGATGAGACTAAAATTGAGCTTTTTGGCCATTAAGGAAAATGCTATGTCTGGTGCAAACCCAACACCTCTCATCACCCCGAGAATACCATCCCCACAGTGAAGCATGGTGGTGGCAGCATCATGCTGTGGGGATTTTCTTCATCAGCAGGGACTGGGAAACTGTTCAGAATTGAAGGAATGATGGATGGCACGAAATACAGGGAAATTATTGAGGGAAACCTGTTTCAGTCTTCCAGAGATTTGAGAATGGGATGGAGGTTCACCTTCCAGCAGGACAATGGCCCTAAGCATACTGCTAAAGCAACACTCGAGTGGTTTAAGGGGAAACATTTCAATGTCTTGAAATGGCCTAGTCAAAGCCCAGACCTCAATCCAATTGAGAATCTGTGGTATGACTTAGAATTGCTGTACATCACTGGAACCCATCCAACTTGAAGGAGCTGGAGCAGTTTTGTCTTGAAGAATGGGCAAAAATCTCAGTGGCTAGATGTGCCAAGCTTATAGAGACATACCCCAAGAGACTTGTAGCTGTATTTTCTGCAAAAGGTGGCTCTACAAAGTATTGACTTTGGGGGGGTGAATAGTTATGCACATTCAAGTACTCTGTTTTTTGTCTTATTTCTTGTTTGTTTCACAATAAAAAATATTTTGCATCTTCAAAGTGGTAGGCATGTTGTGTAAATCAAATGATACAAACCCCCCAAAAATCCAGGTTGTAAGGCAACAAAATAGGTAAAATGCCAAGGGGGTGAATACTTACGCAAGCCACTGTATTGGACTGTTCACTGCTACTGACCAAGAACGTAAAGCACACAGAATTTGAATGAATGGAACACACACAAAGAATGGAACACACGAAGAATGGAACACACACAGAATGGAACACACACAGAATGGAACACACACAGAATGGAACAGACACAGGATGGAACACATACAGAATGGAACACACACAGAATGGAACACACACAGAATGAAACACACACAGAATGGAACACAGACAGAATGGAACACACCCAGAATGGAACACACACGGAATGGAACATACTCAGAACATAATGTACACAGAACGTAACATACACATAATTTGATGTAAATGGAATGTGACACAGCGTTGTTGTAAAGTTTACACACATGGAAAAAATACTTTAGTATACTATTGTCTAAATACTGTAGTATTACTATATGTATATACTATAGTATTCACTGTAGTGTTTTTGTGGACATGGCTGTGGTATACTATAGTATTCACTGTAGTGTTTTTACATACATGACTGTAGCACATTGTAGTAACACCTGCCGACTAGGGTTAGCTAAAATGGCACAACTACCAGACTACACCAGTTACTGTTTAATGAGGAGAACACCTCAACCAGCCAGTTACTGTTTAATGAGGAGAACACCTCAACCAGCCAGTTACTGTTTAATGAGGAGAACACCTCAACCAGCCAGTTACTGTTTAATGAGGAGAACACCTCAACCAGCCAGTTACTGTTTAATGAGGAGAACACCTCAACCAGCCAGTTACTGTTTAATGAGGAGAACACCTCAACCAGCCAGTTACTGTTTAATGAGGAGAACACCTCAACCAGCCAGTTACTGTTTAATGAGGAGAACACCTCAACCAGAACATAAGACACAGGTTGGTGATTGAGTTGGGTCAACAGGTCTGAGCAATGCAATGGACCAGATCTTATTATTTGCTGGTGTAGTGTCTCTCGCAGTCTTTCTCTCTATCAAATCCATTCAAATTGCATCCAAAATAGATAATCCTGTTCTAGATTGATATATAGCCCTCTCTCTCTCTCTCTATATATATATATATATATATATATATATATATATATATATATATACATACACGGGTTATGCATAATAAACCTCTGTCTCTTGCGCAATATGCACGCACCTGTGCTCCGCTGGCCTCTCCTCAGAAAACACCCTTTAGCTATTGGAATCCTACGCAGGAAAAGCTAGACTAGAATAGCTTGCTGGACATTATTTTATGCTGAATGTTAAATACAGCAGCCAATAGAACTCACGGGTAGTTTGAAAGAAGAGTGAACGCGTGACGGCGGTAGGCTACAGCAGTTATTTATTCAGACCCATAACCATTTAATCTTGGTGAAGAAAGCCTTCTGCATCTAATTCTAGTCCTATATTATTCATGGATGTCATTAGAATGATGAAGATAAGGACATCTAAACCTATTTCATTTAACTGTTGAAAGCAAGGTAGGAATTATTATTATTATATATATATTTTTTACCTTTATTTAACCAGGAAGTGCTCATTGAGATTTGAAATCTCTTTTTCAAGAGCGTCCTGGCCAAGATAGGCAGCACCAAGCCATTACACAATTACAGACAGACAACATGAAAAACTACAAGTAATCTAGTAAAAACCATGGAAATCACAGGAGTATAACAACATCATAAAACAGAAAATTAAAAAAACATTGACAAGTCAAGGAATCAGTCTAAAAATCCTTCATCAATGATTTAAAAACACCAATCAGGACATTCTTCCAGTTTAAAACTATTTTGTAATGCGTTCCAAGCTGATGGCGCAGAGTACATAAAAGCCCTTTTACCAAATTCAGTTCGGACATTTGGAACAGTTAGCAGGATAAAGTCCTGCGAAAGAGGAGAGTAACCACCACATTTCTGAACAATAAAAATGGCCAAATAAAATGGTAGTAAACCCAAAATGGCTTTGTAAATAAAAGTATACCAGTAACTGAGCCTACGAGTGACTAGAGAAGTCCAGCCAACCCTGGTATACAAAGTGCAGTGGTGCATAAGGGTTTTGCAGTTTAAAATAAATCTCAATGCTCAATGGAAAATGGTGTCAATTGATCTCAAACACTGAACAGAAGCATTCATATATAAAATATCACCATAGTCTAGCATAGGCATAAATGTAGCTGATACTAGCCTCCTTCTGGCTTCAAAAGAAAAACAGGCCTTCCTAAAATATTCCTAAAATAAAATTCGAACTTCAGCTTACAATTCTTTGTAAGTTGTTGAATATGCAATTTAAGAGTGGCCGTCATCAATTAAAATTCCAAGATATTTATGAGGTTACAGCCTCAATCTCATTGCCCTGACAGGTAGTAATAGGTGAAAGGTTCACAGGTCTATTTCTTGCTTTAGAAAACCCCATTAGTTTAGTTTTGTCAGCATTGAGGATGAGCTTCAATTGACACAAGGTATGTTGAACAGTATAAAAAGCAGTTTGCAAGTTCTGGAAAGCATTTGTGAGAGACGAGGCACAACAATAAATCAAATCACATATGTCACATATGCTGAATACAACAAGTGTAGACCTTACCGTGAAATGCATAACAGCATTATCAGCATAAAAGGGAAGTAAATTATTTATATAAATCGTGAATAAGAGGGGACCAAGTACAGAGCCCTGGGGCACAGCATTACAAACAGACAATTTAACAGACGTGAGCCCATCAAATTGAGTGCACTGAGTTCTATCAGACAGATAGTTAGCAAATCAAATCAAATCAAAGTTTATTTGTCACGTGCGCCGAATATCATAGGTGTAGACCTTACAGTGAAATGCTTACTTACAGGCTCTAATCAATAGTGCCAAAAAAAACATTCAGCTGCATGCTCTGAAAGAACTACGCTCAATAATCTCTGCCTCAGTATTGCGTGATGTATCAAAAGCCTTAGAGAGATCAATAAAAAGTGAGACAGTGCTGTTTTTTTGTCAATGTCTTCAGTGATATCATTTAAAACCTCCATGGCTGCTGTAATTGTAATATGCTTCTTGCTGAATACCGATTGGTACATTGATAAAATAGAGTTAGTGTATAAAAACGATTTTAGCTTTTTACTAAGAAGGGTTTCAAGTATTTTCACCAGGGGTTATAGCTTTGAGATTGGCCTATAATGATTTAATAGAGTTGGATCTCCCCTTTTTAAATGTGGTAGGACAAATGCTGATTTCCAGATCCTTGGAATTTCATTACATCCCAGGGTTAAATTGAACAGATATGTAAGTGGTTCAGCTATGAAATCAGTTTGCAGTTTTAAGAAGCAGTGATCAGGAGATTGCAGGACCTGCAGCCTTTTTCTGATCTAAGGATTTCAGTGCATTATGTACCTGCTACACTGAGAAAGGTAAAAAGCTAAAAATTGGACTGGATCTCACCGGTTCATCCACACAGGGTTGTACAGAGACAGAGGACACTGAATCAAACAGCCTACCAGATGACACAAAGTTGCTCATTGAAACAATTCAGCATTTCAGTTTTGTCATATACAGCAAGAGTCCTTCAATACACATGGTGGTATTTCAATAACATTACTGTTACCAGACATAGACTTAATAGCCTTCCAAAACTTTCTAGGATCATTCAGGTTATCAGTGGTAACAGACATAAAATATTCAGACTTGGTCTTCCTGAGAAGAGAAGAACAGTTATTTCGTAGCTGCCTAAAAAGAAGCCAATCAGCATCAGAACATGATTTCCTTGCTTTAGCCCAGGCTAGATTACGGTTGTGAATAATACAAGACAGCTCAGAAGAAAAACACAGATTATCCTGCCCTTTAACTCCGTGTTGTAGATATGTGGTAGTGGAATAGGGGCCTGAGGGCACACACTTAAAAAAAAAAGTATTATTTTTTTTATTTAACTAGGCAAGTCAGTTCAGAACAAATTCTTATTTTCAATGACAGCCTAGGAACACTGGGTTAACAGCCTTGTTCAGCGGCAGAATGACAGATTTTTATCTTGTCAGCTCGGGGATTCGATCTTGCAACCTTTCGGTTACTAGTTCAATGCTCTAAACACTAGGCTACCTACCTGCCACCCCATAGTGTGTTAGCCCACTTAGTGTGTTGTGAAATCTGTTATGAATGTATTGTAATGTTTTTTAAATTGTATAACTGCCTTAATTTTGCCGGACCCAGGCAGTTTCCACATCAGGAATAAGCTCAATCTTGCTCCAGTCAAAATAAAACAAATCATGAAAGAAATTAAACCTCTTAAAATGTCTCTTACGAATAAAGCGTTGGTTTGTCTTAGGAACCTTAATATTTCTACCAGCAACAACAGCACAATGGTCACTTGAATCAGTACAGAAAACACAAACCGCAGAATATTTATGTGGAACATTTGTCAATATCAAGTCAAGAAGGGTATATTTCTCTGGACGTTTGAGATTTGGGCAGGTGGGTGAGTTAATCAACTCATAGAATTACAATACATCAGACATCAAGATCATTTCACTGTAAAGAAGTTTAGACATAAGGTGCATCAGAGAAGAAGAAAATGTACAGGGGGGTATATAACAGCCAATCACAGTTATAGAGAGCAGAGGGGGGGTGTCTATAACAGCCAATCACAGTTATAGAGGGAACCTTTGAAACCTCAAGATTCAAAGCAAGAAATTCCAACTGTTTATAAATAGTGTCAGTCTTTGCAAGGAATTTAGTCTTTACATTAATAGCCACACCCCCACCAAACTCGATCAGTGCAATAATTACAATGTGCAATACACATCGAGCGCAATACACAACAAATATCCTTATCAAGAACAGACTCGCTGAGCCAGGTTTCAGAAAACACAATTACATCAGCATCAGTTGATTTAGCCCAAATCCGGACTCCATCAGTTTTAGACAACAGGCTGCGTACATTTAAATGAAAAATACCAAGACCAGATCTAGATTTAAAATCAGAGGGGGTTTGGAGACATTGCATATCAGGGCCAGGGTTAGGTTACATGTTACCTGATCTAAAACAAAATAAGAATAACTAGGCACCTCTTAACCTTGCACGGCTTCTCTTTTTTAAGAGACCTACCTCAAGCGAATTCTACAAGTGAGTTTCCAGACAATACAAAACAGTCATTTTAAAACAATTAGACTTTGGTAGTGACACAAGTGTGTACTGTTCACATCATGACACAAATGCATCGGCACTTGGACGAGTGGACCGAGTGGAAAATAGCTAGTTCCCGCAGACACAATGTCTAATGGAGGGCAGAGCACATTGTCAGTTGTACTCACCCAGCGACAATGTTAGTTTTCTCCAGAGTTCAGTAAAGTCGGTGCGCAAAGCAATACCACGAAAATTGTCATTTTCTCTGAGAGATGTAAGAAATAGAGGCCAAGGAAAGGTAAGGCGAGAGATGGACTGTGTGTATGTATGAGTCTGTATGTGAGTGTGCGTGCATGAGTAGATTGGGGGTGTGGGTCGATTGAGAGAACGGGTTGGGGATTGTTGAGCTGCCGCTGACAGCCAGGTGAAGAAGAGCAGATTGGACAAGACTCCGCGGAGGGAAAGCAGAGGATGGAACCCAGGCCAGCCAGAGAGAGGTTTTAAAATGTTTTTATTTAACCTTTATTAACTAGCGGAGTCAGTTAAGAACAAATTCTTATTTACAATGACGGCCCACCAAAAGGCAAAAGGCCTCCTGCGGGGACGGGGCTGGGATGAAAAAAATTAAAAATATATAAATATAGGACAAAACACACATCACGACAAGAGAGGCAACACAACACTACATAAAGAGAGACATAAGAGGGTTACTTTGGTAAACTTTGAGTAGGGAAGTGAAAATAGCGATACATACATATATTTTTTACCTGAGTTGAGGGAGACCTGTGATCTTTACACCAGTAAAATTAAATAGTTTGCACTAAATCAAATCAAATTTTATTAGTCACATGCGCCAAATACAACCTTAGAGTGAAATGCTTACTTACAAGCCCCTAACCAACAAAGCAGTTTAAAAAAATACAGATAAGAATAAGCGATAAAAGTAACAAGTAATTAAAGAGCAGCAGTGAAATAACAATAGCGAGACTATATACAGGGGGGTACTGGTACAGAGTCAATGTTATTTGAGATAGTATGTACATGTAGGTAGAGTTATTAAAGTGACTATGCATAGATGACAACAGAGAGTAGCAGTGGTGTGAGGGGGGGTCACTGCAAATAGTCTGGGTAGCCATTTGACTAGAAGTACAGGAGTCTTATGGCTTGGGGGGTAGAAGGTGTTTAGAAGCCTCTTGGACCTAGACTTGGCGCTCCGGTAGCGCTTGCCGTGCGGTAGCAGAGAGAACAGTCTATGACTAGGGTGGCTGGAGTCTTTGACAATTGTTAGGACCTTCCTCTGACACCGCCTGGTATAGAGGTCCTGGATGGTAGGAAGCTTGGCCCCAGTGATGAAGGCCACACAAGCTCACAGAATGGGACCACTGAGTGATGAAGCATGTAAAAACTGTCTGTCCTCGGTTGCAACATTCACTACAGAGTTCCAAACTGCCTCTGGAAGCAACGTCAGCACAATGACTGTTTGTCAGGAGCTTCTTGAAATGGGTTTCCATGGCAGAGCAGCCGCACACAAGCCTAAGATCACCATGCGGAATGACAAGCGTCGGCTGGAGTGGTGTAAAGCTTGCTGCCATTGGACTCTGGAGCAGTGGAAATGCATTCTCTGGAGTGATGAATCACGGTTCACCATCTGGCAGTTTGACGGACGAATCTGGGTTTGGCGGATACCAGGAGAACGCTACCTGACCCAATGCATAGTGCCAACTATAAAGTTTGGTGGAGGAGGAATATTGGTCTGTGTCCACATACTTTTGATCATGTAGTGTGTACATGCATTAGCTCACTATAAATGCATTTTGTCCTAATCTATGGATTTCACATAACTGTAAATACAGATATGCATCTGTTGGTCAGAGTGGGCCTCAGGATCTCATCATGGGTTTTTTGTGCATTCAAATTGCCATCAATAAAATGCAATTGTGTTCGATGTCCGTTGCGTATGCCTTCCCATACCATGACCCCACCGCCACCATGGGGTACTGTGTTCACAACGTTGACATCAGCAAACCGCTCACCCACACAACACCATACACGTGGTCTGTGGTTGTGAGGCCGGTTGGAAGTACTGCCAAATTCTCCAGAATGAAATCGGAGGCGGCTTATAATAGAGAAACAGCTCTGGTGGACATTCCTGCAGTCAGCATGCCAATTGCACCCTCCCTCAAAACTTGAGACATCTGTGGCATTGTGTTGTGTTACAAAACTGCTAATTTTAGAGTGGCCTTTTATTGTCCCCAGCACAAGGTGCACCCGTGTAATGATCATGCTGTTTAGTCAGCTTCTTGATATGCCACACCTGTCAGGTGGATGGATTATCATTGGCAAGGGAGAAATTCTCACTAACAGGGATGTAAACAAATGTGTGCATAACATTTGAGAGAAATAAGCTTTTTGTGCATACGGAACATTTCTGGGATCTTTTATTTCAGCTCATGAAACATGGGACCAACACTTTACATGTTCAGTTTTATATTTTTGTTATATGTATTTGAAAAAGAATGGTATCAATTATGAACCCTTCATTTATTTAGTAACTAACTAAGAACACATTATCTTTTAATAACAACAAGGACCTGGGGAAGAGGTACATGGGAGGAGAGAGGGGATGAATCAGTTAATGAGAAGCCGGGGATGATAAGAACTGCATCACAAATGGCACTCCATCCTATTTCCTCTATAAATAGGGAATAGGGTGCCATTTGGGATGCTGAGATTGTATAAAAATGTAAGTTAGTTCAAAAAGAGGAAGGAGGAGGAGATGGGAGGGGGACCGGAACATGGGAACAACAGGGAGGTGTCAAGACCTTGAAGATAATATCTGCCAAGTCTACAACGACTTCGTTATACCACTCTCTCCTTCAAACACAAGCACAATGTGGCTACTTTATGTGGCCTGTTGCCTCTCTCTCTCTTTCAATTCAATTAAAATTTAAGGGGCTTTATTGGCATAGGAATCTCTTTTTCTCTATTTTCTTCTCTCTCTCATTTTAGCACAGCCGTCACAGACACTATCCTGTCCAGTAAGTTACTGATGGACAGACTACTTAAAACACTTCCCTCTCTCTCTCTATCTCTCTTAAGACTGCCCTAAGTCAAGGACATCTCAATGTGACTGACTGTTTCACTGACTGACCGACTGTTTCACTGACTGACCGACTGTTTCACTGACTGACTGACTGACTGTCTGACCGACTGTTTCACTGACTGACTGACTGACCGACTGTTTTACTGACTGACTGACTGTTTCACTGACTGACCGACTGTTTTACTGACTGACTGTTTCATTGACTGACTGTTTTACTGACCGACTGTTTCACTGACTGACCGACTGTTTTACTGACTGACTGTTTCATTGACTGACTGTTTTACTGACCGACTGTTTCACTGACTGACCGACTGTTTTACTGACTGACTGTTTCATTGACTGACTGTTTTACTGACCGACTGTTTCACTGACTGACCGACTGTTTTAGTGACTGACTGACTCTACTGACTGAATGTTTCACTGACTGACTGTTTCACTGACTGACTGACTGACTGACTGTTTCACTGACTGACTGAATGACTGTTTCACTGACTGACTGTTTCACAAACCGAATGACTGTTTCACTGATTGACTGTTTCACTGACTGACTACATGATATTGTCCTTTATGAAAGCCAAGGTGAAACAGGATATGCTGAAAAGATCTTGAGACAGAGCGGGTGATGACAGTGCTCTCTCTTACGTTTTGAGCTCTGTCAATGACTTACCCTGTCCACATTTACCAACCTCTGCGGTAGCCTATTCTCATGTTAAAGTGGCATGAAGGAAAGATATGAGAAGTGAAAATCTAATCATTTTACATGCAAAATCATTTCTGTGCCGCTTCCCTTGTCACTTTCTCGACATGATTATCACTACATCTCCATTTAGGTGTGAAAGAAACATACAATGTTATCTAAACAAATAGCAGTACCTTTCTTTGGGGCTCTCAGTCTACCTACACAGAGACAGTGTCTAAGGAGGACAGATAGCCAATGCACATTATAGTCAGTATAGACATTCTACTCACATACAATTCATATTGAAATGCTTAGACACACATCTCAATCATAATAATTAGTCTGTGACGTGTGTGTGTGTGTCAGTCCAGGCGAGGCAATAAAAAAACAAAAAAAAGTAAGGATTTGATAACTCGTCACCACCACAACCTAATATGGATCATTTAACGTAGTATAGTATAGTAAATATAGCTTACAAAAGAGAGCAAAATGGTTTACTGCACCAATGCCAAATATATTAACCATTTTATTATGTTCATATTTTTTCACAGCGAATCAAGCTTTATTGACAGCACAGATGAAGAACAGGAAAGGGATATTTGTATTACTGACAAACAGATTCTATATAGTACTTCTCATTCTGTGTGTACTTTTCACGTTGTAATACCGCCTACTACAGATGTAGAATCTTAATTTGATCACCATGTTACAGAACTTTTCTGCAATGCAGGAAATGTGAAACTTGTAGTGTGTGTGTGTGAGGTTTATAAAGGATCGTAATTTCCATTTTTTTTCCCCTTATGAACAATGTATAATTATAATCCACACAATAATTCACATTTCCTGTTGCTGCAGGATTATTTTCCTGCTGTAGCAAACTGTCTGAAATGTATATCTGACATCTGTAGGCTAGACCTATCTCTTAGAACCAGTCAACTCTGTATGAAAAAGGGCATAGTAGAGCATAGTAAACTCATCCCAGTATAGGGAGAATGTGGCAAACATGTCATGAAAAAAAACTGTTACTTGCTGTTTACACATTTTTTTTTTTGTAGAAGACGTCCCAAACTGAACCCTATTCCCTTTATAATGCTCTACTTTTGACCAGAGCTCTATACACCCTGGTCAAACGTTGTGCACTATAAAAGGATTAGGGTGTTAGTTGGGATGTTCCCAAGTGCAATGCACCTGTGAAGTCTCTTATTATAAATCAAATCAAAGTTTATTTGTCACATGCGCCGAATACAATAGGTATTTTTCACCTCACAGTGAAATGCTTACTTACAAGTCCTTAACCAACAATGCAGTTCTATTTTTTTTAAATGTATGAATAAGAAATAAAAGTAACAAATAATTAAAGAGCAGCAGTAAAATAACAATAGCGAGGCTATATGAGGGGGCACCGGTTAGTCAAGGTAATTGAGGCAATATGCACATGTAGGTCGAGTTATTGAAGTGACTATGCATAGATAATAACAGAGAGTAGCAGCAGCGTAAAAGAGCAATGCAAATAGTCTGGGTAGCCATTTGATTAGCTGTTCAGGAGTCTTATGGCTTGGGGGTAGAAGCTGTTTAGAAGCCTCTTGGACCTACACTTGGCGCTCCGGTACCGCTTGCCGTGCGGTAGCGGAGAGAACAGGCTGTGACTAGGGTGGCTGGAGTCTTTGACAATTTTTAGGGCCTTCCTCTGACACCGCCTGGTATAAAGGTCCTGGATGGAGGAAGCTTGGCCCCAGTGATGTACTGGGCCCTACGCACTACCCTCTGTAGTGCCTTGCGGTCGGAGGCCAAGCAGTTGCCATACCAGGCAGTGATGCAACCAGTCAGGATGCTCTCGATGGAGCAGCTGTAGAGGGGAAATAGGATGGAGCAGCTGTAGAGGGGGAATAGGTTTTGTTGCGCCCTCTTCACGACTGTCTTGGTGTGCTTGGACCACGTTATTTTGTTGGCGATGTGGACACCAAGGAACTTGAAGCTTGTGTGAGTTATGTGTGTGTGAAGTGTGTTTGAGGATTGTGTGAGATGTGTGTTTGGTGTGTGTGTGAGGTGTCTGGGAGGTGTGTGTGAGGTGTTTGGGAAGTGTGTGTGTGAGGTGTGTGTGTGAGGTGTTTGGGAGGTGTGTGTGTGAGGTGTCTGGGAGGTGTCTGGGAGGTGTGGTGTGAGGTGTTGGGAGGTGTGTGTGTGAGGTGTGCGTGGGAGGTGTCTGGGAGGTGTGTGTGTGAGGTGTTTGGGAGGTGTGTGTGTGAGGTGTCTGGGGGTGTGTGTGTGTGAGGTGTCTGGGAGGTGTGTGTGAGGTGTGTGTGTGTGTGGTGTGTGTGTGTGTGTGTGTGTGTGAGGTGTCTGGGAGGTGTCTGGGAGGTGTGTGGGAGGTGTGTGTGTGTGTGAGGTGTCTGGGAGGTGTGTGTGAGGTGTGTGTGTGTGTGTGTGTGTGTGAGGTGTCTGGGAGGTGTGTGTGAGGTGTGTGTGTGTGTGAGGTGTCTGGGAGGTGTGTGTGAGGTGTGTGTGTGTGAGGTGTGTGTGAGGTGTGTGTGTGTGAGGTGTCTGGGAGGTGTCTGGGAGGTGTGTGTGTGAGGTGTCTGGGAGGTGTGTGTGTGAGGTGTCTGGGAGGTGTGTGTGTGTGTGAGGTGTCTGGGAGGTGTGTGTGAGGTGTGTGTGTGTGTGTGTGTGTGTGTGTGTGAGGTGTCTGGGAGGTGTGTGTGAGGTGTGTGTGTGTGTGAGGTGTCTGGGAGGTGTGTGTGAGGGTGTGTGTGTGAGGTGTCTGGGAGGTGGGTGTGTGAAGTGTCTGGGTGTGTGTGTGTGTGTGTGTGTGTGAGGTGTCTGGGAGGTGTCGGGGGTGTGTGGGAGTTGTCTGGGAGGTGTGTGTGTGTGAGGTGTCTGGGAGTTGTGTGTGTGTGTGTATGAAAAGGTGTGAGTTGTCTGGGAGGTGTGTGTGTGTGTGTGTTGAGGTGTGTGTGTGTGTGTGTGTGTGTGTGTGTTAAGGTGTGAATTAATGAGACACACACAGCATCGTTACACTCCAGGGATGTCTTCTGTTCTCAGTCTATTCTGGATGAACAATAAATGGCACCCTTTTCCCTATATAGAGCACACCTTTAGACCAGAGCCCTTAGACAAAATGTAGTGCACTATATAGGGAATAGGGTGTCATTTGGGATGCAAAACATATTATCTGTCAGTGTGATGTGCAATAGAATATTGGTTTGTAACAGAGTTTATAGGATCCCTGGCTATTTCTACAGAAAATTCATCTTTCTCAGATTAAACGCGTCCCTTTCTCCCTGTCTCCCTCTCAAAACGCATTGGAGAAGTTCAGAAGGGAGGGACCTTGGACTTCCTCCACCAATATGGTGGCGAAGGAGGCGAGGAGATCACCATGTTACAAAAAAAAAATGAAATGTATGTATTCACTACTGTAAGTCGCTCTGGATAAGAGCGTCTGCTAAATGACTAAAATGTAAAATGTAAAAAATGAGATGCGATGCAAGGAATCACGGAAAGACACATTTAATATAGAGTCCATGTACTGTAGAATGTAATAACATCTTCCTTGTTAGTTTAACACTCCAAGGGTATAGAATAGTGTTGATAGGGGACCACTACAAGGGTATAGAATAGTGTTGATAGGGGACCACTCCAAGGGTATAGAATAGTGCTGATAGGGGACCACTCCAAGGGTGTAGAATAGTGTTGATAGGGGACCACTACAAGGGTATAGAATAGTGTTGATAGGGGACCACTCCAAGGGTGTAGAATAGTGTTGATAGGGGACCACTACAAGGGTGTAGAATAGTGTTGATAAGGGACCACTACAAGGGTGTAGAATAGTGTTGATAGGGGACCACTACAAGGATGTAGAATAGTGTTGATAGAGGACCACTCCAAGGGTGTAGAATAGTGTTGATAGGGGACCACTACAAGGGTGTAGAATAGTGTTGATAGGGGACCACTCCAAGGGTGTAGAATAGTGTTGATAGGGGACCACTCCAAGGGTGTCGAATAGTGTTGATAGGGGACCACTCCAAGGGTGTAGAATAGTGTTGATAGGGGACCACTACAAGGGTGTAGAATAGTGTTGATAAGGGACCACTACAAGGGTGTAGAATAGTGTTGATAGGGGACCACTCCAAGGGTGTAGAATAGTGTTGATAGAGGACCACTCCAAGGGTGTAGAATAGTGTTGCTAGGGGACCACTCCAAGGGTGTAGAATAGTGTTGATAGGGGACCACTACAAGGGTGTAGAATAGTGTTGATAGGGGACCACTACAAGGGTGTAGAATAGTGTTGATAGGGGACCACACAAGAGCAGAACAAAAAAAACATTGTAAAAAAATAAACATTCTTCTAGGCTGCTAGACAATGCTGTCAAACAGTCAAAATCAATGTCAAGGTTTACTGTCAGTTAGAGACGGTATTGCACTCAGCTTTTATCTTCATACATATTCCTCGTCTTTTCGGTTGAAAGACACCGTCACCTTGCCCACACAACCCTCTCTGCAATGTCACAGCCAGAGAAAATAAATCCTTCTAATTCCTAATATGTTAGCTATAAAAAGGTAGCTTGAGGGATGTCTGGACTACACGAAAACCGACAAATACTGCTGCGTCTTACAGTGTCTTGGGTTCAATATGGGTATTGGTTATTAAAGGTTGGACTGATAGTTCTGAGTATCAAACGCATGCAGTTAAGATACATGTGTGTTGTGAGCCTAGAACTGACCAGGTGTTCAAAGAAGAGTGTCTGTCTGTCAAGGATGAAACATTAATGACGGTAGAAGAGCAAACAACCAACAAGAGATGAAAGTCACAGTAATAAATTGGTTGGAAACACTTTTTTTTTAATACAACATTTCAACATACAGTGTCTAGTGTCATAAACAATACAATGCTATTAAAACACAGAATAATACAAATTCTTTTTTTTTTTACCATGCATTCTTTACTCAAGTATTCATACGTAAGTACGACCCTCTTTTCTAGGTTGTAAGTTCCCTGTGGTCAAGGACAATTGTCAGGTTTTCTGACTCTCTTTGCATTTCATCTCTGTGTATTTATTTATTACTTATCACTTCATTTTCTCTCCTGCCCTCTTGTTTTTAGCATGTTAATTGAATGTGTGTCTGATATACGCCAACTTGTTTAAGTCAAGCCCATAACTTTTCACTGCGCTGTTGTTTTGGCAATCATTTTGTTTGCGAACCAGAGACGTCCCTATTGGTATTAGGAAGGTGGTGGGAAAACAAGTATTTCATTAACAAAATGACATAAAAATGAAGGACAAACACAGTAGAGAATGTCCCCCAGAAACCATTATGGTAAACATATTATTATTGTAATTATTATAATCATCATCAATACTATTACTATTATTATTACCATTATCATTCCAGTTGTAAGGACTCATTTACTCATGAACATAAAAACTAAATCAAGACTACATATTCTCTTTAGCGAACAACAAAATATAGTACAATCTGCCCCTCAGAGCATAGGAAGCTTTCAGTCAGTGCTGCTTGCTGCGTATGAATAAGAAATGCATTTAAGGCTGATTTGATTTGACACGCCAATCCCTAAATTTCAAATTGGCAGAAATGGAAGCTGACAAAAGTAGAATCCAAAATGGAAGCTGACGAAAGTAGAATCCAAAATGGAAGCCGATGAAAGAACAACAAAACGATGGAATAATACAGATGACATTATGATATGATCATTCCCTTCTATGTTCCAAGAACCGTACCGAAACCGAAAGGCAGCTATCTGTAATCGTATGGAACCTAACGGGTTGGATTGTACTCCTCCCTCGGCTTAAACAAAACGTATCCCCCAGGACAGCTATCGGGTTCTAAATTAAAAGAACAATGTGTTTTTGTTGAATCCATATCCTTTGCAATGCTGTTGCTAACATCTGAAATGTAACTGAAATACTGAAATGTAACAGACAGCTAAAAAGATATTCTGTCAACAAGGCATTTGAACAAGTTGTAGTGAATGACTGCTATTTCACCTTTTTACATCTTTGGTTTTTTTCTCCGTTAAACTTTCACGTAAATCAGGCCATTATATCCTCATAATTGTGGAATCAAATGGAGATTTACGCTTAATTGTGTTACGGATATGTAATTTAAGATTTGACTCAGTATAACTAAACCTGATTCTTTGCTAGTCTAGTGAAGTGACCTTAATGCTGAAGGACTACGCCACAATTTATATATATATATATATATATATATATATATATATATATATATATATATATATATATATATATATATATATATATATATAAAAACAAACAAAGGCCTGAAAGAAAATGTCCTTGTGGTGTCTACATATCTATGAATCTCAATCAAAAATCTGCATCAGTCTCCGTAATTATGTCTTTCTGTCTTTTAGTAACTACCAACTCTAATTGGGAAATACAGTGGGCTGTTTACACCTACCAGTTTCCTTCTAAAATCAAACACAGCAGAAATGACTTTGATGATGTGTGGAGACGCAGAGGAGGTATCAGCAAGTTATTTACATATTAATCAATAAGATACTGTATCTGTATTTCATGGTGCTGAGTGTGATGGAAAGGAGATTTACAACATGGTTCCAGATCAAATGTTTATCTGGTCAGATTAATAACACCAGTTTAGTGGACTATTATCCAGCTATAGTGACTGGAGTCAGGGTCTCAAAGGGCTGACAGTCAGACCTGACAGATGGACCCCATAGAGATGGTTTAGAGAACTCATCATGGATATAACCCATTTTTGAATGAAAATTGTGCTATCATAGATGCCATAATTGGACAGATACAAAGATGAGTCCTCTAACTAACTCTATGATGGATACACATTTTACTGAAACCTCTGTTGACGTTGACATGTAGACTCATCAAGGGGTAAGTGAAAGCATTAGAGAACCGATTATAACCGAAGCTCATCACTAAAAATAAAGCTATATATTATAAGGTATGGCAGCAGCAGTGTGCCAGTGTAACACATCATGATCCCCTCCGATAATTGTATAGAGGATTAGAATTTCAAACGTGTGAAGAAGGACGAATTGTCTGGACATACTGTAGATAGACGGAGACTGGCTTTCATGATAAATGCACACTAAAAAAGCAACACTTGGTATCTAGCAAAAACAAACTACATGTGGGTACATCATCATCATTATGTTGGGATCATCATCATCATTTTGGGGGGGGGAACATCATCATCATTATGCGTGTACATCATCATCATTATGTGTGAACATCATCATCATTATGCGGGTACATCATCATCATTATGTGGGTTCATCATCATCATTATGCGTGTACATCATCATTATGTGGGTTCATCATCATCATCATTATGTGGGTTAATCATCATCATTATGTGGGTTTTCTCATCACCACTCATTTTGGTAGTACACTCATCTAACCTGCATTGACCACTCACCTCCACCGGACAGCATCTTACATTATTGCAAAGGGTCACTTTCAAAGTCAAAACTCAATGGGGAAAAACATGATAATACATTTGATAATATGTCAACAACAAAAAAATCACTTGAAATAGGTGACCCATGAGAAAAGGTACATATTGAAGAATCAATTATCTACGCTAAGATTGAACGAATTGCAATACACTATTTATTTATTTCTCTATTTTTTTTTTAACAATTTGAGGCTGTATCAAAAACTTTGTAAAAAAATTAGATAGAGATTTTATCCACCATTTTGTTCAGTGTTTTCTGGTGATCTTGTTCTTCAGACCTCTCCTCTCCTCTCGTCTCCTCCCCTCCCCTCCCCTCCCAATGACCTTTGAGTTGTGAATAAAGATTGTATCCCTTTCAGGAAGTTCTAAATCACTCTCAACAGCAATGAACTGTTTCCCGCATAAACTGTGAGAACAAGAGCATCATCATCACTACATAAAAAAATAATTACTCCTTGTCTAAAATAAACTGCAGGAGGCTTTTTCCATATCTGATTTACACAAACATTTTTGAAGTATAAATACACTTAATATTATTTCAACAGGCCGATCGATAGCTATATACAGAAGACACATCGCATCACCATAAAGGCAACATGGCATTCAAATTGTCAATGTTATGATCATATTCGGATAGGGGACACATTTTAAATAATAATAATAATAAAGAGGGACATTGCATTGTACTTCCCTCTTGAATGATTTTGGGTGGCTTCGGGAAACCCAGGCAAGGTAAAAATCATTGAGCTTCAAGTCAAAACTATACATCTGATAATAACTGGGCCAGGCTGTTGTAGAATCACAGTTGTCATGGTTGCCCTACGTGCTAACATTAGCTAACGGTAATGTTTGCTTGTTTAGTCCTGACTGGGCTGGGTCTACCTACTTGGTTTACCATTCCTTTCTGATCGAGGGAGAGATCCTGTATACCTACCTACCTACCTACCTACCTACCTATCTATCTATCTATCTGAACCATCCAGATATACAGTGGATTTAAAAACAAAACTAATAAAACAAACATAACGTTTTTTAAACAAATTTCTAATGATTTATTAGGCTAACTTTGTTATGATCATCTTGACTAGACATTGTGTGAATAAGGATACAAATATACAATTAGTGTTAAAAGGCAAACCTTATTGACTCGAAACACTGACCCACCGCCTGACAAGCCACTGTGTTGTCTGTCTGGCTGGTTGCAGGGCTAGCTGCAGGGCTAGCTGCAGGGCTAGCTGCAGGGCTGGTGCAGATCCACATGATTATGTTGTTTCTGTTTTTATTCATAGAACTCTCTCTCTCTATTAAAAACCTTTTTGCCTGCAGTGTGTTTGTTTATTATCTTCTTGTATTATTCAAGATAAAATAACATAAAAAGAGTGCTGTTAAGCAAGTCGTTTGATTTCGTTTGAAGTCAGCCCGCCCCCCCCCCAAAAAAAAAAATAAAAAAAAAAATAAGCTAAACAAATACCTAAAATAAAACAAAAGCCCATTTAGTTTCAAACGGAGAACAAAAAAAAGCACTGGGACCAGAGGGGCGTGTCTTCCCAAACTAGCCATTCAGCTGTAGCCAATGAGATGACAGACTGAATAGTGTCCTTTTTGTGGCTACTGTCGCCGCGGCTAACATCTAGTTCTCCCTCCCTCCCATCTTTCCAACAACTTCAACTCAGACTCAATCAGATCACCCCAAAACCCTCCCAACCCAAAATCCAAAAGTTTGTTCCCACTTTGTCCTTCTCCTCCCACCCCTTATTTCGAAAAAGACACTGGATTGAGACCGTTACAAGTCCCCCTGCTTCCCTCCTCCTTCTCTGGAGGAGCCTGCTAAACCCTTAGGGTGGCACGTAAGGTGGTGGGGATCTGTAAGGGGTCATGTTCTTTGGACGAGATCCTTTACCTTCCATGGGTGCGGTGAAGGGGGGCGGGGGCTGGTAGGGGGGCGCGTTGGGGTCCTCGTCCCTCAGAGCCGTGTACTCACCCAGAAGGTCCTGGTTCAGGGGGGTGGTCTCTGGACTGGCCATGTTGGGGTACTCCGGTGGGGGAAGAGGGGGTTTCTCCTCCTGCAGGATGAGGGGCATGGAGGAGGACGGAGGCGGCTTGGAGTCGTCAAGCTCGTCTGCGAAGATTATGGGCACCCCCTTCTTGATGAAGGTAGCCTGATCCTCGATGGTCAGCTTGCCCTTGCGCTTCTTGCGGTAGCAGATCATGGCGATGATGCCAGCGATCAGCAAGATGGCCGCCACCACCACGGCCGGAATCACCGTGTGGAGGTAGACGTCGTCTGTGCTCTGGCGTCCGGTGCCTAGCGCTGGCGTGACAGCCGGGGGGATAGGGATAGTGATTTCACCAGGCGGGACAAACATGTAGTTCCGGCAGGCGCCCGTTCCTTTGACCTTGATGCTGATGGGTATGAAGTCCGGTTCCATGGCGGAGATGAAGGTCTGGGAGGGTCTTCCCTGGGCGTCAGAGATCCTCCTGGACATGGTCTGAATCTGCTCCTTGGGACAGGGGTTCTGCTGGAGGCTGTTGTTGGTCCACTCCACCACGATGGATCCTTTGGTGATGTTCCTCAGGGTGACCGTGCTGCTGTTGCGGTCACCGAACGAGTACGCCAGCTTCTTGATAAGCAGAATCTTCTTGTGGATGTCATTGGTCACCAGGCGAGGTTCTCCGTGTAAGCGGGCCTGGAACAGGACCGGGGACTTATCGTTGGATGCCCAGCGGTTCACACGGACCTCGAAGGCGTCGATCGCATTCAGACCTCCCTTATCGGTGGCCTGCATGAAGTACTCGTGCTTCCCAACGTGATTTGAGTCTGGAAGACCGTACAGCAGCTGGCTTGTGCTATTAAACTGTATCCAGGAGTCGTCCCCAACAACTTCGTTGTGGTTCATCCTCAAGGTCAACCTTAGTTTGTCTGTTGTACCGTCCTCCTTGTCAAAGAATGTATCGGATGGGATCTTCACTTCAAAGTATGTGCCCACGAAGGCATTGACCTGATCGATGGGGTTGCGGAGATCTGGTTTCTCATTTCTTGGGTCAGGCACGATGGACGAAGGGGTTGTGCGCCTGGCTGGTTTGGCTGTGGTGGTCTTGGGCTCCCTTGGAATCGGAGTGGTCTTCGGTCTCTTTGGTTTCTTGGTTGGCTTTCTGGTGGCAACGGTGGTGGGTGGAGGGAGTGTCGGTGTGGCTTCCACAACAGTATGCCTGGTCATGGTGGGTTGAATGGAGATGGTACTAGTGGACTCCATCACTCTGGTTGGCAGGGGTGCACCCTGAGTGGGAGTGTGGGCATAGGAGTCTCTGACACGGATTGTGGGCTTCATGGGCAAGGGCACAGGTCCTCTCATGGGTGGGGCAGAGCTGTCTGTGGGGGCAGCAATGGCAGGTGATGACAGGGTGGGTACAATGCGAATAGGGGGCTCAACAACAGACGTTGGAGGAAGCACAACAAGAACAGGGGTAGGGGTATTGTTGAGCTGGCGCCTCACCCGTTTGGGGATATGAGGCTTCTTGTTGGCGATGTGCCAACCGACCACAGGGTATCCCAGCTGAGCAGACATAGTGCCTTCTTTCGCCGGCGCCTGGACGCTGCTGATGTTGGGGACATTACTCTGGTCTAGGGAACAGCCCAGCTTCCAGGATAACAGGGCTCCGTTCTCCACCACCTTTTTGGCATTTCCCGGTCCGGCCATGAAGGCGGTCATGTCGAACAATCTGTTGTTGACCACGGGAAGTATCTTCATGTGCTGGAGCGCCACGCCAGAGAACTTCTTCATCTTACTCAGCAGCTCCACCCTCTGCCTGGAGCTCATCTTAGTGAGGTCGGCATCCAGAATCACCGTGAGCACCGTCACCGGTTCCTCTGTACCGCAGACAAACGGCTTGACCTCATTGTTGGATGCTGACTGAATGGCTAGCTGGATCGGGTCGGCGTGTTCCTCTGGGTGCACCTCAATGGAGAAGATGTCCTGGCTGCCGTTTGATGTCGAGACGGCGATGTAGTGGACACCCTTGTCCTCCTCCAGTGGTAGACCCTGTAGGATGTTGCTCTTCCAGTCCCAGTGCAGCCATGCTGGTAGCGTCTCCTTGCCTGACTCAGTTATCTAGAAAAAAACAAAGATAAACAGAGTTGATAAATCTCTTGTTTTGATGAATAATTTAAGATAGAATACAAGAAAACAAAATACAACAACAACAAGCAAAATAATAATTTTACACCCACTACATTTACCATTTCTGTTCTACCCACAGCATGACTACGTCTTTGATGATACAACTTGTTTACAATTCATTATGATACAGAAGAAGAACATAAGAGATCGAATCTTGGCTTGTTTTGATCTTTTTGGTTCATAAATAACATTTGGATAAAAATTGTATTGCACTAACATCTTTTTAAAACAGCTATTGTGCAAAACAAAATCTATAAATGTTGAGGCAATCATTAAAAATGTACAACGCTGTTACTTCACACAACTTCAACTTTCCGATTAGTGCAAATCTAGGTTTCTTGACACCTTTAAAGGTGAGAGAGAACACGATTCAACATAAAACTGTACATAAAATATCTTCCATATAACCAGTGTGGTTACGACATCTACTGTAAGTAACCTAGTTCTACTACTGGTTTAAGTCCCATGAACATTTACTGATAAGAAAGAAGGGAACAAAGAAGAGCAAGTTCCAGAGGCATCAAACTCAGGGGACGGACTATTTTCTACAAGCATGTTTCAGAGGCATCAAACTCGGGGGACGGATTATTTTCTACAAGCATGTTTCAGAGGCATCAAACTCAGGGGACGGACTATTTTCTACAAGCATGTTTCAGAGGTATCAAACTCAGGGGACAGACTATTTTCTAGAAGCATGTTTCAGAGGCATCAAACTCAGGGGATGGACTATTTTCTACAAGCATGTTTCAGAGGCATCAAACTCAGGGGACGGACTATTTTCTATAAGCATGTTTCAGGCATCAAACTCAGGGGACGGACTATTTTCTATAGGCATGTTTCAGAGGTATTAAACTCAGGAGACGGACTATTTTCTACAAGCATGTTTCAGAGGCATCAAACTCAGTGGATGGACTATTTTCTACAAGCATGTTTCAGAGGCATCAAACTCAGGGGGCAGACTATTTTCTACAAGCATGTTTCAGAGGCATCAAACTCAGGGGACGGACTATTTTCTAGAAGCATGTTTCAGTTATCAAACTCAGGGGACAGACTATTTTCTAGAAGCATGTTTCAGTTATCAAACTCAGGGGACAGACTATTTTCTAGAAGCATGTTTCAGAGGCATCAAACTCAGGGGACAGACTATCGTCTATCAATTTGTGGGATAAAATAAGACACGATCAATTCAAATAAGACTATATTGAATTTAGCCATTTGTGCATGAAACCTCTAGGCATGTTATTTAGATGGTACCTAAGCTACAGTATAACATCACAAATAAGACTTGGGATGCACATTGTCTAATACAGCTAACACAAGAACTTAGCATAACCAATTAGGCATTTAGAGACATTATATTCATTCCAGGAATCTCACAGAGAAATATATCACAGGGGAATGACAAAGCATTCAAATAAATAAAAAAACAAACAACTAATGCTTTCTCTGATTCCCTCCTAGCTCCAACCAACAAGTTAATTTTGCGGATGATAAATCGTATAGTTGATAAATTATGTAGAGCCCAGTGTTCCCAAGATGGATCATTAATGGTCTAACCAATACACAGCCATCACCAGGGACAGGAAACAGCAGCTGGGCTTTTTACAGCGTTCAGTCCCTCAGCCTCCTGTTTTTAGACACACACAAATGGACAGGCGAATGAACACACACACACACACACACACACACACACACACACACACACACACACACACACACACACACACACTGGCATGCACACACTCACGTAGGTACAGACACAAGGAAGCAAGTACACTTGTACACACATACGCACTGACACACATGAACACATAGACCTAAACACACACACACACACTTACACACACACACACACTCCCCCACTTCCCCCATTAACACTCCTCCACCTCCTACCGTTGCATTTGACAACTATGGTGATGGGTAAAGCGGTGATGTATCCAAAAGCCTTTGGCTGATATCACCAGGAGATGATGAGATGATGTCTGTGAAGTGTGTGTGTGGTGTGTGTGTGTGTGTGTGTGTGTGTGTGTGTGTGTGTGTGTGTGTGTGTGTGTGTGTGTGGTGTGTGTGAGATGATGAATACACAGCAGGAGGCAGCTGCTCTGCCCCCTTTCTCCCCACTTTAATAGTGAAGTTAATTAAACCAGGGGGTTGTTAATCTCATCAAAGACACTAACTATAGTGTCCCCAATGGCACCCTATTCCCTATAATAGTGCACTACCTCTGACCAGGGCCCATAGCCACCCACTGTAGGGAATAGGGTGCCATTTGGGACTTCTCCGCTAACTGTTTGATGAATAGTGTACTGATTTCTGCTCATAGCCCCAAAACCCACCGTTGAAACCCACTGTGACGATCAGCGTCTCTGACTATCAGCTTCTCTGACTATCAGCTTCTCTGATATCTAACATTGCATGGGGAGAAGAGGAATCTACGACGTGACGGAGGAAAAAGAGGAATGGATGAGAACTAGATGAGTGAGGGTGGGTCCAATCACCCAATGCATCAGGCCTAATCAATATCTAAGTATCTAAGACATCCTTTAACTGTTTTCATTAATGATATCCTCAGCCGTCGATCAATCCACACCACCATAATTTAGGTATAACGGATTTGATATTCAGTAGCCGCCAGGGAGGGAAAAGGCACCCACGGTCACAGCCGTGTCGACAGCCAAACAGATAACATTCATATGAAAGAGAGATGGACTGACTGACTGACTGACTTGGCATGTCTTTGTGATATGATTTGGTGAAGGACTGAAATGTAGAGAGGGAGGGTGGGATAGAGAGGCTGAAACATAGGGAGGGAGGGAGGGTGGGACAGAGAGGCTGAAATGTAGAGAGGGAGGGAGGGACAGAGAGGCTGAAACATAGGGAGGGAGGGAGGGACAGAGAGGCTGAAACATAGGGAGGGAGGGAGGGACAGAGAGGCTGAAACATAGGGAGGGAGGGAGGGAGGGACAGAGAGGCTGAAACATAGGGAGGGAGGGAGGGACAGAGAGGCTGAAACATAGGGAGGGAGGGAGGGAGGGACAGAGAGGCTGAAACATAGGGAGGGAGGGAGGGAGGGACAGAGAGGCTGAAACATAGGGAGGGAGGGAGGGTGGCGAGTTATTGGCACAGCTGATTCTTTCCACTGGAAAATGTGAGTGAAGGAGAGGAGAGGAAGAGAGGGACTCCGTTAGAGTGGTAGCTAGGCAGGCAGTCAGGCAGTCGGATGTTTATGAAAGACTAGTCACTCTCCAATCCAGCCCATTTGAAACTTTTAAACATTTATATCACTGTATTCTAGTGATGTTCAGCAGTAGAGTGATATTACTCTGTCCTGAAATACAACCTTTCTTGTTTTACTTTCCACTGTGGGAAACTGTGGATCATGGAAAATTATATCTAGGCTGTGTCGGGAAATATTCTGATGATGTCAATACTGAATAATCACAGAATGATAAAAACACCCTGTGACGGTAATTGAGGGCAATTTCAGAAAAAAATATGGTTTGTCATTAAAATCTAGTGATCTATTCTCACCCACACACACATACAGAGCTATACTATAGAGCTATACTACTGAGGAGCCAGAGAGAAAGAAAGAGATAGAGAGAGAGACAGAGATAGAGAGACAGAGATGAGGGAGACAGAGACAAGGGAGAGAGAGAGACAGAGAGAGAGAGACAGAGAGAAATGTAACTTGCTTTGGCAATGTAAACATGTTTCCCATGTCAATAAAGCTCTTCGAATTGAATTGAGAGAGAGACAGAGATGGAGAGAGACAGAGAGAGAGAGAGAACAGAGAGTGAGGGAGAGAAAGAAATACAGAGACATAGAGAGAAAGAAAGAGAGAGAGAGAGAGACAGAATGAGAGACAGAGACAGAGATACTCCAGGCCCCCAGTTCACTCTAGTTTCTCTCCCCCTCAGGTAAATCAACAACATTTGCTTGCAGATACACTAATACATAGTTATTCACAAGGAGAACGAGGAGAAGCTGGCCTTAGTTCAACTCCTGTAGTGATGAAGAGAGAGACAAGGTGGAAGGAGATGCTGGCCTTAGTTCAACTCCTGTAGTGATGAAGAGAGAGACAAGGTGGAAGGAGAAGCTGGCCTTAGTTCAACTCCTGTAGTGATGAAGAGAGAGACAAGGTGGAAGGAGAAGCTGGCCTTAGTTCAACTCCTGTAGTGATGAAGAGAGAGGCAAGGTGGAAGGAGAAGCTGGCCTTAGTTCAACTCCTGTAGTGATGAAGAGAGAGACACCGTGGAAGGAGAAGCTGGCCTTAGTTCAACTCCTGTAGTGACGAAGAGAGAGACAAGGTGGAAGGAGAAGGGAGAAAAAGAATAACGAGGAGGGAGAAAGAAAAGCTACTGAGTACATTGAAGACTTTAGAGCTTGAAGTCTGCAGAATAGCACACACACACAGAATAATAGTGGGTTATAAGTGGTCTGTGTCCTGTTCTCTGTTAGCTGGCCCTGTCACTGAGATTGTCCCAAATGGCACCCTATTCCCTATTTATTACACTAGTTTTGACCAGGGCTCATATGCTCTGGTCAAAGTAGTGCACTATATAGGGAATAGGGTGCCATTTGGGACACAAACACAGAGTGAACTAAGATGACTGGAGTAACTTAAACTCCCCTTCAGTGTACCCATCCTGTCAGACCCACAGACTAATGCTGCTTCGCCTCAGGAATGACTCACTGTCAGTGAAACTCTTTCTGTTCTGGTCTGTTGTGTTCTGTACAGTAAATAAAACACTTCTCTCTCTCTCTCTCAGAGACAGAAAGACAGAGAGAGAGAGTGTGTGTGTGTGTGTGTGTGTGTAAATACAATTCTTCTCTCTCAGAGTGGTTGCATCATCACAGTGTCAATACAGATTGACGAATAGCTATGGAGCAGATAAACAACAAATAAATAAAGAATTGAACCAAATATACTTTCCTTTGTGATGTAAGTGGAAGGAGGTGTACCACAACAACATCCAAGGATACACACACACACACACACACACACACACACACACACACACACACACACACACACACACACACACACACACACACACACGTCACCCCATAACAAGTTACATATCACTAACTAGTGTCCTCTAGTGCAGGGGTCCAACAGGAGCTACCAGTAACACACTATGAGTAGCACGCTAAACAATTTTGAAAGTACACTGAACAAAAATGTAAAACGCAACATGCAACAATTTGTAATATTTTGCTGTTACAGTTCATATCAGGAAATCAATCAATTGAAATAAATGAATTAGGCCCTAATCAATGGATTTCAGATGACTGGGCAAGGGTGCAGCCATGGGTGGCCCTGGGAGGACATAGGCCCACCCACTAGGGAGCCAGGCCCACCCAATGGGGAGCCAGGCCCACCCACTTGGGAGCCAGGCCCACCCACATAGTGCACTACTTTCTTTGTACACTAATAGAACAGAAAGTAGTACACTAAGAAGCAAGGGAAGAGTTGACAACATAGTGTACAATAGAAAGTAGTGCACTAAGGACCAGTGAAAGAGTTACAGGGTAGAGGAGAAGATAAGAATGTTCCTATTTGAAAGCTGGAAAGAAATTAGTAACTTGAGATGGCACCCTAAAGAGTCACCAAGACTGCCTTGAACTACATGACACCAGTGGTAGGTACCCTGCTTAGTTGCTATGCAGAGGGGAATCAAAACCTAACAAATGAGAATGGATGGAAGAACGAAGGGAAGGAGGGAGGGACTCTGGATGGAATGATTTGGCTACATCTGACCAGAGAACTGAGAGACTCAAATCTTCAACCCAATTTTATCTTGGGTCCTTCATCCATCCTACTAATAGAAGTTTTCCGCTGCCACACTGCCAAGCCTAATTAGGTTTCAATGCGAGTCTTTGTGTGTCCGAATGGAGGGGTTTCAGGGAAACAGAGAGGAAAAGAGAAAAATAGAGTCCTGCTGCCTGGTTGCCATCGCTGGAGAGGAGGAGAGTAGAGCACCACCGGGGAAGTCTAGACAACAGGGATATCTTTCTCCATTTATCAGAGACAGGCTGATTTCACTGTAACAGATCGACTTGCCAGGACATTTAAGCGAACTGAACATGTTTCTTTCTTTCTGTATCTTTCTGAGTAGTTGAAAAGGAGATTCAGAAACAGTTTGTATCTAGTATTGTCGTGGGGCTGAAAACAACAAGAACCTCACAACAAAGTTAAATTCATTTGTATTCCTTGCAACCTAAAGAAGCACTGCAACAATTAAATATACTGAAGTACATTTATTTAACTAGGCAAGTAAGTTAAGAACAAATTCTTATTTACAATGACGGCCTAGGAACTGTAGGTTAACTGCCTTGTTCAGGGGCAGAACGACAGCTCGGGGATACAATCCAGCAACCTTTCGGTTACTGGCCCAATGCTCTAACCACTCGGCTACCTGCCGCCCCTTGACTTAGTAGCCTACATGTTCTCAGAATCATCTAGAGTTTTCTATAGAGCCTACATGTTCTTAGAACCATCTAGAGATTTCTATAGAGCATACAGTTGAAGTCGGAAGTTTACATACACCTTAGCCAAATACATTTAAACTCAGTTTTTCACAAATCCTAACATTTAATCCTAGTAAGAATTCCCTGTCTTAGGCCAGTTAGGATCACCACTTTATTTTAAGAATGTGAAATGTCAGAATAATAGTAGAGAGAACGATTTATTTCAGCTTGTATTTATTTCATCACATTCCCAGTGGGTCAGAAGTTTACACTCAATTAGTATTTGGTAGTGTAACGCCCTGGCCATAGAGAGGGGTTTTTGTTCTTTATTTTGGTTAGGCCAGGGTGTTACATTGGGTGGGCGTTCTATGTTCCTTTCTCTATGTTTTTGTATTTCTTTGTTTTGGGCCGTGTGTGGCTCCCAATCAGGCACAGCTGAAGCTCGTTGTTGCTGATTGGGAGTCACACATAAGAAGCATATTTTTCCTTTGGGTTTTGTGGGTAATTGTTTCTGTTTTGAGTATTTTCCAAACAGGACTGTTTGCTGTCGTTTTTGTTCATTTTTGTAGTGTTCTCTTGTTTTTGAATTAAAATTCTAATGATGAACACATCCTCTGCTGCACCTTGGTCTAATTCTGACGACGGCCATTACAGGTAGCATTGCCTTTAAATTGTTTAACTTGGGTCAAACGTTTCGGGAGTTCCACAACCGCCATCCGGATCGCCCTGCGCCTCGTCCTACGGGTCGTCCTCGAGGCCGGTGTCGGCGCGCTGCGGGAGCCACACAGCGGTCTACTAGCTGCCACTGATCCTTTTTTCTTTTTCGTTTAGTCTTGTCTGTTTTGGTTGTGCACCTGTTCCTTGTTTGGGTTGATTAGTGTGGGTATTTATTTTCTCTCCACCCGCTTTGTGTCGTGCGGGTTTATTTTTGTTTCCCTGTTATTGTTGGGTGACGTTATTTTGTTCATCATTTTTCATTCATGTTATGTCCTTTGGATTTAGTTCTTTTGGTCATTTTTTGGACTGTGTATTTTTTGTCCGGTGCCTGTATGTTTTGATGGACTTAATTAAACTCTTGTTCTTGGAATTATCTTCTCTCCTGCGCCTGACTCCTACATACATCTTTCGTAGAGAGACGTTACAATACACAAGATGAGTAATGCCAGATATGTAAACATTAAAGTGACTAGTATTCCATTCCTTAAAGTGGCCAGTGATTCCTAGTCAATGCCTATAGGCAGCAGCCTGTAATGTGCTAGTGATGGCTGTTTAACAGTCTGATGGCCTTGAGATAGAAGCTGTTTTTCAGTCTCTCAGTCCCAGCTTTGATGCAACTGTACTGACCTCGCCTTCTGGATGATGGCAGGGTGAACAGGCAGTGGCTCAGGTGGTTGATGTCCTTGATGATCTTTTTGGCATTCCTGTGACATCGGGTGCTGTAGTTGTCCTGGAGGGCGGGTAGTTTGTCCCCGGTTATGCATTGGGCGGACTGCACCACCCTCTGGAGAGACTTGCGGTTGTGGGCGGAGCAGTTGCTGTACCAGTCAGTGATACAGCCCGACAGGATGCTTTCAAATGTGCATCTGTAAAAATGTTTGCGGTTTTTAGGTGACAAGCCAAATTTCTTTAGACTCCCGAGGTTGAAGAGGCTCTGTTGCGCCTTTTTCACCACACTGTCTGTGGGTGGTCCATTTCAGTTTGTCAATGATGTGTATGCCAAGGAACTTGAAGCTTTCCACCTTCTCCACTGCGGTCCCGTCGATGTAGATAGGGGTGTGCACCCTCTGCTGTTTCCTGTCCACGATCATCTCCTTTGTTTTGTTGACGTTGAGTGAGAGGTTGTTTTCCAGGCACCACACTACCAGAGCCCTCACCTCCTCCCTGTAGGCTGTCTCGTCATCGTTGGTAATCAAGCCTACTATTGGTGTCATCTGCAAACCTGATGATTGAGTTGGAGGCGTGCTTGGCCACGCAGTCATGGGTGAACAGGGAGTACAGGAGGGGGCTGAGCACGCACCCTTGTGGGGCCCCAGTGTTGAGGATCAGCAGAGTGGAGATGATGTTCCCTAGAGACTTCTATAGAGCCTACATGTCCTTAGAATCATCTAGACTTCTATAGAGCCTCCATGTCCTTAGAATCATTTAGAATTCTATAGAGCCTACATGTGTCACGTTCGTTGAAATGATCGGACCAAAGCGCAGCGTGAGTAGCGTCCCACATAATTTGTTAGAAAGTGAAACTTTAGAAAAATACAAAAGAAATAAAGAATAAATGAACCGTGACTACAAAGCAACTACACAAACAATATCCCACAACCCACAAGTAAAAAACAAGCTACTTAACTTCTTGGGGCTATGTGGGACGCTAGTGTGCCACCCTTGGTGCACCCTATCAACAGCAGGTGCATTTCAAGAGCGGCAAATTTGAAACCAAATAAATGTCAAAATTCAAATTTTTCAAACATACAACTATCTTACACCCTTTGAAAGATAAACATCTCCTTAATCTAACCACGTTGTCCGATTTCAAAAATGTTTTACGGCGAAAGCATAAAGTTAGATTATGTTAGGAGAGTACATTGACAATAGCTGTGTGTAATGTTTTGTCAATTCAAAGACAGGCGTCACCAAAACCATAAAACCAGCTAAAATGATGCACTAACCTTTTACAATCTCCATCAGATGACACTCCTAGGACATTATCTTAGACAATGCATGCAT
Organism: Salmo salar; assembly: GCF_965601325.2. Lineage (NCBI taxonomy): Eukaryota > Metazoa > Chordata > Actinopteri > Salmoniformes > Salmonidae > Salmo > Salmo salar. The sequence goes on along the minus strand of NC_138312.1, from coordinate 57,553,529 downwards.
TTTTAGTTCTATCAAGTTCATATTTATATCCAAAAACAGCGTTTTACTATGGCATTGATGTTGAGGAAATCGTTTCCCTCCAATAACCGGCAGTCAAGTCAGCACCACAAATTAAATAATTAAAATTAGAAAACATTGGTAAAATATTATATTGTCATTTAAAGAATTATAGATTTACATCTCTTGAACGCAATCAACTTGCCAGATTTAAAAATAACCTTACTGGGAAATCACACTTTGCAATAATCTGAGCACTGCGCCCAGAAAAATATGCTTTGCTATACAGACAAACGGCCATGTTGGAGAGATCTAAAATCGAAAATACTATGTAAATAATCCATTACCTTTGATTCTCTTCATCAGATGTCACTTCCAGGAATCCCAGGTCCATAACGAATGTAGTTTTGTTCAAAAAAGCTCATCATTTATATCCAAAAAGCTCCGTGTTGTTAGCACATGATCTAAGCCAGCCGGACTTCTCGTCATGAACGAGGGGAAAAAATATATTTACGTTCGTTCAAACATGTCAAACGTTGTATAGCATAAATCATTAGTGCCTTTTTTAACCAGAACATGAATAATATTCAAGGTGGACGAATGCATTCTCTTTTATAACGTATTGGAACGAGGGTACCCAACATGAACTCGCGCGCCAGAGTCTAATCGGCCATCACCGTTCCATGGCTCTTGTTCGGTCAGATCTCACAGTAAAAGACTCAAAACACTTTGTAAAGGCTGGTGACATCTAGTGGAAGCAATAGGAAGTGCCAAAACATTAATCAACCCCTGTGTGTTTCAATGGCATAGGCTTAAAGGTAATTCAACACATCAGGTATCCACTTCCTGTCAGAAAATGTCTCAGGGTTTTGCCTGCCAAATGAGTTCTGTTATACTCACAGACACCATTCAAACAGTTTTAGAAACTTTAGGGTGTTTTCTATCCATATATAATAAGTATATGCATATTCTAGTTACTGGGTAGGATTAGTAACCAGATTAAATCGGGTACGTTTTTTTATCCAGCCGTGAGAATACTGCCCCCTAGCCCCAACAGGTTAAGTATGATCCCCAATTAGAGACAACGATTACCAGCTGCCTCTAATTGGGAATCATACACAATCACCAACATAGAAAAACAAACCTAGAACCCCACATAGAAATAATAAACTAGACTAGCTAAACCCCCAGTCACGCCCTGACCTACTCTAACATAGAAAATAAGAGCTTTCCATGGTCAGGACGTGACAGTACCCCCCCCCCCCCCCCCCCCCAAGAGGTGCGTACTCCGACCACAAAATCGGAAACAAAAAAGGGAGAATCATGGGGGGGGGGGGGGGGGGTCTAGTGTCGGCTCTGGTGCAGGACGAAGAACCCTCTCATCCTGCGAATTCACCAGCATCGGTAGAGGCTTTGGACTGCCGACCGTCGCTGGAGACTCTGGACTGCAGACCGTCGCTGGAGACCCTGGACTGCAGACCGTTGCAGGAGACCCTGGACTGCAGACCGTGCCAGAGACCCTGGACTGCAAACTGTCGCCGGAGACCCTGGACTACGGATCGTCCCCGGAGGCTCTGGACTGGGAACTGTCGCCGGAAGCTCTGGACTGTGTACTGTCGCCGGAAGCTCTGGACTGTGAAGGCGCACTGGAGGCCTGGTGCGTGGAGCCGGGACAGGTGGCCCCAGACTGGTGACACGCACCTCAGGGCGAGTACGGGGAGCAGGCACAGGACGCACCTGACTGAGGACACGCACTTCAGGAAGAGTGCGAGGAGGAGGCACAAGATGTACTGGACTGGGAATGCACACTGCAGGCCTAGTGCGTGGAGCCGGCGCAAGTGGCGCCAGACTGGTGACGCACTTCAGGGCGAGTGCGGAGAGCAGGCACAGGACGCACTGGGCTGTGGAGGCGCACTGGAGACCGGTGGCCTGCGGACAGGCGGGAACCAGCACAGGTGGCGCCAGACTGGAGACACGCACCTCAGGGCGAGTGCGAGGAACAGGCACAGGACGTACCTGACTAAGGACACTCACTTCAGGAAGAGTGCGAGGAGGAGGCAAAGGACGTACTGGACTGGGAATGCGCACTGGAGGCCTTGTGCGTTGACCTGGCTCAGGAGGCGCCAAACTGGTGACACGCACTTCAAGGAGAGTGCGAGGAGCAGGCACAGGACGTATTGGGCTGTGGAGGCGCACTGGAGGTCTGGAACGTAAAGCTGGCACTACCCGTCCTGGCTGGATGCTCACTTTAGCCCGGCAAGTGCAGGGCGCTGGCACAGGACGCACTGGGCTGTGAATGCGCACTGGAGATACCATGCGTATCACCACAAAACATGGTGCCTGACAGGTCACACGCTCGCCACGGTGAGTATGGAGAGTTGGCACAGGACGTACTGGGCTGTGAAGGCGCACTGGAGACCAGGTGCGTATAGCCGGCCTTCTTTGTACCGGAACTTTAACACACTTCTCGAGACAAGTACGGGGAGCTGACTCAGGTGGCATCTGACGGCTAACATGCTCCTCAGGGAAAATGCCGTACATACTACGCCAAACCAACAGCTCTCTCTCATCACCCCCCTCAACTGTCTCACAATACTCCTCGCTCAGTCTCTCCCAATATTCCTCTTCGCTCTCAAACTTGCCCCTCGGCTTCGCCGACCAACCCGTGTGCCCAAAAAATTGGGGGCTGTGTTTCGGGCTGTCTTCATAGTCGCGAACCCCGGCGTCGCAGATTCACCTCCCTCGCTGCTTCCATGGCAGGCTTTTGTCTCCTGCCATTATTTCCTCCCACGTCCAGGATGTCCTCCACTCCTGGCTTTCCTCCCAAGTCCAGGACTCCTTCACCTGGTCACGCTGCTTAGTCCTGGTATGGTGGGATATTCTGTCACGTTCGTTGAAATGATCGGACCAAAGCACAGCGTAAGTAGCGTTGCACATAATTTATTAGAAAGTGAAACTTTAGAAAAATACGAAGCAAATAAAGAATAAACGAACCGTGACTACAAAGCAACTACACATAAGCAATATCCCACAACCCACAAGTGAACAACAAGCTACTTAATAGACGTTCCGCTAGCGGAACACCACTCCAATATCCAATGATAGGGCGTGGCGCGAAATACAAACTCCTCGAAAATCCGAAAACTTCAATTTTTCAAACATATGACTATTTTACACCATTTTAAAGACAAGACTCTCCTTTATCTAACCACACTGTCCGATTTCAAAAAGGCTTTACAACGAAAGCAAAACATTAGATTATGTCAGGAGAGTACCCAGTCAGAAATAATCAGACACCCATTTTTCAAGCTAGCATATAATGTCACAAAAACCAAAACCACAGCTAAATGCAGCACTAACCTTTGATGATCTTCATCCGATGACACTCCTAGGACATTATGTTATACAATACATGCATGTTTTGTTCAATCAAGTTCATATTTATATCAAAAACCAGCTTTTTACATTAGCATGTGACGTTCAGAACTAGCATTCCCACCGAACACTTCCGGTGAATTTACTAAATTACTCACGATAAACGTTCACAAAAAACATAACAATTATTTTAAGAATTATAGATACAAACTCCTTTATGCAATCGCGGTGTCCGATTTTAAAATAGCTTTTCGGTGAAAGCACATTTTGCAATATTCTGAGTAGATAGCCCGGCCATCACAGGCTAGCTAATTTGACACCCACCAAGTTTGGTACTCACCAAACTCAGATTTACTATAAGAAAAATTGGATTACTCTTTGCTGTTCTTCGTCAGAATGCACTCCCAGGACTTCTTCTTCAACAACAAATGTTGGTTTGGTTCCAAATAATCCATAGTTATATCCAAATAGCGGCGTTTTGTTCATGCGTTCAAGACACTATCCGAAGGGTAACGAAGGGTGACGCGCCGACGCGTTTCGTGACAAAACATTTCAAAATATTCCATTACCGTACTTCAAAGCATGTCAAACGCTGTTTAAAATCATTTTTTATGCGATTTTTCTCGTAAAATAGCGATAATATTCCGACCGGGAGTCGTTGTTGTCGTTCAAAGACTGAAAATGTAAAATGGCCTCTTCACGTGCACGCGCGCGCCCGTCTCATTGTTCTCAGATCGACCACTATCCAAATGCGCTACTGTTTTTCAGCTAGAGACTGCAGAGTCATCATTCAACGTTCTGGTGCCTTCTGAGAGCCTATGGGAGCCTTAGAAAGTGTCACGTTACAGCAGAGATCCTCTGTTTTGGATAGAGATGACAAAGAAGGCCAAGAAATGGTCAGACAGGGTACTTCCTGTACAGAATCTTCTCAGGTTTTGGCCTGCCATTTGAGTTCTGTTATACTCACAGACACCATTCAAACAGTTTTAGAAACTTTGGAGTGTTTTCTATCCAAAGCTAATAATTATATGCATATTCTAGTTTCTGGGCAGGAGTAATAACCAGATTAAATCGGGTACGTTTTTTTATCCGGCCGTGAAAATACTGCCCCCTATCCATAACAAGTTAAGTATGATCCCCAATTAGAGACAATGATTACCAGCTGCCTCTAATTGGGAATCATACACAATCACCAACATAGAAAAACAAACATAGAACCCCACATAGAAATAATAAACTAGACTAGCTAAACCCCCAGTCACGCCCTGACCTACTCTAACATAGAAAATAAGAGCTTTCCATGGTCAGGACGTGACAACATGTCCTTAGAATCATCTAAAGACTTCTATAGAGCCTACATGTCCTTTGAATCATCTAGACCTCTATAGAGCCTACATGTTCTTAGAATCATCTAGAGACTTTTATAGAGCCTACATGTTCTTAGAATCATCTAGAGACTTCTATAGAGCCTACATGTTCTTAGAATCATCTAGAGACTTCTATAGAGCCTCCATGTTCTTAGAATCATCTAGAGACTTCTATAGAGCCTACATGTTCTTAGAATCATCTAGAGACTTTTATAGAGCCTACATGGCCGTAGAATCAGCTAGACTTCTATAGAGCCTCCATGTCCTTAGAATCATCTAGAGACTTCTATAGAGCCTCCATGTTCTTAGAATCATCTAGAGACTTCTATAGAGCCAACATGTCCTTAGAAGGAGATCACATTTTATGACCAATTTATGTGGAAATCCAGGTAATTCCAAAGGGTTCACATACTTTTTCTTGCCACTGTACTACCATACCCCGTCCAAATGCACTTAAATATTTTGTCTTGCCCATTCACCATATGAATGGCACACATACACAATCCATATCTGAACTGTCTCATGGATAAAAAATCCTTCTTTAACCTGTCTCCTCCCCTTCATCTACACTGAGGGATCATAGCCTTCACCTGGATTCACCTGGTCAGTCTATGTCGTGGAAAGAGCAGGTGTTCTTAATGTTTTGTATACTCAGTGTAGATATGACATGTTTAAATCAAATACTTGTGTTTATCACACGCAAGCAAGCAAGAATGTGTACACACACACTCTATCATGGATCTTTGATTTGACACCCTAAAAATAATTAGACTACCATTAGACTACCACAACCTAGATCTGACATCTGCTTGACATTGGCTTTACTCTTCAGCATTAGACTACCATTAGACCAACCACAACCTAGATCTGACATCTGCTTGACGTTGGCTTTACTCTTCAGCATTAGACTACCATTAGACCAACCACAACCTAGATCTGACATCTGCTTGACGTTGGCTTTACTCTACAGCATTAGACTACCATTAGACCAACCATAACCTAGATCTGACATCTGCTTGATGTGAGAAATAATCACTTTCTAGAGTAAATATTGTGGAGGAAATGAACGGCTGTACCCCGCCCTGTGTATGTGTGTGTGTGTGTGTGTGTGTGTGTGTGTGTGTGTGTGTGTGTGTGTGTGTGTGTGTGTGTGTGTGTGTCTCTTCAAAAAGTGCTTAGTGTTAACATTCTTTTAGCCCAGCTGTCAGGGTCGATTTTCCCATATGCACAAAGGGCTCAAGGTTTGGTGTTTGGTACTAGGGCCTTTAACATGCGTTTGACAGGGCAGAAAGGATCCTGTGGACATAAGACTACACCCACAGCCTGGGAGACTCAGATAACTATCATGGGACTAGTCAACACAATGCTGGAATAAGTGCTGGGTTCATGCATTTCAAACAGTTGGCATGTTTCACAATCAACCCCCGACCGGTTTAGACCAGTTTCCGTGGCTGGGACCAGTGTATGTGGCCCTCGTGGAAAGACATGGACAGATAAATAGTTACCTAGTTAGTGCCTACAAGCTATGTCCTTACTACAGGAATGTTTCTCACATGTTCAAAATGGGCAAAAATGGCATAGAATTACATTTTAGAATTGAACAGGCCCCTACCCCACCACACACACACACACACACACACACACACACACACACACACACACACACACACACACACACACACACACACACACACACACACACACACACACACACGCTCTGCTCACCTTAGTGTTGTTGGTGTAGTCCGTCTTCACCGGGACCTTCATCTGAAACACCCGGCCCACCACAGCAGACGAGTCAGGGAATCCTGACACTTCCCCTGCTCCTACTTCAGCCTGATAGACTGTAGCCGCCACCGGCTCCAAGGCCTCCACAGCTGCCTCCACCTCCTGGAAGTCTGAGAGTATGGAGGAGTGCATGGAGGCCTCCAGCTCCCCGGGTCCATCCAGCAGCATGTCCCCCAGCACCTCCACCTGTCCCTGGACCATGGCTACCAGGAGAGTCAGTAGCAGTACCACACTGGTTCTCCTCCCCAGGCCAGGCATCCTCGCTCTAGCCTCCTCCACCGGTCGACATTCTCCTCTCTGTTTATTGCACATTCTTTGTCTTTTGTTAACTCTCTCTCTCTCTCTCTCTCTCTCACAAAGGAGGAAGCCCACTGGAGAGGACAAGCATGCACCCCCAACCCCACACCGATGGACAAAGCTGATCTTCCCCGAGCCAACCTCTGCTTTTCTTTTCAATAGGGTCTCTCTCTCTCTGAGTCCCCTCTCCTTTTGTATAGTGTTTTTCTCCTTTTCTTTTCTCCTCTACTTTCCTCCTGTTTCCCCTGTTCTTTTGTCAGAGCCACTTCAGTAGTTTGTAGATCCCATTGTCAAGTCAGCCTTTGAGACCTGTAGAAAGAGAAGAAATAGGGATTCATTAGGACATGCTTTAAATACCAGCTTTCTTAAAACTGCTCGACTGTTCAATATTTAGAATCATCAACTTAAAAACGTCGTAATTCTCTCTCTCAAGTTAGATTAACTCTCTTTAGTCTACACAAATCTCAATGTCAATAACATTCCAGGCAACGATGTGCAAGCTTCTGTATCGTCAGTGCACAGGTGTGTAACAACATAATCATATTAACATTCAAATGGAAAGAAACGACTTTCAACTCAAGGAGGAGGGGAAGAGGGGAGAGGAGGAGGAGAGGAAGAGAAGAGGGTAAGAGGGGAGGATGAGGACACAAAAAAGCATTCCACTCTCTCTCTCTTTCTACCCCCCAATCTTGGTCTCGCTCTCCCCCTCTCTCTCTCCATATCGCTATCTATCTATCTATCTATCTATCTATCTATCTATCTATCTATCTATCTATCTATCTATCTATCTATCTATCTATCTATCTATCTATCTATCTATCTATCTATCTATCTATCTATCTATCTATCTATCTATCTATCTATCTATCTATCTATCTATCTATCTATCTATCTATCTATCTATCTATCTATCTATCTATCTATCTATCTATCAATCTCGTACTCTTTTTCCTCACCATCTCTCTCTCTCCCCCTTTCTCTCTTTGAATTCCCCAAACCGTAACTGCCAGAACAGCCTTATCATCCACTCTGCAGGGAGCAGCCACTCCTAAGGCAGCAAGGCCCGGGGCCCTGCTCCCTCCGACTGACTAGTGAGACGGGGTCAGGCCACAATAGTAGCCCAGCTGAACTGGAGCCTTTCTTGGGAGTGCCGAGATGAATGCATGCATCCTCCATTGTCTGGGACCCGGCTGGTAAGCTGAACTCACAGTTGTTATTCATACAAGTCTTTTCATGGCAGAAGAGAGACAGAGAGAAAGAGCTACAGAGAGGAGGAGAGGCTGTGTAAAGAAGGCTAGAGGGTGTGTGTGTCTGTGTGTAGGGGAGGGGAGGCAGCTGCACATCTGTATATAATACAGTTACTGATTTCCCTGGAAAGGGGGAGAGAGAGAGAGAGAGAGACAGAGAGGGAGAGAGAGAGAGAGAAACCTGGAGAAGAGTCCCCTAAGCAAGCTGGTTCTGGGGGCTCTGTTCACAAACACAAACAGACCCCACTGAGCTCCAGGACAGCAACACAATTAGACCCAACCAAATCATGAGAAAACAAAAAGATAATTATTTGACACATTGGAAAGAATTAACAAAAAAACAGAGCAAACTAGAATGCTATTTGGCCCTAAATAGAGAGTACACAGTGGCACCTGACCACTGTGACTGACCAAAACTTTAGGAAAGCTTTGACTATGTGTCGACTCAGTAGGCATAGCCTTGCTATTGAGAAAGGCCACCAAAGGCAGACCTGGCTCTCAAGAGAAGACAGGCTATGTGCACACTGCCCACAAAATGAGGTGGAAACTGAGCTGCACTTCCTAACCTCCTCCCAAATGTATGACCATATTAGAGACACATATTTCCCACAGATTCCACAGAGAATTTGAAAACAAATCAAACATTGATAAACTCCCATAGCTGTTAGGCGAAATAACGCAGCGTGCAATCACTTCGCTTCAGCACTTGGTGGTTCCATTCGGTGAGCTTGTGTGGCCTACCACTTCGTGGCTGAGCCTTATTGCTCCTAAACGTTTCCACTTCACAATAACAGCACTTACTGTTGACCGGGGAAACTCTAGCAGGGCAGATATCTGACGAAGAGGAAGTGAGAGGGGAGGGTGGGAGAGGGGTAGGGAGGGAGGGAGGGATGAGGTGGAGAGGGAGGGAGAGGCGGAGAAGGAAAGGAGAAAAAAGGTGGAGAGGAGATAGAGGGAACAATAGGAGAGGAGAAAGGAGAGAGGTTAGAGAGAGGGACAGATGCTCTAGGGGGCTGATCACTCCCCAGAGGAGAGGAGAAAGGAGAGAGGTTAGAGAGAGGGACAGATGCTCTAGGGGGTTGATCACTCCCCAGAGGAGAGGAGACAGTGATTCAGGCTAAACCTAACTGGAGTCCTTTCTAAACAACACTAGAACACCATGTTGTTTCATAGTCACCAGTTTACTGCATGTAGCCACGTTTTCTAAGCTAATCAACGGACTGCAAATATTACATTTTACATCAGGTCAAAAACAGTGCAGACCTCAAGAAAATACCAGCACAATTTTTTTATTTATTTTGGGCAGAAAGTGATAAATACTACTAATGAATAATAATACCTATTATCAAAGAAAACAACCAAACAGAAGTAGCCTCTTCTGTCGCTGAAAAATACAAGATGGCTGCAGTGAAAACTTTTGCCCCCCATTATTGAGGTAGAACATATGCTTTGAAGTTGGAACTATACAGCATTCCACAATCAGAATCCCTGGCTGACCCTTATCACCTGTCATTGTTGACTGACAAGCAGGCTACAGTGGTCATGAAGGTACAAACCATTTCTCCTCATTCAGAAAGTCCATCCAGTATTCAGCCTGATGGAACAGAGACTTCAAATTCGCATCCCAAATCACACTCTACTCCCGATATAGTGCACTACTTTTGACAAGGGCCCTATAGGGAAGTAGGGCTCTGGTTAGAAGTAGTGCACTATAGAGTGAGCCATTTGGGACGCAAACCAGAACGGTTCTCCTCTCCGGTAGACTGGCCGATAGATAAAGACTTCCTTTCAGCACTCGGAGAAGTGAGGAGGGCTATTCAGAGGGTAAAAGGTCCGTCATCACATCGCTGCACTCCTCTCTTGATCAGCCGACCCGTCACCGAGGCACAAGGAGACATCCCTGAGACCGTGTCGTCTAAGATCGTCAAGAAAAGGCCCAGTCAGTCCGTCAGAGAGGCATCGATGATCACCCTCCTCCTCAAAACGTTCAACATTTTTCAAAGGCTGCATCCGAATTGGTAACTGTATTCCCTTTGGGTGGCAGGTAGCCTAGTGGTTAGAGCATTGATCTGCTGGATCAAATCCCTGAGCTGACAAAGTAAAAATCTGTCGTTCTGCCCCTGAACAAGGCAATTTATCCACTGTTTCCCCACTAAGCTGTCATTGTAAATACGATTTTTTTTTCTGAACTGAATTGCCTAGTTACATTAAGGTACACTTCCTGAGTCCTATAAGGCCTGGTTAAGTAGTGTAATACACTAAACAGGTTCAGCCAAAGGCCTGAGCCTGAGCTGGAAACATATTGTAGCGCTGGCCTGTGCAGGGGCATTTAGTTCCTGCTTCACTTAAGTTTGTTGATTTAAATTTGTTTATCAGGGCTAATCTTCCTGCCATCCTATGTATAGGTTTCCGCTCCATACAGAGATCCTAGAGGGTTATCAACAGTGTTACCCCAACAAGATCATCATATAGAGGGCCTTGGTCCAGCCGATATAACAGTATCAACACAGCCTTGGTCCAGCCTATATAACAGTATGAATACAGCCTCGGTCCAGCCTATATAACAGTATGAACACAGCCTTGGTCCAGCCGATATAACAGTATCAACACAGCCTTGGTACAGCCTATATAACAGTATCAACACAGCCTTGGTCCAGCCTATATAACAGTATCAACACAGCCTTGGTCCAGCCGATATAACAGTATCAACACAGCCTTGGTCCAGCCTATATAACAGTATGAATACAGCCTCGGTCCAGCCTATATAACAGTATGAACACAGCCTTGGTCCAGCCGATATAACAGTATCAACACAGCCTTGGTACAGCCTATATAACAGTATCAACACAGCCTTGGTCCAGCCTATATAACAGTATAAACACAGCCTTGGTCCAGCCTATATAACAGTATGAACACAGCCTTGGTCCAGCCGATATAACAGTATCAACACAGCCTTGGTACAGCCTATATAACAGTATCAACACAGCCTTGGTCCAGCCTATATAACAGTATCAACACAGCCTTGGTCCAGCCGATATAACAGTATCAACACAGCCTTGGACCAGCCGATAAAACAGTATCAACACAGCCTTGATCCAGCCTATATAACAGTATGAACACAGCCTTGGTCCAGCCGATATAACAGTATCAACACAGCCTTGGTACAGCCTATATAACAGTATCAACACAGCCTTGGTCCAGCCTATATAACAGTATGAACACAGCCTCGGTCCAGCCTATATAACAGTATGAACACAGCCTTGGTCCAGCCTATATAACAGTATGAACACAGCCTTGGTCCAGCCTATATAACAGTATGAACACAGCCTTGGTCCAGCCTATACAACAGTATGAACACAGCCTTGGTCCAGCCTATATAACAGTATGAACACAGCCTTGGTCCAGCGTATATAACAGTATGAACACAGCCTTGGTCCAGCCTATATAACAGTATGAACACAGCCTTGGTCCAGCCTATATAACAGTATGAACACAGCCTTGGTCCAGCCTATATAACAGTATGAACACAACGTTGGTCCAGCCTATATAACAGTATGAACACAGCCTTGGTCCAGCCTATATAACAGTATGAACACAGCCTTGGTCCAGCCTATATAACAGTATGAACACAGCCTTGGTCCAGCCTATATAACAGTATGAACACAACGTTGGTCCAGCCTATATAACAGTATGAACACAACGTTGGTCCAGCCTATATAACAGTATCAACACAGCCTTGGTCCAGCCTATATAACAGTATGAACACAGCCTTGGTCCAGCCTATATAACAGTATGAACACAGCCTTGGTCCAGCCTATATAACAGTATGAACACAGCCTAGGTCCAGCCTATATAACAGTATGAACACAGCCTCGGTCCAGCCTATACAACAGTATGAACACAGCCTTGGTCCAGCCTATATAACAGTATAAACACAGCCTTGGTCCAGCCTATATAACAGTATGAACACAGCCTTGGTCCAGCCTATATAACAGTATTAACACAGCCTTGGTCCAGCCTATATAACAGTATGAACACAGCCTTGGTCCAGCCTATATAACAGTATCAACACAGCCTTGGTCCAGCGTATATAACAGTATGAACACAGCCTTGGTCCAGCCTATTTAACAGTATAAACACAGCCTTGGTCCAGCCTATATAACAGTATGAACACAGCCTTGGTCCAGCCTATATAACAGTATGAACACAGCCTCGGTCCAGCCTATATAACAGTATGAACACAGCCTTGATCCAGCCTATATAACAGTATCAACACAGCCTTGGTCCAGCCTATATAACAGTATGAACACAGCCTTGGTCCAGCCTATATAACAGTATGAACACAGCCTTGGTCCAGCCTATATAACAGTATGAACACAGCCTTGGTCCAGCCTATATAACAGTATCAACACAGCCTTGGTCCAGCCTATATAACAGTATGAACACAGCCTTGGTCCAGCCTATATAACAATATGAACACAGCCTTAGTCCAGCCTATATAACAGTATGAACACAGCCTTGGTCCAGCCTATATAACAGTATGAACACAGCCTTGGTCCAGCCTATACAACAGTATGAACACAGCCTTGGTCCAGCCTATATAACAGTATGAACACAGCCTTGGTCCAGCCTATACAACAGTATGAACACAGCCTTGGTCCAGCCTATATAACAGTATCAACACAGCCTTGGTCCAGCCTATATAACAGTATCAACACAGACTTGGTCCAGCCTATATAACAGTATGAACACAGCCTTGGTCCAGCGTATATAACAGTATGAACACAGCCTTGGTCCAGCCTATATAACAGTATAAACACAGCCTTGGTCCAGCGTATATAACAGTATGAACACAGCCTTGGTCCAGCCTATATAACAGTATCAACACAGCCTTGGTCCAGCCTATATAACAGTATGAACACAGCCTTGGTCCAGCCTATATAACAGTATGAACACAGCCTTGGTCCAGCCTATATAACAGTATGAACACAGCCTTGGTCCAGCCTATATAACAGTATGAACACAGCCTTGGTCCAGCCTATATAACAGTATGAACACAGCCTTGGTCCAGCCTATATAACAGTATGAACACAGCCTTGGTCCAGCCTATATAACAGTATAAACACAGCCTTGGTCCAGCCTATATAACAGTATGAACACAGCCTTGGTCCAGCCTATATAACAGTATCAACACAGCCTCGGTCCAGCCTATATAACAGTATGAACACAGCCTTGGTCCAGCCTATTTAACAGTATAAACACAGCCTTGGTCCAGCCTATATAACAGTATGAACACAGCCTTGGTCCAGCCTATATAACAGTATGAACACAGCCTCGGTCCAGCCTATATAACAGTATGAACACAGCCTTGATCCAGCCTATATAACAGTATAAACACAGCCTTGGTCCAGCGTATATAAGAGTGTAATAAGGAGGCAACAAAATAAAACAGTCTTTGGTGGAGTTGATGAGATTAAAGTACTGTAACTCCTGCTCTAAATTCCTTTTCTCAGGTTACTTCAGACTTCACATCTCCTCTATCCTAGATTAACACCCATTTTCATTGCTTGAATGAATTTGTGTGTAAAACCGAATAAAACAGGACAGAGCCAAGCCATCCTCAGTTGGTGGCATAATGCAGTACTTCAATGCAGAGTTGCTGCAGCCCGAAGACAGAATGTAGACTTGTGAAAAACAGAACCCTTAAAGGGACAGTTTTATCCTAAAACCAAAGTTTGTCAGATAATTTTCAAACTTCAATAGTGACAAATGTTTTAGTTAAGATAAGCCCACGTCCCATGCCACTTGTGGTGCAGATCCATCCAGCTGTGTTCTGGATCCTCTATCCAAAATCCATAGACAACTATCAGCCTACTTCCTTCCCATAACACTAACCAAACTGTTACTGTGAATGGTATGAAGTTGGTGGGGGGGGGGGGGGGGGGGGGGCAGACAGTCTAAGGTAATACACTGCTCAAAAAAATAAAGGGAACACTTAAACAACACAATGTAAATCCAAGTCAATCACACTTCTGTGAAATGAAACTGTTCACTTAGGAAGCAACACTGATTGACAATAAATTTCACATGCTGCTGTGCAAATGGAATAGACAACAGGTGGAAATTATGGGCAATAAAAAAGACACCCCCAATAAAGGAGTGGTTCTGCAGGTGGTAACCACAGACCACTTCTCAGTTCCTATGCTTCCTGGCTGATGTTTTGGTCATTTTTGAATGCTGGCGGTGCTTTCACTCTAGTGGTAGCATGAGACGGAGTCTACAACCAACACAAGTGGCTCAGGTAGTGCAGCTCATCCAGGATGGCACATCAATGCGAGCTGTGGCAAGAAGGTTTGCTGTGTCTGTCAGCGTAGTGTCCCGAGCATGGAAGCGCTACCAGGAGACAGGCCAGTACATCAGGAGACGTGGAGGAGGCCGTAGGAGGGCAACAACCCAACAGCAGGACCGCTACCTCCGCCTTTGTGCAAGGAGGTGCAGGAGAAGCACTGCCAGAGCCCTGCAAAATGACCTCCAGCAGGTCACAAATGTGCATGTGTCTGCTCAAACGGTCAGAAACAGACTCCATGAGGGTGGTATGAGGGCCCGACGTCCACAGGTGGGGGTTGTGCTTACAGCCCAACACCGTGCAGGTCGTTTGGCATTTGCCAGAGAACACCAAGATTGGCAAATTCGCCACTGGCGCCCTGTGCTCTTCACAGATGAAAGCAGGTTCACACTGAGCACGTGACAGACGTGACAGAGTCTGGAGACACCGTGGAGAACGTTCTGCTGCCTGCAACATCCTCCAGCATGACCGGTTTGGCGGTGGGTCAGTCATGGTGTGGGGTGGCATTTCTTTGGGGGGCCGCACAGCCCTCCATGTGCTCGCCAGAGGTAGCCTGACTGCCATTATGTACCGAGATGAGCTCCTCAGACCCCTTGTGAGACCATATGCTGGTGCGGTTGGCCCTGGGTTCCTCCTAATGCAAGACAATGCTAGACCTCATGTGGCTGGAGTGTGTCAGCAGTTCCTGCAAGAGGAAGGCATTGATGCTATGGACTGGCCTGCCCGTTCCCCAGACCTGAATCCAATTGAGCACATCTGGGACATCATGTCTCGCTCCATCCACCAACGCCACGTTGCACCACAGACTGTCCAGGAGTTGGTGGATGCTTTAGTCCATGTCTGGGAGGAGATCCCTCAGGAGACCATCCGCCACCTCATCAGGAGCATGCCCAGGCGTTGTAGGGAGGTCATACAGGCACGTGGAGGCCACACACACTACTGAGCCTCATTTTGACTTGTTTTAAGGACATTACATCAAAGTTGGATCAGCCTGTAATTGAGTGTGACTCCAAATCCAGACCTCCATGGGTTGATAAATTGGATTTTTATCGATTATTTTTGTGTGATTTTGTTGTCAGCACATTCAACTATGTAAAGAAAAAAGTATTTAATAAGATTATTTATTTCATTCAGATCTAGGATGTGTTGTTTAAGTGTTCCCTTTATTTTTTTGAGCAGTGTATATTAGAAACATGACATCAACAAACTCCATCTCCATCGTTAAACCTAACATGAACAGACTCCATCTCCATCATTAAACCTAACATGAACAGACTCCATCTCCATCATTAAACCTAACATGACGTCAACAGACTCCATCTCCATCATTAAACCTAACATCAACAGACTCCATCTCCATCATTAAACCTAACATGAACAGACTCCATCTCCATCATTAAACCTAACATCAACAGACTCCATCTCCATCATTAAACCTAACATGAACAGACTCCATCTCCATCATTAAACCTAACATCAACAGACTCCATCACCATCATTAAACCTAACATCAACAGACTCCATCGCCATCATTAAACCTAACATGAACAGACTCCATCTCCATCATTAAACCTAACATGAACAGACTCCATCTCCATCATTAAACCTAACATCAACAGACTCCATCTCCATCATTAAACCTAACATGAACAGACTCCATCTCCATCATTAAACCTAACATGAACAGACTCCATCTCCATCATTAAACCTAACATCAACAGACTCCATCTCCATCATTAAACCTAACATGAACAGACTCCATCTCCATCATTAAACCTAACATGAACAGACTCCATCTCCATCATTAAACCTAACATGACTTCTCTACATAGTCTAGGCTGTTTCTATGGATATCAGGCTGGTGGTCTGGACCCCTAGTGGTCCCAGAGGAGGAGGAGATGACACCACAGGCCTATTTTGGCAAGCCACCCCGTGACCCATCCGCCATGGGATGTCATAAACTACCCAGGGTTATCTGTTTATGTAGCTACCATGCTAATCTAAGCAGATTTACTGACAGTTTGACTGGAGAATATCTGACTGCAGCTATCATATCATTGGTGGAATTCCTCTACTAGCCAATGGGAAAGGTCCCTCCTGTCCTGTAAGGGCCCGGTCAACACACTTGCCCTTCAACGTCCCCCACTAGACCCAGACACAGCTGATACCTCTGCTATTAACACTAGACCCAGACACAGCTGATACCTCTGCAATTAATGGTGTCAGGCAGGCAGGCAGACTAGGGAGAGAAGAGAGGAGCCAGAGGATAAGGACTGGGAGGAAGGGAGGCAGACTAGGGAGAGAAGAGAGGAGCCAGAGGATAAGGACTGGGAGGAAGGGAGGCTGACTAAAACAGGACCACAGAGAGAGAATGTGGAAGACTGGGAGGGCTATGCAGACTGGTGACAGGGCCAGGGAAGTGTCACGCCACAAAAACACTCAGACCATCTCCTCAAGGGAGATTAACCAAAATGTAGGGTTAGTTTCCCAGATCCCGATTGAGGCTACTCCTGGACTAAAAAGCATGCTCAATGGGGAGTCTCCATCTAAAATTGATTTGAGTACAGAACTAGGCCCAAACTGAATCTGTGGCAGGGAAATCAGCTCTTAACTCTACAGGACAACTGACATGGTTTTAGAACACAACAAACAGGGAAGGCTAAATGATCCTTCTAGTTCTACGGAGCATACTGTAGGAGGACAGCATCATTCTAGTTCTACGGAGCAAACTGTAGGAGGGTGTAGGAGAGCATCATTCTAGTTCTACGGAGCATACTGTAGGAGGACAGCATCATTCTAGTTCTACGGAGCATACTGTAGGAGGACAGCATCATTCTAGTTCTACGGAGCATACTGTAGGAGGACAGCATCATTCTAGTTCTACGGAGCAAACTGTAAGAGGGTATAGGAGGACAGCATCATTCTAGTTCTACGGAACATACTGTAGGAGGACAGCATCATTCTAGTTCTACGGAGCAAACTGTAAGAGGGTATAGGAGGACAGCATCATTCTAGTTCTATGGAGCATACTGTAGGAGGACAGCATCATTCTAGTTCTACAGAGCATACTGTAGGAGGGTGTAGGAGAGGAGCATCCTTCCACCATATGTGTGCACCATAATGTGGTGTGTATCTCCATGCCAAGAAACTTAATAACAAGCTATTCTTAGCAGCACTCCAATGAGTCTGTGAATTATGAAGGAGGAAATGGGAGAGGTTGGACCAGGCAGCAAATCTTGGAACACAAACACAATAAATTAACACAGTTGGTGGCGGAACTGTAGAACTGCGGAACTGTAGAACCGACGGAACTAGGCTATAGGAACAACATAACTGTTGGAACAACAGAATCTGGTGGGAACTGCTGCTCATCTCACTAAACTGTGATTCCAACCTGTTGGGGGTGTGTTTTGGGGTCTTGGGGGGTTAAAAAGCAGAAGACATTACCGAGACTGTTCAGAAAATGGATCAATAAAGTGTTATTTTTCTTCTTGTAATCATGGCTTTGATATGGGAGATTCAACCTTCAACCTGCTCTGGTCTGTAAACAAGCAGGCCCTTATTCAACCTGACCTGTACATACCTAGGTCCCTGCATCAATACCCCGGTCCCATCATTCCTCCTGAGTGAAAACATGAAGACAGGGGAAATGAAAATATGTTTTCTCCTTCTAAAATTACTGCTTTGATATAAGAGATTCAAGAACCTGCCCTGTAAATAACCTGAGGTTACTACAGGTCCCTGTGTCAATACCCCGGTCCCCTCATCTCTTCTGGACTGAAAACAGGTTACTACAGGTCCCTGTGTCAATACCCCGGTCCCCTCATCTCTTCTGGACTGAAAACAGGTTGCTACAGGTCCTTGTGTCAATACCCCGGTCCCCTCATCACTTCTGGACTGAAAACAGGTTACTACAGGTCCCTGTGTCAATACCCCGGTCCCCTCATCTCTTCTGGACTGAAAACAGGTTACTACAGGTCCCTGTGTCAATACCCCGGTCCCCTCATCTCTTCTGGACTGAAAACAGGTTACTACAGGTCCCTGTGTCAATACCCCGGTCCCCTCATCTCTTCTGGACTGAAAACAGGTTACTACAGGTCCCTGTGTCAATACCCCGGTCCCCTAATCCCTTCTGGACTGAAAACAGGTTACTACAGGTCCCTGTGTCAATACCCCGGTCCCCTCATCTCTTCTGGACTGAAAACAGGTTACTACAGGTCCCTGTGTCAATACCCCGGTCCCCTCATCTCTTCTGGACTGAAAACAGGTTACTACAGGTCCCTGTGTCAATACCCCGGTCCCCTCATCTCTTCTGGACTGAAAACAGGTTACTACAGGTCCCTGTGTCAATACCCCGGTCCCCTCATCCCTTCTGGACTGAAAACAGGTTACTACAGGTCCCTGTGTCAATACCCCGGTCCCCTCATCTCTTCTGGACTGAAAACAGGTTACTACAGGTCCCTGTGTCAATACCCCGGTCCCCTCATCCCTTCTGGACTGAAAACAGGTTACTACAGGTCCCTGTGTCAATACCCCGGTCCCCTCATCTCTTCTGGACTGAAAACAGGTTACTACAGGTCCCTGTGTCAATACCCCGGTCCCCTCATCTCTTCTGGACTGAAAACAGGTTACTACAGGTCCCTGTGTCAATACCCCGGTCCCCTCATCTCTTCTGGACTGAAAACAGGTTACTACAGGTCCCTGTGTCAATACCCCGGTCCCCTCATCCCTTCTGGACTGAAAACAGGTTACTACAGGTCCCTGTGTCAATACCCCGGTCCCCTCATCCCTTCTGGACTGAAAACAGGTTACTACAGGTCCCTGTGTCAATACCCCGGTCCCCTCATCTCTTCTGGACTGAAAACAGGTTACTACAGGTCCCTGTGTCAATACCCCGGTCCCCTCATCCCTTCTGGACTGAAAACAGGTTACTACAGGTCCCTGTGTCAATACCCCAGTCCCCTCATCTCTTCTGGACTGAAAACCTGAAGACAGGGTACATGAAAGTAAGGGTGATAGTTGAGATGTGGGTGTGACAGCCATTTTAACCTCCAGATTAAATAGGATGTGACAGCCATTTTAACCTCCAGATTAAATAGGATGTGACAGCCATCTTGACCTCCAGATTAAATAGGATGTGACAGCCATTTTAACCTCCAGATTAAATAGGATGTGACAGCCATTTTAACCTCCAGATTAAAAAGGATGTGACAGCCATTTAACCTCCAGATTAAATAGGATGTGACAGCCATCTTGATCTCCAGATTAAATAGAATGTGACAGCCATTTTAACCTCCAGATTAAATAGGATGTGACAGCCATCTTGACCTCTAGACATAATAGGATGTGACAGCCATTTTAACCTCCAGATTAAATAGGATGTGACAGCCATCTTGACCTCCAGATGAAATGGGATGAGACAGCCATCTTGACCTCCAGATTTAATAGGATGTGACAGCCATTTTAACCTCCAGATTAAATAGGATGTGACAGCCATCTTAACCTCCAGATGAAATGGGATGTGACAGCCATTTTAACCTCCAGATTAAATAGGATGTGACAGCCATCTTGACCTCCAGATTTAATAGGATGTGACAGCCATTTTAACCTCCAGATTAAATAGGATGTGACAGCCATCTTGACCTCCAGA
The DNA here is from genome assembly GCF_965601325.2 of Salmo salar. NCBI lineage: Eukaryota > Metazoa > Chordata > Actinopteri > Salmoniformes > Salmonidae > Salmo > Salmo salar. The sequence continues at coordinate 57,533,462 of NC_138312.1, read as the reverse complement.
TGAAATGGGATGTGACAGCCATTTTAACATCCAGATTAAATAGGATGTGACAGCCATTTTAACCTCCAGATTAAATTAATTGTGACCGCCATTTTAACCTCCAGATTAAATAAGATGTGACAGCCATCTTGACCTCCAGATGAAATGGGATGTGACAGCCATTTTAACCTCCAGATTAAATAGGATGTGACAGCCATTTTAACCTCCAGATTTAATAGGAAGCTTTTGATTCAGAGCCTGAAGTTCAGACAGATTGTGTTACCGAAGACTAGCAGTGGACATGTATTAAATGATTGTCGTAGAGAAGAGCAGGGGTTGTGTTACTGTTTTGTAAACCCACACCGTTCCCCTCCGAGCTTGTTTAAAACACTTTATTATTGGGCTAATGTAATATGACAGGGCTATCAAATCTAAACAATAGCCTTTGGAGATGGAAATAAAACAAGCAGTTTCCTCCCAACAGTGAAAACACATTTTCTTTATTTGATCAAAATATCCAAACATGTTTTGGTATTTAATATAGGTCCTAGTAGGGCCAGTACATGTTTTGGTATTTAATATAGGTCCTAGTAGGTCCAGTACATGTTTTGGTATTTAATATAGGTTCTAGTAGGGCCAGTACATGTTTTGGTATTTAATATAGGTCCTAGTAGGTCCAGTACATGTTTTGGTATTTAACATAGGTCCTAGTAGGTCCAGTACATGTTTTGGTATTTAATATAGGTCCTAGTAGGGCCAGTACATGTTTTGGTATTTAATATAGGTCCTAGTAGGGCCAGTACATGTTTTGGTATTTAATATAGGTCCTAGTAGGGCCAGTACATGTTTTGGTATTTAATATAGGTCCTAGTAGGTCCAGTACATGTTTTGGTATTTAATATAGGTCCTAGTAGGTCCAGTACATGTTTTGGTATTTAACATAGGTCCTAGTAGGGCCAGTACATGTTTTGGTATTTAATATAGGTCCTAGTAGGTCCAGTACATGTTTTGGTATTTAATATAGGTCCTAGTAGGGCCAGTACATGTTTTGGTATTTAACATAGGTCCTAGTAGGGCCAGTACATGTTTGATTTCTTATACATGAGGTTTTGAACATTGATATAGGCAAAAAATCAAAAGGCTACCCAGGAATGAAACATACCGTTTCCAACAATCAAAACGTGTTTTAATGCTGGATCAAACAGTCCAACATGCTGAGGTCATAACTTCACGTTTTGTTCTACTTCTCATAGGCCCTCGATGAGTCTCCATTGGTGGTTTAGGCCATCGATATGAAAGAGTCTACCCAGGCCTTTCACTTTAAGACACTCAAATGAGGCTTTAATTTGAGGCAAAGAAAAATGAAGTGTGGGAAACAGTCTTGGGAATAGAGTTGGTGTACTGCGAACACAGCCAAACACGTGTCCGCTTTGATTAAAGCTGGACTAAAACTAGCAGTCAGCTTTTTCACTACTCTCTCTGCCACAATTATAGGACTCGTGGGGCGGCTGTGAAGTAGCATGTGTTTCTCTCTCTGCTGATGATCACTCTCCTCTTCAAATCTCTGGAATTATAACACTGCAACACTGCAGGAGAAGACAATAGAAGGAACAAAACCAGGCATGGAAGGAGGAAACAATGCAACGATTGTTAAAACTCTCAGAATGGGAAGGGAGCTGTGGATAATTACATTTAGCTGAATAAAGCCCTCGGAATGGCAAGGTAGCGGCGGATAATTACATTTAGCAGAAATTAGAATACTTTATGTCTAGTTCCCCCTGAGATGGGCCTCTCCTGGGCACGTAGTGGAGATACTGTTACACAGTCTGACATATAAGAGTCCTGCTCAGAGCAGAGTAGGACCTGGGAGCCAAAGGCAGGGTTGCACTAGACAAATAGGAGGACACAGGCTATGCAGATCTTAACTTTAAACATGAAGAGATACTGTTACACAGACTGACACACACAGCTAGGAGCAGAGCATAGGACTGACACACAGACTCCTGCACAGAGAGCGGAAGACATTGGTTGTGATACAGGAAGAAGAGCCAGGAGCATAGTCGAGGGGTACAGATACTAGATAAATAGGAGAACACATGCAGGGCTGGCGGGGTTGTATCTTATCTAACTAGACAAATACGAGTATCCTACACAGCAGGCTGTGTGCCAATGTTCATTTAAACATGTAGGGGGTGTTATGATGAAGAAAAAGCAGCCGTGAGCAGCATTGGAGAGTCTATCTAACTTCGATCAAACAGGAGCACACAGGGCTAGCCTAATGTATATGTACAGCAACCAAGAGCAACGTTAGGGTTTTTACTGTGTTTAACTTTGACAACTAGCTCAGGCTAGACTATATGTATGCACATCCTACACACCAAAAAACAAATGGTTCGACACAGTGCCAAACAAGCATTCTTTGGCATTTAACAATAGCGGAACCCTTTTGGTACTAGCCTATATGGAACCGTTTTTTGAAGGTTCTACAGTGCATTCAGAAAGCATTCAGACCTCTTGACTTTTTCCACATTTTATTACGTTGCAGCCTTATTCTAAAATGTATTAAATTGTTTGTTTTTTCCCCTCATCAATCTACACACAATACCCATAGTTACAAAGTAAAAACATAATTTTTTTGACAAATATCACATTTACATAAGTATTCAGACCCTTTGTACTTTGTTGAAGCACCTTTGGCAGCGATTACAGCCTTGCGTCTTCTTGATTATGATGCTAGAAGCTTGTCCAACCTGTATTTGGGGAGTTTCTCCCATTCTTCTCTGCAGATCCTCTCAAGCTCTGTCAGGTTGAATGGGGAGGGTTGCTGCGCAGCTATTTTCAGGTCTCTCCATAGATGTTGAATCGGTTTCAAGTCCGGGCTCCAGCTGGGCCACTGGAGGACATTCAGAGACTTGTCCCAAAGCCACTCCTGCATTGTCTTGGCTGTGTGCTTGGTGTCGTCCTGTCTGAGGTTCTGAGCGCTCTGGAGCAGGTTTTCATCAAGGATCTCTCTGTACTTTGCTCTGTTCATCTTTCCCTTGATCCTGACTAGTCTCCCAGTCCCTGCCACTGAAAAACATCCCCACAGCATGATGCTGCCACCACCATGCTTCACTATAGGAATGGTGCCAGGCTTTCTACAGACGTGACGCTTGGCATTCTGGCCAAAGAGTTAAATCTTGGTTTTATCAGACAAGAGAATCCTGTTTCTCATGGTCTGAGAGGCTTTAGGTGCCTTTTGGCAAACTCCAAGCGGGCTGTCATGTGCCTTTTACTGAGGAGTGGCTTCCGTCTTGCCACTCTACCATAAAGGCCTGATTGGTGGAGTGCTGCAGAGATGGTTGTCCTTCTGGAAGGTTCTCCCATCTCCACAGAGGAACTCTGGAGCTCTGTCAGAGTGACCATCGGGTTCTTGGTCACCTCCCTGACCAAGGCCCTTCTCCTCCGATTGCTTAGTTTGGCCGGGCGGCCAGCTCTAGGAAGAGTCTTGGTGGTTCCAAACTTCTTCCATTGAAACATGATGGAGGCCACTGTGGGCATGGGGACCTTCAATGCTTCAGAAATGTTTTTGTACCCTTCCTCAGATCTGTGCCTCGACACAATCCTGTCTTGGAGCTCTATGGACAATTCCTTCAACCTCATGGCTTGGTTTTTGCTCTGAGATGCACTGTCAACTGTGGGACCTTATATAGACAGGTGTGTGCCTTTCCAAATCATGTCCAATCAATTTAATTTACCACAGGTGGACTCCAATCAAATTGTAGAAACATCTCAAGGATGATCAATGGAAACAGGATGCACCTGAGCTCAATTTTGAGTATCATAGAAAAGGGTCTGAATACTTACGTAAATAAGGTATTTATATTTTTTATATTTAATAAATTAGCAAACATTTCTAAAAACCTGTTTTCGCTTCGTCATTATGGGGTATTGTGTGTAAATTGATTAGGGAAAACATTTATTAAATATACATTTTAGAATAAGGCTGTAACGTAACAAAATGTGGAAAAAGTCAAGGGGTCGGAATACTTTCAGAATGCACTGCATAAAGAACCATGATCCTAAGGTTCTAAATGGAACCTGCATGGTTCTATAAAGAACCGTTTCCTAGGGTTCTATAAAGAACCATTAAAAAAAGGTTCTACATAGGTTCCACTATGGTTACAACCCTTTTTGGGGCTATATAGAACCCTTTTTATGGTTCTTTATAGTACCTTCATGGAGAATAGTTCTACAAAAGACCCTTTCTCAATCGCAAAGGTTCTTTTTAGAACCATACCGTTTTTTTTTATTCTGGTTTAATAGCCATAATATATAGTTAAAATTCCCTAGGTTTTAATATTGTGTTTGTTAACAAGTTGAATCAGGAGAGAATTGAGAACTACTGACTCAACTACTGACTCAACAAGGCCATACAAGAGTGTTTCACAAGACACCGTCACTGGCCATGATCACATATAACATGTAATAACAACAGATTAGATCCACTGGAATGAGAAAACCACGGCCCAAAATAGTATATCACCCACCCCTACATTTTAATTATCACTAAAATAGGAAATAACCCTTTTTTTTAACTGCAAAGAACCATTGAAGGGCTCAAAGGGTTCTTTGGGTCAGTACGGTTACACATAGAAGCATCCATCACCCTTCCAAAGAACCCTTGAGGAACCCTCATTTCTAGTGTGTAATTTAAACACGTAACAAGGCTTAAAAGAAACATGACGCTGCACAACGGTTACAGGACTAGGACCACTAAGGATATCCACTGAGCTGCTTAGTTTAGGCTAATTCGTGACAACCTAGAATAGGGTGGTAGGTCTAAGCAGGACCCAATCCTTGAATAGTACACACAGACAACACTAGAATAGGCTAGGCTAGATCTCATCAACGGAATATTCTATAAAGACAATGGAAAGAAAAATGCCTTATTCAACGCCTTCAATGTTACATATCGTCAATGTAATATTCAAGCGAGCAATGGGAAGAAAAACGCATTGTTAAAATTATTCTTGTTGAAATAGGCTACAGTACATATCAAAAATGCAATAGTCCAGAGCGCCAAGGCAATGGAAGAAAAATGGCCCTATCAGCTGATTTGTTTCTCCATTGAGACGATATGACGGCTGCCATGACTACAGACATACAGTCATCTACATCTCATCAATGTAAGATATGACGGCTGCCATGACTACAGACATACAGTCAGACTACATCTCATCAATGTAAGATATGACGGCTGCCATGACTACAGACATACAGTAGACTACATCTCATCAATGTAAGATATGACGGCTGCCATGACTACAGACATACAGTCAGACTACATCTCATCAATGTAAGATATGACGGCTGCCATGACTACAGACATACAGTCATCTACATCTCATCAATGTAAGATATGACGGCTGCCATGACTACAGACATACAGTAAACTACATCTCATCAATGTAAGATATGACGGCTGTCATGACTACAGACATACAGTCATCTACATCTCATCAATGTAAGATATGACGGCTGCCATGACTACAGACATACAGTAAACTACATCTCATCAATGTAAGATATGACGGCTGCCATGACTACAGACATACAGTAGACTACATCTCATCAATGTAAGATATGACGGCTGCCATGACTACAGACATACAGTCATCTACATCTCATCAATGTAAGATATGACGGCTGCCATGACTACAAACATACAGTCATCTACATCTCATCAATGTAAGATATGACGGCTGCCATGACTACAGACATACAGTCATCTACATCTCATCAATGTAAGGTATGACGGCTGCCATGACTACAGACATACATTCGACTACATCTCATCAGTGTTATATTCTACCAAGGCAATGGAAGAAAACAACTTATTGAACGGATTCCTCTTCCTCCCTCCAATGAGGCTATATGATGTGTCTGAAGAGGGTGTTGGGTGACCCAGTAGGCTGAGAACATAGTGATCTGTTCATACTAATTACACTGACTGACTGCTGCTGCTGTCCAAATACTGTAGCAGTGTTACAGTATCTAGGATCAGCTATTTACAGTGTCTAGGATCAGCTAGTTACAGTGTCTAGGATCAGCTAGTTACAGTGTCTAGGACCAGCTAGATACAGTATCTAGGATCAGCTAGTTACACTTTCTATGATCAGCTAGATACGGTATCTAGGATCAGCAAGTTACACTTTCTATGATCAGCTAGATACAGTATCTAGGATCAGTTCGATACAGTATCTAGGAGCAGCTAGTTACAGTGTCTAGGATCAGCTAGTTACAGTGTGTAGGATCAACTAGTTACATTATCTACGATCAGCTAGTTACAGAGTCCAGGAACAGCTAGTTAGAGTGTCTAGGATCAGCTAGTTACAGTATCTAGGATCAGCTAGATATAGTATCTAGGATCAGCTAGACACCGTATCTAGGGTCAGCTAGTTACAGTATCTAGGATCAGCTAGTTACAGTGTCTAGGATCAGCTAGTTACAGTGTCTAGGATCAGCCATTTACAATGTCTAGGATCAGCTAGTCAGAGTGTCTAGGATCAATTAGTTACAGTGGCTAGGATCAATTAGTTACATGATCGAGGATCAGCTAGTTACAGTGCCTAGGATCAGCTAGTTACAGAGTCTAGGATCAGCTAGTTACAGAGTCTAGGATCAGCTAGTTACAGTGTCTAGGATCAATTAGTTACAGTGGCTAGGATCAAGTAGTTACATGATCGAGGATCAGCTAGTTACAGTGTCTAGGATCAGCTAGTCACAGAGTCCAGGAACAGCTAGTTACAGTGTCTAGGATCAGCTAGTTACAGTATCTAGGATCAGCTAGGATCAGCTAGATATAGTATCTAGGATCAGCTAGTTACAGAGTCTAGGAACAGCTAGTTACAGTGTCTAGGATCAGCCATTTACAATGTCTAGGATCAGCTAGTCAGAGTGTCTAGGATCAATTAGTTACAGTGGCTAGGATCAATTAGTTACATGATCGAGGATCAGCCTAGTTACAGTGCCTAGGATCAGCTAGTTCAGTGCCTAGGATCAGCTAGTTACAGAGTCTAGGATCAGCTAGTTACAGTGTCTAGGATCAATTAGTTACAGTGGCTAGGATCAATTAGCTACATTATCTAGGAATAGCTAGTTACAGTGTCTAGGATCAGCTAGCTACAGTGCCTAGGATCAGCTAGCAACAGTGTCTAGGATCAGCTAGTTACAATGTCTAGGATCAGCTAGTTACAGTGTCTAGGATCAGCTAGTTACAATGTCTAGGATCAGCTAGTTACAGTGTCTAGGATCAGCTAGTTACAGAGTCTAGGATCAGCTAGTTACAGAGTCTAGGGTCAGCCAGTTACATTATCTAGGATCAGCTAGTTACAGTGTCTAGGATCAGCTAGTCACAGAGTCTAGGAACAGCTAGTTACAGTGTCTAGGATCAGCTAGTTACAGTGTCTAGGATCAGCTAGATACAGTATCTAGGATTAGCTAGACACAATATCTAGGATCAGCTAGGATCAGCTAGTTACAATGTCTAGGATCAGCTAGTTACAATGTCTAGGATCAGCTAGTTACAGAGTCTAGGATCAGCCAGTTACAGAGTCTAGGATCAGCTAGTTACAGAGTCTAGGATCAGCCAGTTACAGTATCTAGGAGCAGCTAGTTACAGTATCTAGGAGCAGCTAGTTACATTATCTTGGATCAGCTGTGTTACAGTGTCTAGGATCAGCTAGTTACAGTGTCTAGGAACAGGTAGTTACTGTATCTCAATACAGAAGTGGACAGATGATGCGGATGCCACGCTACAGGACTATTTTTTTAGCACAGACTGGAATATGTTCCGGGATTCATCCAATGGCATTGAGGAGAACACGACCTCAGTCAATGGCTTCATCGACGACGTCGTCCCCACAGTGACCGTATTTCCCAACCAGAAGCCATGGATTACAGGTAACATCCGCACCGAGCTAAAGTCTAGAGCTGCTGCTTTCAAGGAGCGGGACAATAATCCGGACGCTTAAAAGAAATCCCGCTATGCCCTCAGACAAACCATGGCAAAGCATCAATACAGGACTACTACACCGGCTCTGACACTCGTCAGATGTGGCAGGGCTTGAAAAATATTACAGACTACAAAGGGAAACCCAGCCGCGAGCTGCACAGCGGCGCGAGCCTTCCAGATGAGTGAAATACCTTTATGCTCGCTTCATGGCAAGCAACTCTTTAGCATGCATGAGAGCACCAGCTGTTCCGGATAACTGTGTGAACACGCTCTCCGTAGCCGATGTGAGCAAAAGCCGCGGAGCCAGACGGATTACCAGGACGTATACTGAAAGCATGTAAGGACCAACTGTCTTCACTGACATTTTCAACCTCTCCCTGACCGAGTCTGTAATACCTACATGTTTCAAGCAGACCACCATAGTTCCTGTGCCCAAGGAAGCAAAGGTAACCTGCCTAAATGATTACCACCCATAGCACTCATGTCAGTAGCCATGAAGTGCTTTGAAAGGCTGGTCATGGCTCACATCAACACCATCATGCTAGAAACTCTAGACCCACCCCAATTCACATTGGACAGATCCAACAGATCCATAGATTTTTACATTTTTGTAATTTAGCAGACACTCTTATCCAGAGCAACTTACAGTAGTGAATACATACATTTCATACATTTCTTTTTATTTGATTTATTTTTTGTACTGGCCCCCCGTGGGAATCAAACCCACAAGCCTGGCATTGCACACACCATGCTGGCGTTGCAAACACCATGCTCTACCAACTGAGCCACAGGGAAGATAGATGACACAATCTCAATCAAACTCCACACTGCCCTTTCCCACCTGGACAAAGGAACACCTATGTGAGAATGCTGTTCATTAACTACAGCTCAGCGTTCAACACCATAGTGCGCACAAAGCTCATCACTAAGCTAAGGACCCTGGGACTAAACACCTCTTCTGCAACTGGATCCTGGACTTCCTGAAAGGCCGCCCCCAGGTTATAAGGGTAGGTAACAACACATCTGCCACACTGATCCTCAACACTGGGGCCCCTCAGGGGTGCGTGCTTAGTCCCCTCCTGTACTCCCGGTTCACCCACAACTGTGTGGCCAAGCAAGACTCCAACACCATCATTAAGTTTGCTGACGACACAACAGCGGTAGGCCTGATCACCGACAACGATGAGACAGCCTATAGGGAGGAGGTCAGATACCTGGCAGTGTGGTGCCAGGGCAACAACTTCTCCCAAACACACAAAGGCAGTCGTGAAGAGGGCACGACAACACCTTTTCCCCCTCGGGAGACAGAACAAATTTGGCATAGGGCCCCAGATCCTCAAAAATGTTCTACCATCGAGAACATCCTGACTGGTTGCATTACTGCCTGGTATGGCAACTGCTCAGCATCTGACCGGAAGGCGCTACAGAGGGTAGTGTGAACGGCCCAGTACATCACTGGGGCCAAGCTTCATTTGATTTGATTTGAAATGTTGTAGGCCTAGGACCTAATCAAATGATCCATCTAATCAATAATCACATTCTGATAGCAATATCAATGATGTGGGCCTAGGACCTAATTGGAAAAAAAATACCATCTGAAAGAGTGAACAAACTATTACATCCCCAAATATATATATATATATATATGTGTGGGTGTGTGTGTGTGTGTGTGTGTGTGATGTGTTTGTGTGTCCTGCCAACTGCCCCCAGCTGTCTGTCTCAGCATCGAGGGCATGGCTGGTGGTCCTTTGACCACACACACACACACACACAGACACACACACAGTTGGTAGGAGACAGTTGGTTGACAGCTGGCCTCTTCTGTCACAGCAGGCACAGCCTCCCGCCAAGCACCACTACCCCCCAGACAACGCCCCTACGGCTGGCTAATGCACCCTGATTCACCCTGCTAAACCCTAGCTAACCTCACTAGAACACAGATACACCCTGCTAAACCCTAGCTAACCTCACTGGAACACTGATTCACCCTGCTAAACCCTAGTTAACCTCACTAGAACACTGATACACCCTGCTAAACCCTAGTTAACCTCACTAGAACACTGATACGCCCTGCTAAACCCTAGCTAACCTCACTAGAACACTGATACACCCTGCTAAACCCTAGCTAACCTCACTAGAACACTGATACACCCTGCTAAACCCTAGCTAACCTCACTAGAACACTGATTCACCCTGCTAAACCCTAGCTAACCTCACTGGAACACTGATACACCCTGCTAAACCCTAGCTAACCTCACTAGAACACTGATACACCCTGCGAAACCCTAGTTAACCTCACTAGAACACTGATACACCCTGCTAAACCCTGATCAACTCAAATCTGGAGCCGCTCACTGCTCGAATTCCCTTACATGACCAGCATGACCGAGAACAACTCTGTGTCCTACAGCAATAGCTGTAATCATAGGACAACTATGATTTCACATTACTTACACCATTAACTAATTTCTATGTGTGGTCTAACCTGTCACTGTGGCAGACATTCTGCATAGTTTCCATTCCCAGGTCCCTTACCTGCTTGCCATACAGAATGCTGGTGTAGGTGTTACAAGTTCCCCAGCAGCACAGACTCACACCCTGACCTGGCTGTCACAACCATTGAGCAAAGACAGATGGCAGGGTGGTATACATCCCTGTTTCCCCAGGCTCCAGGTCCGTAAATCCTCTTCTTACTCTCTTATCAGAGACATAATACTGTACAAGAAACCAGCCCACCCCAGCCTGGCGACAATCTACCCTCTCCTCCCATCTACCCTCTCCTCCCATCTACCCTCTCCCCCTCTCCTCCAATCTACTCTCCCCCTCTCCTCCAATCTACCCTCTCCTCCCATCTACCCTCTCCCCCTCTCCTCCAATCTACTCTCTCCTCCTCTCCTCCAATCTACCCTCTCCCCCTCTCCTCCAATCTACCCTCTCCTCCCCTCCTCCAATCTACCCTCTCCTCCCATCTACCCTCTCCCCCAATCTACTCTCTCCCCCTCTCCTCCAATCTACTCTCTCCTCCTCTCCTCCCATCTACTCTCTCCCCCTCTCCCCAATCTACTCTCTCCTCCTCTCCTCCAATCTACCATCCCCCCTCTCCTCCAATCTACTCTCTCCCCCTCTCCTCCCATCCACCCTCTCCCCCACTCCTCCAATCGACTCTCTCTCCCTCTCCTCCAATCTACCCTCTCCTCCAATCTACCCTCTCCTCCTCTCCTCCCATCTACCCTCTCCTCCAATCTACCCTCTCCTCAAATCCACCCTCTCTCCTCCTATCTACCCACTCCCCCTCTCCTCCCATCCACCCTCTCCCCCTCTCCTCCAATCTACTCTCTCCCCCTCTCCTCCAATCTACCCTCTCCTCCAATCTACCCTCTCCTCCTCTCCTCCCATCTACCCTCTCCTCCAATCTACCCTCTCCTCAAATCCACCCTCTCTCCTCCTATCTACCCACTCCCCCTCTCCTCCAATCTCCCCCCCTCACTCCCATCTACCATCTCCCCCCATCTACCCCCTCCTCCAATCTCCCCTTTCGCCCAACCCCCCCATCCACCCTCTCCTCCAATTTACCCCCCATCCTATCTACCCTCTCCCCCATCTACCCTCTCCCCCAATCTACCCTACCCCCATATACCCTCTCCATATCTACCCTCTCCTCCATCTCCCTATCTACCCTCTCCCCCCCCTCCTATCTACCCTCTCCCCCCTCCGATCTACCCACTCCCCCCTCCCATCTACCCTCTCCCCCCTCCTATCTACCCTCTACCCCACTCCTATCTACCCTCTCCCCCACCTATCTACCCTCTCCCCCTCCTACCCTCCCCCTTCCTATCTACCCTCTCCCCCTCCTACCCTCTCCACCCCTCCTATCTACACTTTCCTCCTCTCCTCCTATCTACCCTCTCCCCCTCTCCCCATCTACCCTCTTCCCCTCTCCCCCACCTACCCTCTCCCCATCTACCCTCTCCCCCATCTACCCTCTCCCCCGTCTACCCTCCCCCCATCTACCCCCTCTCCACCTATCTACCTTCCACCCCTCTTCCCCATCTACCCTCTCCCCCTCTCCTATCTACCCTCTCTCCCCATCTACCCTCTCCCCCATCTACCTTCCCCCCCTCTCCCCATCTACCCTCTCTCCCCATCTACCTTCCCCCCTCTCCCCCATCTACCCTCTCCCCCATCTACCCTCTACCCCTCTCCCCATCTACCCTCTCCCCCATCTACCCTCTCCCCCATCTACCCTCTCCACCCTTCTCCCCTCTCCCCCTCCCCCCTATCTACCCTCTCCCCCTCCTACCCTTCCATCTACCCTTTCCCCTCTCCTCCTATCTACACTCTCCCCCTCTCCCCCATCTACCCTCTCCCCCCATCTACCCTCTCCCCCATCTACCCCTCTCCACCTATCTACCTTCCACCCCTGTTCCCCATCTACCCTCTCCCCCTCTCCCCATCTACCCTCTACCCCATCTACCCTCTCTCCCCATCTACCCTCTCCCCCCATCTACGCTCCCCCCTCTCCCCATCTACCCTCTCCCCCATCTACCCTCTCCCCATCTACCCTCTCCCCCATCTACTCTCTACTCCTCTCCCCATCTACCCCTCTCCCCCCTCTACCCACTCCCCATCTACCCTCTCCCCCCATCTACCCTCTCCACCCTTCTCCCCCTCTCCCCCATCTACCCTCTTCCCCTCTCTATGTCTCCCTCTCCCTCTATCCTGGCATGAGTCCCAAATAACAACCTTTTCCCTACATAGTGCTCTGGTAAAAGGTAGTGAACTATGAGTGGAATAAGGTACCATTTGTGACACACCCCTCCTCCCCGTCTCTTCTCTCTAAGTGGACAGGAAAAGATCCAGGCAGCAAGGTCAAAGGTCAAAGCTGAAGCACAGGACAACACAGAGGAGAGGACCCATTCTTTATTTCGATGATAATACCATCAAATAATTATTAAAGGTGGAAGGTGGGTGACTAATGATAAAACATTCATATCAAAGAGGAGAAGGAGGAGGGGTAGAGGAGGAGACGTGGATGGAGGAGAAGGGGGGTAGAGGAGGAGAAGTGGAAGTGAGGAGGAGGGGGTAGAGGAGGAGGGGGGAAGGAGGGGGAGGGGGGAAGGAGATGGGGGGTAGAGGAGGAGGGGGGGAGGAGGAGGAGGGGGGTAGAGGAGGAGGGGGTTGAGGAGGAGAGCTGGAAGTGGGGAGCAGGAGTGGAGGACCTTAAAATGTTGTCCTTGAGTAGCCTTTCAGTGTTAAACCTAATAAATGTCTGGGCCTAACTGCTTACAACATTTGTCGACCTCTTTTTACGTAATGAATTGTATCACCAACACAACTCTCAAATAAGCAACAACATTTAAACACTCAATTGAAATGCGCTAGCTATCTTTATACAGACAGTAGGCTGTGTTTGTACCATTAACATTGAGGTTAACTTTTTAAGGTATAGGGGGCAGTATTTTCATTTTTGGATGAAAAGCGTGCCCAGAGTAAACTGCCTAATACTCAGGCCCAGAGTCAAATATTTGCATATTATTAGTAGATTCGGATAGAAAACACTCTGAAGATTCTAAAACTGTTTGAATGATGTCTGTGAGTATAACAGCACTCATATGGCAGGCAAAAACCTGAGAAAAATCCAACTAGGAAGTGGGAAATCTGAGAATTGTAGTTCTTCTTTTGAATCCCTATCGAAACTACAGTGTCTGTGGGGTCATGTTGCACTTCCTAAGGCTTCCATTGGCTGTCAACAGCCTTTAGAAACTTGTTTCCTCCTTCTCCTGTTACTGGGCAGAGAATAGTAGCTCAGCCAATGAGTGGACTGCCTATGGACAAAGGGCTTGGGTATGTGCGAGCCCGCGAGCGAGCCGTTCCTTCTTTTTCTCCTGGAATGAATACGCTATTGTCCGGTTGGAATATTATCGCCGTTCTATGTTAAAAATACCCTAAGGATTGATTGTAAACAACGTTTGACATGTTTCTACGACCAGTAATGGAACATTTTGACTTTTCGTGTCCTGATTTACACTCGCGCGTTATGCCTTTGGATAGTGATCTGAACGCACGAACAAAACGGAGGTATTTGGACATAAATATGGAGTATTTCGAACAAAACAAACATTTCTTGTGGAAGTAGGAGTCCTCGGAGTGCATTCTGACGAAGATCAGCAAAGGTAAGAGAATATTTATAATACTAATTCTGAGTTTAGTTGACCCCAGAACTTGGCGGGTATCTGAATAGCTTGCTTTGCTGGCGAGCTATGTACTCAGAATATTGAAAAATGTGCTTTCTCCGTAAAGCTATTTTAAAATCTGACACAGCGGTTGTGTTAAGGAAAAGTATATTTATAATTCTTTCAATAACTGTTGTACATTTTATCAACGTTTATGATGAGTATTTTTGTAAATTGATGTGCACATTCACCAGAAGTTTTAATGGGAATACATTTTCTGAACATCACGCGCCAATGTAAAATGGGGTTTTTGGATATAAATATGAACTTTATCGAGCAAAACATGCATGTATTGTGTAACATGAAGTCCTATGAGTGCCATCTGATGAAGATCATCAAAGGTTAGTGAATATTTTAGCTGAATTTTTGGTTTTTGTGATGCATGTCCTTGCTTGGAAAATGTCTGTGTGGTTTTTCTTGTGAAGTTTACGTCCTAACATAATCTAATTTTATGCTTTCGCCGTAAAGCCTTTTTGAAATCGGACAATGTGGTTAGATTAACGAGAAGTTTATCTTTAAAATGGTGTAAAATAGTTGATTGTTTGAGAAAATGAAATTATGAGATTTTTGCTGTTTTGTATTTCGCGCCATGTTATTTCACTGGCTGTTGAATAGTGTGTCCCGCAGGTGGGACGGTGACGTCCTACCTAGCCCAGAGAAGTGGCCACATTGTCCTGTTGTTGATTAGACTACTTTCCACCACGGGACAATTTTTTCTTCAAACGGATGGTCGGGGGTCCAGAAAATAATCATAAATAATTTGTAGACTGCAAATTGACCGCAAGAAGCCCAAACAGATATAATATTTGAGTAAAACCTAATCATTTCTAACTTTGCTTACATTTGTATACAATCACATCTCTCTATTATGCGTGGCAGTGGGGGCTGGTGGGGGGAGGAATAGGAAGATGCGCTCATAGGTAATGACTGGAATGGAATAAAAGGAACGGAGTCAAACATGTGGTTTCCATATGTTTGACGTGTTTGATACCGTTCCATGAATTCCATTCCAGCAATTACAATGAGCCCGTCCTTCTATAGCTCCTGCCACCAGCCACAACTGATGCGTGTGAATACTTGGGAACAGATTTCCAAAATAAATAAAAAATCGCTATGAGCAGATTTCCTGGTGTTTTTACAGCTTTTTATGACCCTCAAAAAGTGAAATAAATAAATAAATATATATATATATATATATACATATATATATATATATACATAAATATATATATATATATATATATACATACATATTTTTATATATATATATACACACACAATTTTGGGGGGGCTCAGAAAACATGGGGGGCCAAATAAAACCACCTGCGGGCCACCAGTTGGAGAACCCTAGCCTAGAGGATCTCCAGTGGTAGAGGATTTCCAGTGGTAGAGGTTCTTCAGTGGTAGAGGATCTCCAGGGGTAGAGGTTCTCCAGTAATAGAGTTTCTCCAGTGGTAGAGGATCTCCAGTAGTAGAGAATCTCTAGTGGTAGAGGTTTTCCAGTGGTAGAGGTTCTCCAGTGGTAGAGCTTCTCCAGTGGTAGAGGTTCTTCAACTGGTAGAGGTTCTCCAGTGGTAGAAGATCTCCAGTGGTAGAGGTTCTCCAGTGGTAGAGGTTCTCCAGTGGTAGAGGATCTCCAGTGGTAGAGGATCTCCAGTGGTAGAGATTCTCCAGTGGTAGAGATTCTCCAGTGGTAGAGGTTCTTCAACTGGTAGAGGTTCTCCAGTGGTAGAGGATCTCCAGTGGTAGAGGTTCTCCAGGGGTAGAGGATCTCCAGTGGTAGAGGTTCTCCAGTGGCAGAGGTTCTTCAACTGGTAGAGGTTCTCCACTGGTAGAGGTTCTCCACTGGTAGAGGTTCTCCAGTGGTAGAGGATCTACCCACTGGTACAGGTTCTCCACTGGTAGAGGTTCTCCAGTGGTAGAGGATCTCCAGGGGTAGAGGTTGTCCAGGGGTAGAGAATCTCCACTGGTAGAGAATCTCCAGGGGTAGAGGCTCTCCACTGGTAGAGGTTCTCCATCTGGTAGAGGTTCTCCACTGGTAGAGGTTCTCCACTGGTAGAGATTCTCCAGGGGTAGAGGTTCTCCAGTGGTAGAGGATCTCCAGGGGTAGAGGTTCTCCATCTGGTAGAGGTTCTCCAGTGGTAGAGGTTCTCCAGTGGAAGAGGTTCTCCAGTGGAAGAGGTTCTTCAACTGGTCGAGGTTCTCCAGTGGTAGAGGTTCTCAAGTGGTAGAGGTTCTCCAGTGGTAGAGGTTCTCCAGTGGTAGAGGTTCTCCAGTGGTAGAGGTTCTCCAGTGGAAGAGGTTCTTCAACTGGTCGAGGTTCTCCAGTGGTAGAGGTTCTCCAGTGGTAGAGGTTCTCCAGTGGTAGAGCCACTGTCTGTCTGTCTGTCTGTCTGTCTGTCTGTCTGTCTGTCTGTCTGTCTGTCTGTCTGTCTGTCTGTCTGTCTGTCTGTCTGTCTGTCTGTCTGTCTGTCTGTCTGTCTGTCTGTCTGTCTGTGAGAATTAAAGGAATGAGGAGTTAGGAATGAGGAGTTAGCTTAATTTAGGACGGTAGTTTGCTGAATAAATGCTTGAGCCACTTGACTATCTTGAGCGACAGAAGGAGGGGAAGGGAAGGAGTGCATGCGTTTGTGTGTGTGTGTGTGTGTGTGTGTGTGTGTGTGTGTGTGTGTGCACTAATCTGCCGGAGCAGCAGCCGAGAAAGCAGCCTGTCACTTTTCCTTCGGCCAAGAGGATGACAATGGCAGTGTGCAGCATTGCGCACAGACTCCCCTGGCATCCCTGAACCCTGCCCCACAGCCTCTTGACAGGTCATCATTGTAAATAATATATTTTTGACCTGCCTAATCAAATAAAGCTTAAATATAACATAGATTAAAAACAGCACATGTAAACCAACCAGGTGGGAGGCGTTCTGCTAAAATAACTCTATAAAAACAACAGTTCTGTGTTAGTACTATCCAATATGGAGGTCTAAAGACAAATCAAGAGGAAAGGTTTGGACATGGAAGAGTGAAGAGGCCTGGAGAAAAACATCTGAGCCTACGAATGGATGGATTACTGAAACTTCAAAGGCTCTCTCTCTCTCTCCCTCATTTTCAAATTCTTTGCGGGTCTGTGTAATCTGAGGGAAATATGTGTCTCTAATATGGTCATACATTTGGCAGGAGGTTAGGAAGTGCAGCTCAGTTTCCACCTCATTTTGTGGGCAGTGTGCCCATAGCTTGTCTTCTCTTGAGAGCCAGGTCTGCCTTCGGCGGCCTTTTTCAATAGCAAGGCTATGCTCACTGAAAGTCAAAGCTTTCCTTAAGTTTAGGTCGGTCACAGTGGTCAGGTATTCTGCCACTGTGTACTCTCTGTTTAGGTCCAAATAGCATTCTAGTTTGCTCTGTTTTTTTGTAAATTCTTTCCAATGTGTCAAGTAATTATCTTTTTGTTTTCTCATGATTTGTTTGGGTCTAATTGTGTTGCTTTCTTGGGGCTTTGTGGGGTCTGTTTGTGTTTGTGAACAGAGCCCCAGGACCAGCTTGCCAGGTGATGGTTTTGTTGGAAGGTTTGGGAATCGCTTCCTTTTAGGTGGATGGCGAATTTAACGTCTCTTTTCTGGATTTTGACAGTTAGCATTTATCGGCCTAATTCTGCTCTTCATGCACTATTTTCTGCTTTACGTTGTACACTGAGGATATTTTTGCAAAATTCTGCATGCAGTCTCAATTTGGTATTTGTCCCATTTGGTGAATTCTTGGTTGGTGAGCGGACCCCAGACCTCACAACCATAAAAGGGCAATGAGGTCTACAACTGATTCAAGTACTTTTAGCCAGATCTTAACTGTGTGTTCCTTTTGATGCCTTGTCTCTCAGATCGTTCACAGCTTTGTGGAAGTTAAATGTGGTGCTGATGTGTAGGCTGAGGTAGGTACAGTTTTTTGGTGTGCTCTAGGGCAACGGTGTCTAGGTGGAATTGGTATTTATGGTCCTGGGCAACTGGACCTTTTTTTTGGAACACCATTAATTTTGACTGAATCTGTGCAGAAGATCTTGGTGCTGCTGTAGGCCCTCCTTGGTTGGGGACAGAAGCACCAGAACATTAGCAAACAGTAGACATTTGACTTCAAAGTCTACTAGGGAGAGGCCGGGTGCTGCAGACTGTCCTAGTGCCCTCACCAATTCATTGATTTATACAGTGGAAAGTATTCAGACCTTTTACTCAGACTTTTTTGCAAAAAATTGTAATATCACATTTACATAAGTATTCAGACCCTTTACTCAGTACTTTGCTGAAGCACCTTTGGCAGCGATTACAGCATCGAGTCTTCTTGGGTATGACGCCACAAGCTTGCCACACCTGTATTTGGAGAGTTTCTCCCATTCTTCTCTGCAGATTCTCTCACGTTCTGTCAGGTTGGATGGGAAGCGTTGCTGCACAGCTATTTTCAGGTCTCTCCGGAGATGTTCGATCGGATGTTTAGGGTGTTTTTGTTTGGATAGGTTACTCAAATCCTTTCTCAAGTTTTTGCATTCTTCATCAAACTTTTTGCCAATGTTGTTTTTATTAGGTTGTCTTAGGTTGTCTAATTAAAATGATTACATTTGATAGGGAAGCTGATAGGTCAAAAACACCACATTACCAAAAATATGTGGACACCTGCTCGTCAAACATCTAATTCCAAAATCATGGACAATAATATGGAGTTGGTCCCCCCTTTGCTGCTATAACACTCTTCTGGAAAGGCTTTCTACTAGATGTTGGAACACTTTTGTGGGGACTTGCTTCCATTTAGTCACAAGAGCATTAGTGAGGTCGGGCACAGATGTTGGGCGATTAGGCCTGGCTCGCAGTCGGCATTCCAATTCATCCCAAAGGTGTTAGATCGTGTTGAGCTCAGGGATCTGTACAAACCAGTCAAGTTATTCCACAGAGATCTCGACAAACCATTTCTGTATGGACCTCGCTTTGATCACCGGTGCATTGTCATGTTGAAATAGGAAAGTGCCTTCCCAAAACTTTTGCCACAATGTTGGAAGCACAGCGTTGTTTAGAATGTCATTGTATGCTGTAGCATTAAGATTACCCTTCACTGGAACTAAAGGGGCCTAACACGAACCATGAAAAACAGCCCCAGACTATTAGTCCTCCTCCACCAAACTTTACAGTTGGCACTATGCATTTTGGCAGGTAGCGTTCGCCTGGAATCCGCCGAATCCAGATTAGTTTGTCGGACTACCAGATGGAGAAGCATGATCTGGGGAGGCCATATAGGGTATGGCTAGTGTTGGTGTGGCTAGTGTGTGTGGGGGGGAGGGGTGTTACTGTTTGGGGTGATGTGGTTTGTGTGTAGGTCCTCTCTGCATGTGTCCTCTGGGTGCAGGACCGTGTGGAGGTCTCGCCAGTCTGGGAGGGGTGTCCGTTGCTCCTGTGTGAGGTGGGAACTGCTGCCTTGTAGAGATGGACCTGGTCATAAAGGCTGTCCATGTCCAGGGTGGAGTGATGGGCCACAGTCACGGGAAATGCTTGCATTCACCGCTGTATGGTAGTAGGGGGAAAGTGTTTTCGTGGTAGCAGGGTGGAGATAAACACTTTTGCATTGGCGAAAGTGGAAGAAGCTTTTTCAATCACTCCCTTGAGTGCTGTGATCTCTCTCTCTCTCTCTCTCTCTCTCTCTCTCTCTCTCTCTCTCTCTCTCTCAGAAAACACAAAACAAACTGTCTACTTTGAAAACTCAATCATATTTCTTTGAAAGCATTTTTTTTTTGTTTTCCCAAAGCTGTACATTTCCAAGGTCTTGCCTCAAGGAGAATGCCAGTCTGTGAGTGCTGCTAGGCTGCTAAGCTATCTTCCACAAGGACCTAGGGGGAAAAAAACATGTTAGCCTTCACTTCAGAAAAATATCACACGTCATGGCATGACATGGTTTCATTGGAAGTGGAGAGGCCCGCGTTTTAATGCAGACACACCTGGTTTGTTGGAACTGGCAAAGGCCACAACCTGTACAACCCAAGAAAAGAGATATGAATGTGCATGTGTGTGTGTGTGTGTGTGTGTGTGTGTGTGTGTGTGTGTGTGTGTGTGTGTGTGTGTGTGTGTGTGTGTGTGTGGAAATGCTCTAGCGGGACTTGAAGAGATCAAACTGCTAACATATCTGAACCGACTACAGATAGCACCTAGCTGGTTAACATATCTGAACCGACTACAGATAGCACCTAGCTGGTTAACATATCTGAACCGACTACAGATAGCACCTAGCTGGTTAACATATCTGAACCGACTACAGATAGCACCTAGCTGGTTAACATATCTGAACCGACTACAGATAGCACCTAGCTGGTTAACATATCTGAACCGACTACAGATAGCACCTAGCTGGTTAACATATCTGAACCGACTACAGATAGCACCTAGCTGGTTAACATATCTGAACCGACTACAGATAGCACCTAGCTGTTTAACATATCTGAACCGACTACAGATAGCACCTAGCTGGTTAACATATCTGAACCGACTACAGATAGCACCTAGCTGGTTAACATATCTGAACCGACTACAGATAGCACCTAGCTGGTTAACATATCTGAACCGACTACAGATAGCACCTAGCTGGTTAACATTTCTGAACCGACTACAGATAGCACCTAGCTGGTTAACATATCTGAACCGACTACAGATAGCACCTAGCTGGTTAACATATCTGAACCGACTACAGATAGCACCTAGCTGGTTAACATTTCTGAACCGACTACAGATAGCACCTAGCTGGTTAACATATCTGAACCGACTACAGATAGCACCTAGCTGGTTAACATATCTGAACCGACTACAGATAGCACCTAGCTGGTTAACATATCTGAACCGACTACAGATAGCACCTAGCTGGTTAACATATCTGAACCGACTACAGATAGCACCTAGCTGGTTAACATATCTGAACCGACTACAGATAGCACCTAGCTGGTTAACATATCTGAACCGACTACAGATAGCACCTAGCTGGTTAAGAAAACAGAACCGACTACAGATAGCACCTAGCTGGTTAACATATCTGAACCGACTACAGATGTCTTATCTGGTGCTCCCTCTCTCTGTACCAGACACGAGCTTAGAAACAGCTGTTTTCTGGATGGTCAATAAGCAATATGTTAGAAATAGATATAAACATCACAGCCCTCCAAACCCCCTAGCCCTGGCACTGCCCTCAGAAACCCCCTAGCCCTGGCACTGCCCTCAGAAACCCCCTAGCCCTGTCACTGCCCTCAGAAACCCCCTAGCCCTGGCACTGCCCTCCAAATCCCCTAGCCCTGGCACTGCCCTGGCAATGCCCTCCAAACCCCCTAGCCCTGTCACTGCCCTCAGAAACCCCCTAGCCCTGGCACTGCCCTCTAAACCCCCTAGCCCTGGCACTGTCCTCCAAACCCCCTAGCCCTGGCACTGTCCTCCAAACCCCCTAGCCCTGGCACTGCCCTCTAAACCCCCTAGCCCTGGCACTGCCCTCCAAACCCCCTAGCCCTGGCACTGCCCTCCAAACCCCCTAGCCCTGGCACTGCCCTCTAAACCCCCTAGCCCTGGCACTGCCCTCCAAACCCCCTAGCCCTGGCACTGTCCTCCAAACCCCCTAGCCCTGGCACTGCCCTCCAAACCCCCTAGCCCTGGCACTGCCCTCCAAACCCCCTAGCCCTGGCACTGCCCTCTAAACCCCCTAGCCCTGGCACTGCTCTCCAAACCCCCTAGCCCTGGCACTGCCCTCTAAACCCCCTAGCCCTGGCACTGCCCTCTAAACCCCCTAGCCCTGGCACTGCCCTCTAAACCCCCTAGCCCTGGCACTGCTCCTCTAAACCCCCTAGCCCTGGCACTGCCCTCCAAACCCCCTAGCCCTGGCACTGCCCTCTGAAACACACAGGCTAGTAAAATCAGTGATGAAGATTTGTCACTGAAGTAACACATCTAAAAACGTTGGTTGAGCTGTTGACTTGCGGGAAATTAAAACATCCGTATTTGACGCTATTTACAATTGTCATAAATATACAATACACAAGAAATCCATTGACACAATTGGATTACCGTCTTTGAATATCGTCTTTGATTGTTTTCTGTCTTTTCATAAATGGTTGGTAGTGTAGGCTATACAGGCCCTTGGCCCTCGTTGTGATTTTACACATTAGACCAATATACCAACCTCCTTGCCACGCCCGGTGAAAATCAATCTAGACATTTAATTCCTACGACTTGCTGTCTTTCCAACGGCAAAGCAAGGCAAGCCCTTAACCAAAACGCTGTGTGACGCCATTGGGTGAGTCATCGCCGGCGGCATTGTGACTGTTGATGTTCTGATTGAAGGAATGCATGTTGTCGTCGGTGTTCAGTGACGATGGGCTTCACAGTAAAACACAGGGCCCATTCTGTCTCACCATCACTGGCTCTTTCAACTGAGACAACAACAAAATGGGGGACACTGAGTGTCTCTGTGCTCCCAGTGCTTACATTCCTTCAGCCTTGTGAAATGTGTGACAGAAAGCCTTAATTTAAATGCTGTGTGTGTGTGTGTGTGTGTTTGAACTAGTAGAGGGGTGTGTGTGTGTGTGTGTGTGTGTGTGTGTGTGTGTGTGTGTGTGTGTGTGTGTGTGTGTGTGTGTGTGTGTGTGTGTGTGTGTGTGTGTGTGTGTGTGTGTGTGTGTGTGTATATATGCATGCCTGTCCATGCATGCATAGCCTGTGTGTGTATTGTGGGGTGACGATGAGTGAGTGAGTAAAGTAAAGCCCTCCAACCAGGAACAATGTCCTCTATTTAAGTGTAAAGACACCGGTCAGTGTGAAAACAGAGCTGTGCTGTTTAACTGTGAGAAGTAGCATAGCCATGTTCTCTGCTTCCCCCCTCCACTCTGGACCGCTCTATTGACAGAGACAACATAGCAAATGGCCCCCATATTCCCTACAAAGTACACTACTTCCCTACGGGCCCTGGTCAAAAGTAGTGCACTATATAGGGAATAGGGTGCCATTTAAGACACGCCCAGAAACTCATGGCTTCAATACCAATAGCCAGGTGGAAGATTTCATTGTTTGTCTCCATCAAACAGGTTAGCTCTAGTTCAACAACTCCTGTCATATAGGCTAACAGTTGTGTGCTGTAAATACCCAACAGCTCCGCGTGACGCAGTGCTAGAGGCGTCACTACAGACCCTGGTTCAATCCCGGGCTGTATCACAACCGACCGTGATCTGGAGTCCCATAGGGCGGTGCACAATTGGCTCAGTGTCGTCCGGGTTAGGGGAGGGTTTGGCCGGGTATAGGCAGTCATTGTAAAATAAGAATTTGTTCTTAACTGGCTTGCCTAGATAAATAAATAAAAATGTCCTTCATACTTAATTTAACCTTTAGTTATACAGGTTATTCTCATTGAGATCAAATCTATGTTGTGAGAAAGACATATATACAACCTAGTACTCCACCTTAGCACCATGGGTAATAGAACAGAACTTCAACTTTTAATTTGGCATCACTGTACAAGAATGAAAAAGGATCACAGAAACAAACAAGATGTTAAAATGGATAACCAGTAAGTTACTGATAGTACCTACCCAAAACACAAAGGGTCCACGATGTTAAAATGGTTAACCAGTAAGTTACTGATAGTACCCACCCAAAACACAAAGGGTTCCATGATGTTAAAATGGATAACCAGTAAGTTACTGATAGTACCCACCCAAAACACAAAGGGTTCCATGATGTTAAAATGGATAACCAGTAAGTTACTGATAGTACCCACCCAAAACACAAAGGGTTCCATGGTGTTAAAATGGATAACCAGTAAGTTACTGATAGTACCCACCCAAAACACAAAGGGTTCCATGATGTTAAAATGGATAACCAGTAAGTTACTGATAGTACCCACCCAAAACACAAAGGGTTCCATGGTGTTAAAATGGATAACCAGTAAGTTACTGATAGTACCCACCCAAAACACAAAGGGTTCCATGATGTTAAAATGGATAACCAGTAAGTTACTGATAGTACCCACCCAAAACACAAAGGGTTCCATGATGTTAAAATGGATAACCAGTAAGTTACTGATAGTACCCACCCAAAACACAAAGGGTTCCATGATGTTAAACTGGATAACCAGTAAGTTACTGATAGTACCTACCCAAAACACAAAGGGTTCCATGATGTTAAAATGGATAACCAGTAAGTTACTGATAGTACCCACCCAAAACACAAAGGGTTCCATGGTGTTAAAATGGATAACCAGTAAGTTACTGATAGTACCCACCCAAAACACAAAAGGTTCCATGATGTTAAAATGGATAACCAGTAAGTTACTGATAGTACCTACCCAAAACACAAAGGGTTCCATGATGTTAAAATGGATAACCAGTAAGTTACTGATAGTACCCACCCAAAACACAAAGGGTTCCATGGTGTTAAAATGGATAACCAGTAAGTTACTGATAGTACCCACCCAAAACACAAAGGGTTCCATGATGTTAAAATGAATAACCAGTAAGTTACTGATAGTACCCACCCAAAACACAAAGGGTTCCATGATGTTAAAATGGATAACCAGTAAGTTACTGATAGTACCCACCCAAAACACAAAGGGTTCCATGATGTTAAAATGGATAACCAGTAAGTTACTGATAGTACCCACCCAAAACACAAAGGGTTCCATGATGTTCCTCCTCTCTTCTCCAGACCATTTCCGGAGACCTTCTCCCCTTCCTCACCTCGCTCATCAACTCATCCTTGACCGCTGGCTACGTCCCTTCCGTCTTCAAGAGAGCGAGAGTTGCACCCCTTCTGAAAAAACCTACACTCGATCCCTCCGATGTCAACAACTACAGACCAGTATCCCTTCTTTCTTTTCTCTCCAAAACTCTTGAACGTGCCGTCCTTGGCCAGCTCTCCTGCTATCTCTCTCAGAATGACCTTCTTGATCCTAATCAGTCAGGTTTCAAGACTGGGCATTCAACTGAGACTGCTCTTCTCTGTGTCACGGAGGCTCTCCGCACTGCTAAAGCTAACTCTCTCTCCTCTGCTCTCATCCTTCTAGACCTATCTGCTGCCTTTGATACTGTGAACCATCAGATCCTCCTCTCCACCCTCTCCGAGTTGGGCATCTCCGGCGCGGCCCACGCTTGGATTGCGTCCTACCTGACAGGTCGCTCCTACCAGGTGGCGTGGCGAGAATCTGTCTCCGCACCATGCGCTCTCACCACTGGTGTCCCCCAGGGCTCTGTTCTAGGCCCTCTCCTATTCTCGCTATACACCAAGTCACTTGGCTCTGTCATATCCTCACATGGTCTCTCCTATCATTGCTATGCAGACGACACACAATTAATCTTCTCCTTTCCCCCTTCTGATAACCAGGCGGCGAATCGCATCTCTGCATGTCTGTCAGACATATCAGTGTGGATGACGGATCACCAGCTCAAGCTGAACCTCGGCAAGACGGAGCTGCTCTTCCTCCCGGGGAAGGACTGCCCGTTCCATGATCTCGCCATCACGGTTGACAACTCCCTTGTGTCCTCCTCCCAGAGTGCTAAGAACCTTGGCGTGATCCTGGACAACACCCTGTCGTTCTCCACTAACATCAAGGCGGTGACCCGATCCTGTAGGTTCATGCTCTACAACATTCGCAGAGTACGACCCTGCCTCACACAGGAAGCGGCGCAGGTCCTAATCCAGGCACTTGTCATCTCCCGTCTGGATTACTGCAACTCGCTGTTGGCTGGGCTCCCTGCCTGTGCCATTAAACCCCTACAACTCATCCAGAACGCCGCAGCCCGTCTGGTGTTCAACCTTCCCAAGTTCTCTCACGTCACCCCGCTCCTCCGCTCTCTCCACTGGCTTCCAGTTGAAGCTCGCATCCGCTACAAGACCATGGTGATTGCCTACGGAGCTGTGAAGGGAACGGCACCTCCATACCTTCAGGCTCTGATCAGGCCCTACACCCAAACAAGGGCACTGCGTTCATCCACCACTGGCCTGCTGGCCCCCCTACCTCTGAGGAAGCACAGTTCCCGCTCAGCCCAGTCAAAACTGTTCGCTGCTCTGGCACCCCAATGGTGGAACAAGCTCCCTCACGACGCCAGGACAGCGGAGTCGATCACCACCTTCTGGAGACACCTGAAACCCCACCTCTTTAAGGAATACCTAGGATAGGATAAAGTAATCCTTCTAACCCCCCCCCCCTTAAAAGATTTAGATGCACTAGTGTAAAGGGGTTGTTCCACTGGATATCATAAGGTGAATGCACCATTTTGTAAGTCGCTCTGAATAAGAGCGTCTGCTAAATGACTTAAATGTAAATGTAAATGTTAAAATGGATAACCAGTAAGTTACTGATAGTACCTACCCAAAACACAAAGGGTTCCATGATGTTAAAATGGATAACCAGTAAGTTACTGATAGTACCTACCCAAAACACAAAGGGTTCCATGATGTTAAAATGGATAACCAGTAAGTTACTGATAGTACCTACCCAAAACACAAAGGGTTCCATGATGTTAAAATGGATAACCAGTAAGTTACTGATAGTACCTACCCAAAACACAAAGGGTTCCATGATGTTAAAATGGATAACCAGTAAGTTACTGATAGTACCCACCCAAAACACAAAGGGTTCCATGATGTTAAATCGGCTAACCATTGAAACCATTCAGGGTAATAAAGTTGTCCCAGTGGTGTTGTGTTAATGTAGCTGAACTAATGATAGCCTCACCCAGAGTCACCTTGCCTGCATCCCAAATTGCCATTTAGTGCATTTCATTTGATCAGGGTCTAAAGGGGAGTAGTGCACTATATATGGAAAAGGGTGCCATTTGGGATGTACATCCTTACATAGCAGGCACCCTTTCATGTTGAACACAACAGGAAACAATCATCATCGCCCTGGAAACAATATCAGACCTGATATTGGTTATTATCAGAACTCTTTCATCTACTATAGGCTACCGGATATAGTTTTTTTTTTGTTCATTATCAATGTGATGCTCTGGTTCATTTACCACTATGTAAACTCCTCAATGTATACTTTATTTATTTAACCTTTATTTAACTAGGTAAGTCAGTTAAGAACAAATTCTTATTTACAATGACAGCCTTGGAACAGTGGGTTAACTGCCTTGTTCAGGGACAGAACGACAGATTTTTACTTTGTCAACTCAGGGATTCGATCTAGCAACCTTTCGGGTTACTGGCTCAACGCTCCAACCACTAGGCTACCTGCCGCATATGGACAGATAATGATTGGATAACTCAGTGTGTTGTTACTTGATTCATTTAAAACTAAGCCTAGCTTTACAATTGTAAAAACGGGCCATTCACTTGGCTACCTGCACTAGTATTAAACATAGAGCTCCTAGACCTAAACAATGTTTCTTACATCAGGCTCAGAATCACACACAACTACCCTCTTGCTACCCAAACCCACCTCCTCTCACCTAGATCACAACACACACACACACCACACACACACACACACACACACCACACACACACACACACACCACACACACACACACACACACACACACACACACACACACACACACACACACACACACACACACACACACACACACACACACACACACACACACACACACACACACACACACACACACACACACACACACACACGCACTTCTCCCCTTCACCAAAAATTACCATTCACAGACGTCAAAGAGCACCTCCATCCACTGACTGCAGTGCTGGAGAATGAAGCATCTCACTACACTGCTACTGTTGAGGCACTGCTTCTCACTGTGGGCAGAGCAGCTCGGGCTAAAAGCTGCTCTCAGTTAAGAATATTAGTGATGGAGGATTATCTGTAGAGAGAATGATGAGATCAGATAATATAGGATAACATGATTATAATGACTCCTAAAAACACAATCCATTAGGACGTTACACAAAGACACAACAATAACAGAGGAGAATAACACAGCTCTAACAACTAGCCACTTCTTACAGATACTATGTGGAAGTTTAGTTGCTAGACTAGGTCTAATTGTTTCCGTCAAATGTTGGCTTGAGTGCTGACTGTATTCAGAGCTTTGTGCTTCAACAAGCTATAGCATTTGTGAAACTGGTAAAATGTGACTACATGGTCACAGTCCGGAGCCCTGGTTTCATATTGTATAAAGATGTGGGATGATTCATGAAAACAAGAGAAACCAGAGACTGTGGAAATGCTTCATCCACATTTCTGATCAGTGGGAGAGAGAGAGAGAACGTCCTCTGTCAGATTGAAGTGTCAACAGTAGTTCAGTAGCCCTACTTCTACAATGCACACTGTCTGGAAGTCCAGACCAAATGCTAACTAATGCTGTTCTTTTTCAGCCAATATCCATCCCGCCTTTGTGCCTAGTCTGCCTATACAAGTACACTAACCATGAACATTTTGAAAGGTATTGAATAAGCTAAGGTAAAAAATAAAAAATGCCTTCGAAGGAATATCGATTAGAAAAGACAGAAAAAAACATCAACGTTTTAGCCTACAGTAGAAACAAAGTAAACCACACAATGCTTCCATCATGCCTTGTAAAACAAGTCTGTCTGTGCACCATTTGAGAACCAGCTCAGTTTCAACAGAGCGTCTCTTCTCAGGAGAGACCTCCAAGGCAGTTGAATCAGAATGTTGTTTTCTTCTAAAGAGACATTCTATAGAATTCCAGCATAGAACTTTAGATACACCTTTTGGACCCATACAAAAGGTATGCCTACCAAGAACCATAAAGTGTTCTTTAGCTTGTCCTTGTAGGTCAGAAAACACTTTGTAGTTCCAGGAGGAACAATTTTTTCACCAAACAAAATAACCCCCAAAAGAACCCTTTTATTTTGCCTTTATTTAGGGCTAACCAGGAAGCCTAAGTCATCGAGAACATATATTTTACAATACAGACTTCAACCTTATAAAATCTTTTTTTTTTTAAGTGTGTAAAGTCTATACCTTTGTTGCTTTCTAGTGCTTCAGTGCAGCACCACCGACTGATAATCCCGACTCCCTCCCAAACCTTGCTCATACCCTATAAGACAACCCCACCGCAGGTTATATACAACCATCAAAGCATATGTAGGTTAGGCTCCAACGCTCCAGCTGAAGTGGGAACTACCACACAGTCCTGTGTGCTGATGCAGACAGAGAGGTCTGCATCCAAATGGCACACTATTCCCTTTATAGTGCACTACTTTAGACCAGGGTCAGTAGGACTCTGGCACCCTATTCCCTTTATAGTGCACTACTTTAGACCAGGGTCCTGAGAGTGTTTGTACTGTGTGTATATGTGTATTCATCGTTACCCCATGACACACACAAACACACAGAC
Organism: Salmo salar; assembly: GCF_965601325.2. NCBI lineage: Eukaryota > Metazoa > Chordata > Actinopteri > Salmoniformes > Salmonidae > Salmo > Salmo salar. The sequence goes on along the minus strand of NC_138312.1, from coordinate 57,503,933 downwards.
ACACACATGTACACACACACACACAGATAGTTCAAACCCCTTATCATGTCACAAGGTTCACCTGAGAGCACTGCAATTATGAATCAACTCTGAACCGAAGGGTCTATGGAAGAACTCTGTCATGTTCAGACCATTATAATGATAAACACCTTCATGATGAATTAGGGTCACGTAGAGGTGGTACTACTGTATTACTACATGATGTATTAGGGTCATAGAGAGGTGGTACTACTGTATTACTACATGATGTATTAGGGTCATAGAGAGGTGGTACTACTATATTACCACATGATGTATTAGGGTCATGGAGAGGTGGTACTACTGTATTACTACATGATGTATTAGGGTCATAGAGAGGTGGTACTACTATATTACCACATGATGTATTAGGGTCATAGAGAGGTGGTACTACTATATTACTACATGATGTATTAGGGTCATGGAGAGGTGGTACTACTATATTACTACATGATGTATTAGGGTCATAGAGAGGTGGTACTACTATATTACCACATGATGTATTAGGGTCATAGAGAGGTGGTACTACTATATTACTACATGATGTATTAGGGTCATGGAGAGGTGGTACTACTATATTACTACATGATGTATTAGGGTCATGGAGAGGTGGTACTACTATATTACCACATGATGTATTAGGGTCATAGAGAGGTGGTACTACTATATTACCACATGATGTATTAGGGTCATGGAGAGGTGGTACTACTATATTACTACATGATGTATTAGGGTCACGGAGAGGTGGTACTACTATATTACTACATGATGTATTAGGGTCATGGAGAGGTGGTACTACTATATTACCACATGATGTATTAGGGTCATAGAGAGGTGGTACTACTATATTACTACATGATGTATTAGGGTCATGGAGAGGTGGTACTACTATATTACTACATGATGTATTAGGGTCATGGAGAGGTGGTACTACTATATTACTACATGATGTATTAGGGTCATATAGAGGTGGTACAACTAAATTACTACATTATGTATTAGGGTCATAGAGAGGTGGTACTACTATATTACCACATGATGTATTAGGGTCATAGAGAGGTGGTACTACTATATTACTACATGATGTATTAGGGTCATGGAGAGGTGGTACTACTATATTACTACATGATGTATTAGGGTCACGGAGAGGTGGTACTACTATATTACTACATGATGTATTAGGGTCATGGAGAGGTGGTACTACTATATTACTACATGATGTATTAGGGTCATGGAGAGGTGGTATTACTATATTACCACATGATGTATTAAGGTCATGGAGAGGTGGTACTACTATATTACTACATGATGTATTAGGGTCATTTTTTAAATTTACTTCATTTAGCAGACACTCTTATCCAGAGTGACTTACAAATTGGTGCATTCACCTTATGATATCCAGTGGAACAACCACTTTACAATAGTACATTTATATCTTTTTTTTTGGGGGGGGGGGGGTTAGAAGGATTACTTTATCCTATCCCAGGTATTCCTTAAAGAGGTCATGGAGAGATGGTACTACTATATTACTACATGATGTATTAGGGTCATGGAGAGATGGTACTACTATATTACTACATGATGTATTAGGGCCATGGAGAGGTGGTACTACTATATTACTACATGATGTATTAGGGTCATGGAGAGGTGGTACTACTCTATTACTACATGATGTATTAGGGTCATGGAGAGGTGGTACTACTGGAGAGATATTACTACATGATGTATTAGGGTCATGGAGAGGAGGTCCTACTATACATGATGTATTAGGGTCACGGAGAGGTGGTACTACTATATTACTACATGATGTATTAGGGTCATAGAGAGGCGGTACTACTGTATTACTACATGATGTATTAGGGCCATGGAGAGGTGGTACTACTATATTACTACATGATGTATTAGGGTCATAGAGAGGTGGTACTACTATATTACTACACCATGTATTAGGGTCATGGAGAGGTGGTACTACTATATTACTACATGATGTATTAGGGTCATGGAGAGGTGGTATTACTATATTACTACATGATGTATTAAGGTCATGGAGAGGTGGTACTACTATATTACTACATTATGTATTAGGGTCATTTTTTTAATTTACTTCATTTAGCAGACACTCTTATCCAGAGTGACTTACAAATTGGTGCATTCACCTTATGATATCCAGTGGAACAACCACTTTACAATAGTACATTTATATATTTTTTTTGGGGGGGGGGGGTTAGAAGGATTACTTTATCCTATCCCAGGTATTCCTTAAAGAGGTCATGGAGAGATGCTACTACTGGAGAGATATTACTACATGATGTATTAGGGTCATGGAGAGGAGGTCCTACTATACATTTTTACATTTACATTTTTGTCATTTAGCAGACGCTCTTATCCAGAGCGACTTACAGTAGTGAATGCATACATTTCATATAATTATTTTCCTGTGCTGGCCCCCCCCTAATACATGATGTATTAGGGTCATAGAGAGGTGGTACTACTATATTACTACATGATGTATTAGGGTCATGGAGAGGTGGTACTACTATATTACTACATGATGTATTAGGGTCATAGAGAGATGGTACTACTATATTACTACATGATGTATTAGGGTCATAGAGAGGAGATCCTACTATACATGATGTATTAGGGTCATGGAGAGGTGGTACTACATGATGTATTAGGGTCATGGAGAGGTGGTACTACTATATTACTACATCATGTATTAGGGTCATGGAGAGGTGGTACTACTATATTACTACATGATGTATTAGGGTCATAGAGAGATGGTACTACTATATTACTACATGATGTATTAGGGTCATAGAGAGGAGGTCCTACTATACATGATGTATTAGGGTCATGGAGAGGTGGTACTACATGATGTATTAGGGTCATGGAGAGGTGGTACTACTATATTACTACATTATGTATTAGGGTCATGGAGAGGTGGTACTACTATACATGATGTATTAGGGTCATGGAGAGGTGGTACTACTATATTACTACATGATGTATTAGGGTCATAGAGAGATGGTACTACTATATTACTACATGATGTATTAGGGTCATGGAGAGGTGGTACTACTATATTACTACATGATGTATTAGGGTCATAGAGAGGTGGTACTACTATATTACTACATTATGTATTAGGGTCATGGAGAGGTGGTACTACTATATTACTACATTATGTATTAGGGTCATGGAGAGGTGGTACTACTATATTACTAGTCTATGCTGTGAGCAAGCCCCCTATGGGCCCTGGTCAAAAGTACACTCCTAGAAAAAAAACATTTTCAAAAGGGGTTCTTCGACTATCCCCATAGAATAACCCTTTTTGGTTCCAGGTACAATCCCTTTGGGTCCCATGTAGAACCCTCTGTGAAAAGGGTTTTACATGGAACCCAAAAGAGTTGTCCTTGGAACCAAAAAGGGATCTTCAAAGGGTTCTCCTATGGGGACAGCCGAAAGAACGCTTTTAGGTTCTAGATAGCACCTTTATTTTTCCAAGGGTGTAGTGCACTACATAGGTAATAGGGTTTCATTAGGGACGCACATATTGTTTTCAGTTTCCAGAAGGCATTCCATGTTTATAGTATAAGCACTTAAGGATTGTTTAATTACAGAGCAGCAGCTTTGAGGTTAAAACGACCGCACTGTTGCTTCATGAAATAGTGAAGGCATAGAAATGATTGGCCAAGTCAAATCATTTAAAAAATATATTTTCCACTAGTGAAACCACCGAAAGTAGAGAGCCACAAACCATTTTTTTTTTAAAACAACACTTTTGAAAATAGGACACACGGAGACATAATTGTATAAACCTCTTGTCTCTCGATATGGGTCATTGTTGTTCATTATTAGAAACAGTTTTTATGCTTCAGAATGCAATGCCACTCCTAGCAGGCAAGCAGCAAAGGTTGATGGACTTAAACTGTATCTAAATAGCTATGATAAAATGTGAATGATTCCCCAATGAATCAGAATGCTAAACAAACACACACACACTGATCTACTGGGTGTCTATTGGGTTCAGTGAAAACACAAATCAATCGCTCTTCCTAAGTGTTTAAGTGCACCTTGGGGGGAAACACTTGTGAGAAGGAACCTAAAAGTAGCAGCCTAGGCTCCCACACCAATGCCTCGAAAAACAAAAAAATAAATGATAGGTTATCCACTTACAACAGGGTGACGTTATCAAGACACAGTTTGTTTTTTTTAAGAATGAAAGTGTAGTGATAGCCTCCATAAATGTTTCCCTGCTGTACATTCAGCCTCAGACTGAGAGAAAGCATTTTGCCATTCGGTCAATAGACAGAATATAGATATCCCCCCAACTGGAAGGTTTCAAACAGTCTCCATGGAGAACTGGTACGTGAGTAAAATATTAAAACATATCCCTGGTAACATTACAACACACTTTTACCATTGAATAAATTATACCCCAGAGTTATTTTTCTGTAAATCAAACCGTATAGATAGCCAAACTGTAGCGAGATAATTACGCGACATTGTAACATTGCGGTATGATGTTACAGAGCGGTGATGAACGGAATACGATGTATTCTCATTTTGTGATACAATGTTACTAAATTGGGTGGTTTGAAAAGGATCTCGCTCTTACGCAAGCCAATGTAGCAGCTGTAAACCTACATGAAATAAATACCTACTGGCTCCCACCAGCCTGTCATAATGTGGAATCGGATCAGCAAGTCAGAGGTAACCGTGTAACAACACTGGGTAACATCAACCAGTAGACTTTATTCAATAAAACCCATCTATATGTTCTACGTAGAACAGAAAATATGCAATAAGTCTACAGACCCAGCCAATCCAACATTATATAACTTATGGTTACTGTGATCTAATAAACTATTAAACAACAACAAAACCTCCGATCATTTGCAAGGCAGGCCCTGAAAAGTAGCATACCAATGTAATAATGTTGACATTACACAGTTATCGCTATAGCCAGCCCTTCAGTAACTTCACCTTGCTGATCTCTCTGCACGTTCCTTGCAAGTGATGTCAATAGCTATAACACATTAACTAGCCAATTCACCCACGAAACCAGTGCTTGACTTGGACTAAAATAGATTCCGGTACTCAGTTTGGGTGCCGGTACTGTTTATATTTAGGTGCAGGAGATCCACAATACTTTTGAGATGATATTCTATAAGAGGAACAGGAACACAAGCAGTAAAACATTTGAGGTGTCAGTACTCAAGCTCCGGTAAGCTCCTGCCCAAGTCAAGCACTGCACGAAACCCATTACATTGGGTCAAATAAAGAAAGTCAATGAATGTTATTAGCTAGCGAATAACATATCTACTTGCAATGCACCTGTTTTTAGTCCCGTTTGAAAGCCAGGAAACGACCAGCAGTGACTTGACTAACACCAGCAGCTGCAAGGGGGCAAAACAAGTCTGAAATAGAAGCTAGCTAAGTAGCAGGCAGAAGGCTCGCTAACGCTGAGGACCCACCTCAGACAACGCTGGATAGCTAGCCAGATCTCTGGTCATGACTTTGGCAACTTTACCATTCTCTAGCTAATGGCACGAAGTAGCTCGCTACACTGATACACTTACCCGATCCATGCACCGAATTCACATAGCTAATTTAGCTAGTTTGGCGAGCTAAATGGTGTGTGTGTGTGTGTGTGTGTGTGTGTGTGATATATATATATATATATATATATATATATATATATATATATATATATATATATATATATATATATATATATATAGCAAACGCAATCGTGTGTTGCCCGTACCCTCATATTTGTATCCACAGAGGGAAGGCGAATAATTTTCACTCTCTCCATCTCCTTGAATATTCTTCTTATCCTGAAATTGAACACTTTCACTGACCGAGCCGGCAGACTCGATCAGTAGATCCAAGAATCGAATGTCACATAGAAGACAAGAGAAGAGATTTAAAAAATATAAAAACCCTTATATCGGGAACTGACCTTTTAATCTGCGCATATATTATATTGCTTGAAATCCTCTTGTTTGTAGCGGGATTGAAAAGATCACTACGGGAACAGACCGGTTCGGGAGTGAGACACTCCTTCTCGGGACGTCTCCGACCAAAAAACAAAGGTGTCAGTTCTACTTGCGTTCGGCTGTTGCCTTTTTCCTTCGACCTCGAGTTGAAGTGACAGTCTCCACACGAAGCTTGTGTCGGGTCCACCACCTTTTTGGAAAGCAACAGCCCCAACCTACTAAAAAACGCGCCACTGGTATTTGATTACAAGTCCTACTTGGCTTCTCTGCGATGGTATGTGGGCTACTGCTGGGCTGGAAATCAAGTTAACAAAAAAAAACCTAAGCATATGAAGCCAGGGGCAATCACATGACGAGCTAGGTGGCAAAAACAACCTTCCGGATCAACTAGAGAGGTATAATTACACCCATTTAGCCTGCTCTCTCCCCCTCTCTCTCTCTCCCCGATGAGCACACAAAGTGTCTGCTAGCTAGGTGTTTGAGCTGTGTCTGAGAAGAGAGCCCTGTAGGAATGAATCCTCTTCCCCGGTCTGAAGAGGGAGGGAGGGAGGGAGAGAGAGAGAGAGAGAGGGAGGGAGGGAGAGGGAGGGAGGGAGAGAGAGGGGGAGAGAGAGAGAGAGAGAGGGGGAGAGAGAGAGAGGGAGGGAGAGGGAGGGAGGGAGGGGGAGAGAGGGAGGGAGGCAGCGCCTCGAATTACTCCGCCCCCACATTCTCTCTTCATTTATTTCCAACGTTCTCTAATTCAGTGTATATGGTGTCAATTTCACGCCATATGTTTTGAATTCAAAATAAAATAAATCGTGAACATGAAAAATAAAGTTGAGAATGTAAACATTATATTTTCGAGGACGGGTGAAGTAATGGATGTTCAAATCAAAAACCAAACAATTGAAAGCAAAATGTATAGAATTGTAAACAAAAAATAAGACATCAAAAGAAAAACCCAAATAATTGTAAGCAAATCATTTTAAAGCGAGAGCAAAACTCTATGACAAATGATGCAAAAAAAAATATTTTAAAACGAATGCAAAAATTGTTTTTGGTTAAACTGTCCCAGCAACCAATCCTTGAATCCATAGAGTTTTGCTCTCGCTTTAAAATGATTTGCTTACAATTATTTGGGTTTTTCTTTTGATGTCTTATTTTTTGTTTTACAATTCTATACATTTTGCTTTCAATTGTTTGGTTTTTGATTTCAACATCCATTGAAAATATAATGTTTACATTCTCAACTAAATGTATTTTGTTTTGAATTCAATACATATTGCGTGAAATTGTCCACATACAGGTAGCCTATTGGAAAATAATTATTGAGAAATATGCATATAATTCCAGAAAGCTACCACAGTGACACACACACACACACACACACATGAACATGATTAGCCTAGAATAGCCTAAAACAAAATAGAATAGAATAGAATTGAATAGACCAGGCATAGCATCTGCAAATCTGTGTACACGACCAAATAGACTTAGATTTGATCTGCTGTCTATTTGTTTTGGTGCTGTGATTTGTTTCTTGCCAGCTAGGCTGTGTTATTAATGTGTAGTCAGTGGACATTGATTAGCACATGTGAGGACTATACAATAAAAATTCAGATTTTCTGGTGTCTGATGGGAATTCTTTGAGAGTGTCAAGAACTCCGTATGTGGTTCAAAGTTATACAATGTAATCTGTAATAATTTGGCATGTTCTCTGAACTAGATTTTCATAGTGTGACGCCATACCGTACAGCTGGGTGCTGCTTGTAGTTTGACATAGGCTACTGGGTCTGCTATACCATAGCGATACACTGTGGCAATAAATTTTCTTATTCTAGATTACCATTATAATGTAATGTAATTGAAGATAGAGCCTGTATATTTTTTACATTCTGGTTACAGTATCGGTCATATACAATCAGGGGCCGTTCTGTTCATATCATCTAGGTCAGGGATGGCCAACTGACGGGCTGCATGCCCGCTTTTGTAGGCCGGTAGACCAACACATAATTTAAAAAAAATAAAAAAATAAACATTTTAAATGCCCACGAGCCACTGTGGTTGCGCATGATGAGTTTAATTTTTTTTGCGGCCCCCATCGAAGTTACCCATCCGTGATCTAGGTATAGGGATATTTTCTGAGGTTATTCTAAATGTTAATTTACATGAAAGGCACTGTCTGGGACTGGGAAAGAGATATGTAGAGAAGATAGTATAATAACTAGAGCAAGAGAATAATAAAATGGCAGGTCTTTCAGTATGACACTGTGAACGTCGGGGTCAATCCATCTGAGTGTGTCTAATGACAAGTGACCAGGGAGACTCCCAGAGAGTATTCCAGTTTGCCAGGCTTCAAATCCTATTTGCTTATTTGGGTATTTTTAAGCTGCAGGTATTAAGGAAAAAACAATGTTTGTGTCCCAAATAGCACCATATTCCCTATGTAGTGCACTACTTTTGACCAGGGCCCATATGGCTCTGGTCAAAAGTAGTGCCCTATTTGGAAAATGACTTCTATTCTGTTATTCCCAATAGGGAAAATGACTTCTATTCTGTCATTCCCAATAGGGAAAATGACTTCTATTCTGTCATTCCCAATAGGGAAAAGGACTTCTACTCTGTCATTCCCTATAGGGAGAAGCACTTCTATTTTGTTATTCCCAATAGGGAGAAGGGGGCTTATAACACTGTATTGGAAGAAATGTTACAAACATGATGACTTCTTGGATGGAAGCTATTCTAAGCATGTAGTGAAGTTATCAATTCTAACTATATGACTATATAACATGTACATACTCAGACAGAGCTATAGGTTCAGTATATTAGGACAGAAATAGGCCATGGACATCTGATAATTTGTCTTAATTGTCCCAAATCTCTTGTGTAGCAGATTATAGCCACATGGTGTACATTAAGGCTACATTTAATATCTGATCGTTACCCCTGATGTAACTTATTGTGTTTGAGGGGTTCTGCTACAAATGATAATGTATCACAAATATATGTACAGTGTGTTTTCCACTACAAAGCATTATTAACCCAATCAGTAGTTAAATAGCCTCCCCAGGACATCTCAGTTAAGATGCTGTCCCCCTTATTAATATTTCATCATGACCTCATAAAAATGGAACACAAAACACTAAAGGGAGGTGGGGAACTGGGAGCACAGAGAGGAGCAGGGAGAGAGGGGGAATGGAGGGAGCAGGGGGAGAAAGAGGGTGGAGTGGAGTAGAGACAGAGAGAGAGAGTGAGAGAGAGAGGGAGAGATAGAGACAGAGAGAAAGAGGGAGAGGGAGAGCGAGGGAGGTGGTTATAAGGGAAGCAATCTGTGCCCAGAATGACATGATGTAGTTTTCCATGTGTAGGCAGAAGTCACATGGGCTACGGTGGTCACAGTGGCTAATGGTTCATCAATATGCATAGAAAGCTGACAGATTACAGTGGCAGGCAGGCAAGTTATTGGATAGAAGACTGTACAGGGCATAATGAAAGTTTTCAGACCCCTTTACTTTTCCCACATTTTGTTATGTTACAGCCTTATTAAAAAATGTATTAAATAAATATTTTTTCTCATCAATCTACCCGTAATGACAAAGCGAAAACAGGTTCCCAGCGAGGGCAGGATAAGCAGGTCTGGAGCGGAATCCAAGGAAGCCATAGAGCAGGGGTCCAGGGCAGAGAAGCAGGACTGATGAGACGAGGGACTGGGGATAGGGACCAGAGTCAGAGCAGATGGAACTGTAGTGGAGAGAAAAGCAGCGTCAGGCTAGGGAAAACAGGCACAACAGGATAGCAAGCTCTATACAGGAACAAACGGCTTGAAACATAGACTGACTGAGCAGAGATTACGATCTGGCAGCGTGGAAGTGCCAGGGCTGAGTATTGTTAGAGGTCTTGATTATGGAACAGGTTGCAGCTGGTGGGGATCTGCTCTGTCTCCAGCACACCTGTCTCCGCTCACACAATCACATACACCCACACACAGAGAGAGAGGGAGAGAGCACTGGGGGAGTGGCAGCAGGTTAGGGAGACACAGGATGAGAAGTAGAGGGCCTGGCAGGGGCAGATGTAACAGACAGTGCATGTCAGAGCAAAAACCAGGTTGAAGGAATTGTCCATAGAGCTCAAGGACAGGATTGTGTTGAGTCACAGATCTGGGGAAGGGTACAAAAACATTTCTGCAACATTGAAGGAGCTCCAGAGTTCCTCTGTGGAGATAGAAGAATCTTACAGAAGGACAACACAGGAGTGGCTTCAGGACAAGTCTCTGTATGTCCTTGAGTGTCTCAACCAGAGCCCGGACTTGAACCCGATTCAAACATCTATTGAGAGACCTGAAGATAGCTGTGCAGCAACACTCCCCATCCAACCTGACAGAGCTTGAGATGATCTCCAGTGAAGAATGGGAGAAACTCCCCAAATACAGGTGTGCAAATCTTGTAGCCTTATACCCAAGAAGACTCAAGTCTGTCATCCCTGCCAAAGGTGCTTCAACAAAGTACTGAGTAAAGGGTCTGAATACTTATGTAAATGTGATATTTCAGCTTTTTATTTTTAATACATTTGCAAAAATGTCTAAAAAACAGTTTTTGCTTTGCCATTATGAGGTATTGCGTGTAGATTGATCGGGGGGAAAAACAATTTCATAAATTTTAGAATAAGGCTGTAATGTAACAAAATTTAGAAAAAAGTCAAGGGGTCTGAATTCTTTCCGAATGCACTGTATATATTGGGGCAGTAGGTAGCCTAGTTGTTAGAGCATTGGGCCAGTAACTGAAAGGTTGCTAGATCGAATCTCTGAGCTGACAAGGTAAAAATCTGTCGTTCTGCCCCTGAACAAGGCAGTTAACCCACTGTTCCTTGGCAGTCATTGTAAATAAGATTTTTTCTTAACTGACCTGCCTAGTTAAATAAAGGTACAAAAAAAAAATATTCGCAATATATGTGATCGCTGTCCTGTGTTGTTGTGATTAGGAAGCCGTCTTTCTCATAATCTCCTGTCAGAGTGCAGAGTTGCAGGTCATGGAGGATATATACTGTAAAATTAAGATTAATATTGAATTGATCAATAGATTAATAATTGATTTGATCCCTGAAGGGAGATGCCATTCAACCTCAGTAAATGTTCAGTCTTGGATCAGGCAACCCTTTGTTCTTCTTATTAACACCACTATGATGATTGTTATATTTATTTATACTTATTGATATTAATATTTATTTATTTATATTTATTTATATTTATATTTACTTATGTTTATTTGTATATGTATTTATATTTATTTATATTTTTTGTTATGTAAAAACACACATTTCTTATATCAAGTCACACCTATCTTTGTTGATAATATGTTCTCCTTGCACGTCTATTTTACATGGAATATGCATGGAGTGTCTGTCATGACAGCACTATGAAAGTTTACCTTGTCTTACTTTCTGTTTTACTTCCACTTCCATTAACTTTAATCCACACCTCTCTTCAGATGCTGAGCTTTCCTAGATTACCACGGGTATTAACGGCAGGATTATCTTTCATTAATCACCCTAATCTTCCATTCTCTACAGATCAACTTTACTTAAGACTTAATAATTCAATCCTTCACTCTGCTTATCTATCTAAGTGTGATTCTCGTCATGAAAAATTACATTACACAGCATTTAACTCATCCAAGATTAAAATTTCAACACGGTCTAGAGCTCCAGGCTCTTTGAGCATCACTGAACCATGCATGAGAGCACCAGCTGTTCTGGACGACTGTGTGATTGCGCTTTCCGTAGCCGATGTGATTAAGACCTTTAAACATGTTAACATTCACAAGGCCGCAGGGCCAGACGAACTACCAGGACTCGTACTCGGAGCATGCGCTAACCAGCTGGCAAGTGTCTTCACTGATATTTTCAACCTCTTCCTGACCCAGTCTGTAGTACCTACAGTGAGGGAAAAAAGTTTTTGATCCCCTGCTGATTTTGTACGTTTGCCCACTGACAAAGAAAGGATCAGTCTATAATTTTAATGGTAGGTTTATTTGAACAGTGAGAGACAGAATAACAACAACAAAAAAGTCTGAAAAACGCATGTCAAAAATGTTATAAATTGATTTGCATTTTAATGTGCAGATGTAGAAGCATGATGGCTAGGAAAAACTCCCTAGAAAGGCTGGAACCTAGGAAGAAACCTAGAGAGGAACCAGGCTCTGAGGGGTGGCCAGTCCTCTTCTGGCTGTGCCGGGTTGAGATTATAACAGTACAGTAGAGTTTTACAGGTAACAATGGGCGATTGAGAGACTGAGTCAGAGATTATTTTTAGTGCAGGGACCAGGCACCATACAGGCTGTGATTTTTTAATGTAATTCCACAGCCAATAAAGTCCCTAGGGAGTGTACGTCCCTGTCAAAGAATTGAATTCACTTTTAAAACAGATCTATTCAACAGGTTGAAGACAGAAGAGAGAAGCGAGTGCTGTCTAATTTGCAAATGAAAGGTGCTGGGGGTAGGAGGGTTGAAAGTACAAGGAGACAAAGTAATGAATGTTTGGCTTGAGTCTGCAGGGGATAGGCCCCACACCATGTCATGTCCTATCACTCCATAGAGATGCATTACAGCACCTGCTGCCCTGTGAACAGACATATGCTGCTGCAAGACCTACCCTAAAAATCTCTAGGGAAGTGTTTTCCAACCCAGTCCCCGGGCCCCCGTTCCACATACCGGTTCAATAGAGCTACTAGTCACGCCCTAGGGCAATATTCCCCAACCACAGCCACCCTTACAGTCACCTACAGCTGTAGGATCTTAATTTCAGCCCGTTTCACACAGCAGAAAATAATCCTGCAGCAACAGTTAATATGAATTGTTCTGTGAATTATAATTAATTTACTTTATTGTAGGGGTTGATCCATTTTTCCTTAGGACAAATCAAGTCTGGCATTTTAAAGTGAAATTTACAGACTTCAAAAGTATTTTTAAACCTCAATAACACTACATGTTTCAAATGTCCTTCCCTATATTACTGTCCCACTGTCACGCCCTGACCTTAGAGAGCCTTTTTATTTCTCTATTTGGTTAGGTCAGGGTGTGATTTGGGTGGGCATTCTAGTTTTTCTATTTCTTTGTTTGCCGGGTATGGTTCCCAGCTGTCTATCGTTGTCTCTGATTGGGGATCATACTTAGGCAGCCTTTTTCCCACCTTCGTTTGTGGGATCTTGTTTTTGTATAGCTGCTGTAAAGCCTGCAGAACTTTACGTTAGTTTTGTATTTTCTTTGTTTTGTCGGTGTTCATCAAATAAAATAAAGATGTACGCTTACCACGCTGCACCTTGGTCTCCTTACAACGAACGTAACACCCACCCTAACAGTCACCTGGCTGTCCCTATAGGGAAATGGTTCCCAAGCTGGTTGCTGGCTGGGTCACCCCATCCATTCGACATAAACTCAGCAAAAAAAGAAATGGCCCTTTTTCAGGACCCTGTCTTTCAAAGATCATTTGTAAAAATCCAAGTAACTTCACAGATCTCATTGTAAAGGGTTTAAACACTGTTTCCCATGCTTGGTCAATGAACCATAAACAATAAATGAACATGCACCTGTGGAACGGTCGTTAAGACACTAACAGCTTACAGATGGTAGGCAATTAAGGTCAAAGTTATGAAAACATAGGACACTAAAGAGGCCTTTCTACTGACTCTGAAAAACACCAAAAGAAAGATGCCCAGGGTCCCTGCTCATCTGCATGAACGTGCCTTAGGCATGCTGCAAGGAGGAATGAGGACTGCAGATGTGGCCAGGGCAATACATTTAAATGTCCATACTGTGAGATGCCTAAGACAGCGCTACAGGGAGACAGGATGGACAGCTGATTGTCCTCGCAGTGGCAGACCACGTGTCACAACACCTGCACAGGATCGGTACATCCGAACATCACACCTGCAAGACAGGTACAGGATGGCAACAACAATTGCCCGAGTTACACCAGGAACGCAAAATCCCTCCATCAGTGCTCAGACTGTCCGCAACAGGCTTGGAGAGGCTGGACTGAGGGCTTGTAGGCCTGTTGTAAGGCAGGTCCTCACCAGACATCACCGTCAACAACGTCGCCTATGGGCACAAACCCACCATTGCTGGACCAGACAGGACTGGCAAAAAGTGCTCTTCACTGACGAGTCGCAGTTTTGTCTCACCAGAGGTGATGGTCGGGTTCGAGTTTATCGTCTAAGGAATGAGCGTTACACCGAGGCCTGTACTCTGGAGCGGGATTGATTTGGAGGTGGATGGTCCATCATGGTCTGGGGCGGTGTGTCACAGCATCATCATGTTGTCATTGCAGGCAATCTCAACACTGTGCAAAGACATCCTCCTCCCTCATGTGGTACCCTTCCTGCAGGCTCATCCTGACATGACTCTCCAACATGACAATGCCACCAGCCATACTGCTCGTTCTGTGCATGATTTCCTGCAAGACAGGAATGTCAGTGTTTTGCCATGGCCAGTGAAGAGCCAGGATCTCAATCCAATTGAGCACGTCTGGGACCTGTTGGATCGGAGGGTAAGTGCTAGGGCCATTCCCCCCAGAAATGTCCAGGAACTTGCAGGTGCCTTGGTGGAAGAGTGGGGTAACATCTCACAGCAAGAACGGGCAAGTCTGGTGCAGTCCATGAGGAGGAGATGCACTGCAGTACTTAATGCAGCTGGTGGCCACACCAGATACTGACTGTTACTTTTGATTTTGACCCGCCCCCTTAGTTCAGGGATACATTATTCCTTTTCTGTTTGTCACATGTCTGTGGAACTTGTTCAGTTTATGTGTAAGTTGTTGAGTCTTGTTATGTTCATACAAATATTTACACATGTTAAGTTTGCTGAAAATAAACACAGTTGACCGTGAGAGGATGAATCCATCAAGGTTTCACCAGTTCATTTGGTTTGTAGGAAAGTTAATGAGAGGAAGCACATTACTGTCCCACCCCAACAGTCACCAATACTAGTCATAGGGCAGTGTTTGCCTAGTCTGGGTACCAGTCTTATTAGCTAACATTCCACTCCTTGCCACTCCTTGTCACTGCCAAAGACATAAAGGCCAATCTCTTCGGCACATGACATGGAGTACAAGGAGTGGATTAGCTAAAGAGACTGGTACCCAGGCTAGTGTTTATTTTTAAATCTGGCAATGCGGTTGCATTCACGAGATGTTAATCTATAATTCTTTGAATGACAATATTATATTTGACCAATGTTTTCGAATAGTAATTTTGTAAATTGTAGCGCTGATTCACCGGAAGCATTTGAGGGAAACTATTTTCTGAACGTCACGCGCCGATGTAAAATGCTGTTTTTATATATAAATATGAACTTTATCGAACAAAAAATGCATGTATTGTGTAACATGATGTCCTAGGAGTGTCATCTGATGAAGATTGTCAAAGGTTAGTGCTGCATTTAGCTGTGTTTTGGGTATTTGTGATGCATGCTAGTTGCTTTGAAAATGGCTGTGTGATTATTTTTGGCAGGGTACTCTCCTAACATGATCTAATGTTTTACTTTTGCTGTAAAGTCTTTTTGAAATCGGACAACGTGGTTCGATTCAGGAGAGGTGTATCTATAAAATGGTGTAAAATAGTCATATGTTTGAGAAATTGAAGTTCTAGCATTTATGAGGTATTTGTATTTCGCGCGACGCGATTCCACTGGCTGTTGACTAGGGTGGGACGCAAACGTCCCAGGTTCCCAGACAGGTTAACCTCTTACATCTAGACGTTCCGCTAGCGGAACACCTGCTCCAATATCCAATGATAGGCGTGGCGCGAATTACAAATTCCTCAAAAATACAAAAACTTCAATTTTTCAAACATATGACTATTTCACAGCATTTTAAAGATAAGACTCTCCTTTATCTAACCACACTGTCCGATTTCAAAAAGGCTTTACAGCGAAAGCAAAACATTAGATTATGTCAGCAGAGTACCAAGCCAGAAATAATCAGACACCCATTTTTCAAGCTAGCATATAATGTCACAAAAACCCAGAAGACAGCTAAATGCAGCACTAACCTTTGATGATCTTCATCAGATGACACACCTAGGACATTATGTTATACAATACATGCATGTTTTGTTCAATCAAGTTCATATTTATATCAAAAAACAGCTTTTTACATTAGCATGTGACGTTCAGAACTAGCATATTCCCCGCAAACTTCTGGGGAATTTGCTAACAATTTACTAAATTACTCACGATAAACGTTCACAAAAAGCATAACAATTATTTTAAGAATTATAGATACACAACTCCTCTATTCACTCGATATGTCCGATTTTAAAATAGCTTTTTGGTGAAAGCACATTTTGCAATATTCTAAGTACATAGCCCAGGCATCACGGGCTAGCTATTTAGACACCCGGCAAGTTTAGCACTCACCAATATCAGATTTACTATTATAAAAGTTTGATTACCTTTTGTTGTCTTCGTCAGAATGCACTCCCAGGACTGCTACTTCAATAACAAATGTTGGTTTGGTCCAAAATAATCCATCGTTATATCTGAATAGCGGCGTTTTGTTCGTGCGTCCCAGACACTATCCGAATGGTAAAGAAGGGTCGTGCGCATGGCGCAATTCGTGACAAAAAAAATCTAAATATTCCATTACCGTACTTCGAAGCATGTCAACCGCTGTTTAAAATCCATTTTTATGCCATTTTTCTCGTAAAAAAGCGATAATATTCCGACCGGGAATGTCCATTTAGCTAAACAGAGGAAAGAAAACAAACCTTTCGGTCGACGCGGGCACGAGCCTGAGTCTCACAGTACTGTAACCAGCCACTACCCAAACGCGCTACTTTGTTTCAGCCAGAGCCTGCAAAGCCACGATTCCGCTTTTTGCCGCCTTCTGAGAACCTATGGCAGCCGTAGGAAGTGTCACGGGACAGCTAAAATCCTCACTCTTCAATAAACAGAGACAAGAAGAACGACACCTTGTCAGACAGGCCACTTCCTGCATGAAATCTTCTCAGGTTTTTGCCTGCCATATGAGTTCTGTTATACTCACAGACACCATTCAAACAGTTTTAGAAACTTTAGGGTGTT
The DNA here is from genome assembly GCF_965601325.2 of Salmo salar. Classification (NCBI taxonomy): domain Eukaryota; kingdom Metazoa; phylum Chordata; class Actinopteri; order Salmoniformes; family Salmonidae; genus Salmo; species Salmo salar. The sequence goes on along the minus strand of NC_138312.1, from coordinate 57,486,852 downwards.
TTCTATCCAAAGCCAATAATTATATGCATATTCTAGTTACTGGGCAGGAGTAGTAACCAGATTAAATCGGGTATGTTTTTTATCCCGCCGTGAAAATACTGCCCCCTAGCCATAACAGGTTAATTTGTTTACCCAGTTTCTGCAGGAAATTTCATTCAAGGTTTAAAAAGGCTTCTAAAGTTAACAATTTCCACTTTAAAATGTCAGACTTGATTAGCCCTAACAAAAAATGTATTAAACCTGACAAAAATGCAAACATTTTCATTAATTCATTGTAATGCACACAATAATTCACATTTCCTGTTTCTGCAGGATAATTTTCCTGCTGTGAGAAACTGGTCAAACTAAGATCCTAAATCCTACAACCGTATGTAGAATGACTGCTGGTTGAGGTCTGAATTGGAAACTAACCCAGGTGTCATTGGCATCTGTAGCCAGGTGGCAGCAAGACCCACCCTACCCTAAATAGTAGTGCCCTAGACCGAGGGGCTTTGGGAAAGTTAAGGAGGAACCAGTTACTATCCCAGTATCCACCACCTCTCTATTTCCTTGTCTCTACCTGTGTCTTCCTAGTGGCCCATGGGCCCCTGGGCCACTGGGACCCTGGGCATCAGAACAGGTCACTAAAGTCTCCCCGCGGAGAACCAACGTGCAAAGTCAAGTCATTGATCCTTTTGTCTTGTTAATTTACAAAAAGACTCCTATCTGTCTCCAGAATCAGCTCTTTAGGCCGTATTGGCTTGTAATCTCAGAACACAGGCATCTGCCCAGCTACCTGGGACTGCCTATTGATCAGGACTAAGGAGAGAGAAAAGACAGATCTTTAGACGTTGGACAGCTACAAAGCCAAGGAAGATGAAGACACGCGCACACACACACACACACACACACCACACACACACACAAAGGGAATATCTCATCTTACTGATCTCACATTATTTCATTAAGTGGTCTGCTTTTCCCCTAACTAAACAGGTGGACAGGGTCAGGCAGTTGCAAGTTGTCTTAAAGGTGAGGTAAGAATTGTGCAGTGGTTTAAGGGCAATGTATTGATTGTGAGCAATGTTATTGTAGCTCTGAATATGTAGACATAATAACATGTAACACAGGAGGATAAATCCAGACATAAAGAAGCAGCTATGGTTTTGAAATTGAATATTATATCAATAAACTTTCAGGAGAAGAAATACTGCCCCTTATCTCAACTTGATCTCACAAGCACAGGCAGCTTATTCTGTTGGTGTGGTGTGCATACTGTTGGTATGGTGTTTATTCTGTTGGTGTGGTGTTTATCCTGTTGGTGTGGTGTTTATTCTGTTGGTGTGGTGTGCATACTGTTGGTATGGTGTTTATTCTGTTGGTGTGGTGTTTATCCTGTTGGTGTGGTGTTTATCCTGTTGGTGTGGTGTTTATTCTGTTGGTGTGGTGTGCATACTGTTGGTATGGTGTTCATTCTGTTGGTGTGGTGTTTATCCTGTTGGTGTGGTGTTTATTCTGTTGGTGTGGTGTTTATCCTGTTGGTGTGGTGTTTATTCTGTTGGTGTGGTGTGCATACTGTTGGTATGGTGTTCATTCTGTTGGTGTGGTGTTTATCCTGTTGGTGTGGTGTTTATCCTGTTGGTGTGGTGTTTATTCTGTTGGTGTGGTGTTTATTCTGTTGGTGTGGTGTTTATTATGTTGGTGTGGTGTTTATTCTGTTGGTGTGGTGTTTATTCTGTTGGTGTGGTGTTTATCCTGTTGGTATGGTGTTTATTCTGTTGGTGTGGTGTTTATTCTGTTGGTGTGGTGTTTATCCTGTTGGTGTGGTGTTTATCCTGTTGGTGTGGTGTTTATTCTGTTGGTGTGGTGTGCATACTGTTGGTATGGTGTTCATTCTGTTGGTGTGGTGTTTATCCTGTTGGTGTGGTGTTTATTCTGTTGGTGTGGTGTTTATCCTGTTGGTGTGGTGTTTATTCTGTTGGTGTGGTGTGCATACTGTTGGTATGGTGTTCATTCTGTTGGTGTGGTGTTTATCCTGTTGGTGTGGTGTTTATCCTGTTGGTGTGGTGTTTATTCTGTTGGTGTGGTGTTTATTCTGTTGGTGTGGTGTTTATTCTGTTGGTGTGGTGTTTATTATGTTGGTGTGGTGTTTATTCTGTTGGTGTGGTGTTTATCCTGTTGGTGTGGTGTTTATTCTGTTGGTGTGGTGTTTATTCTGTTGGTGTGGTGTTTATCCTGTTGGTGTGGCGTGCACCCTGTTGGTGTTGTTTTTATCCTGTTGATGTTTTTCATTCTGTTGGTGTGGTGTTCAAGCTGTTGGTGTGGTGTTTATCCTGTTGTGGTATTTATTATTTTGTTGTGGTGTTTATCCTTGTTGGTGTGGTGTTTATCCTTGTTGGTTTGGTGTTTATCCTTGTTGGTGTGGTGTTTATCCTTGTTGGTGTGGTGTGGACCCTGTTGGTGTGGTGTTTATCCTTGTTGGCGTGGTGTTTTTCCTGTTGGTGTGGTGTTTATCCTGATGGTGTGGTGTTTATCCTTGTTGGTGTGGTGTTTATCCTGTTTGTGACGATCGTCAAAAGGAGTAGACCAAGGTGCAGTGTGGTGAGTGCTCATATTTCTTTATTGTAACTCAAAACACTAAAACAAAACAACAAAACAATGTGCACCCTGTTGGTGTGGTGTTGGTCCTGTTGGTGTGGTGTTGGTCCTGTTGGTGTGGTGTTGGTCCTGTTGGTGTGGTGTGCACCCTGTTGGTGTAGTGTGCAACCTGTTGGTGTGGTGTGCAACCTGTTGGTATGGTATTTATTATTTTTGTGTGGTGTTTATACTGTTGGTGTGGTGTTTATACTGTTGGTGTGGTGTTTATCCTGTTGGTGTGGTGTTCATTCTGTTGGTGTGGTGTTTATCCTGTTGGTGTGGTGTTTGTACTGTTGGTGTGGTGTTTATACTGTTGGTGTGGTGTTCATTCTGTTGGTGTGGTGTTCATTCTGTTGGTGTGGTGTTTATACTGTTGGTGTGGTGTTTATACTGTTGGTGTGGTGTTTATACTGTTGGTGTGGTGTTCATTCTGTTGGTGTGGTGTTTATACTGTTGGTGTGGTGTTTATACTGTTGGTGTGGTGTTTATCCTCTCTCTCTAGCGCTTTTCCCTTTGTACACTGCACTTGTTTCAGTGTTGTAACAGTGCGCAAATAGTTAATGTACAGAAGGGAAAATAAATAAACATAAATAGGGTTTGTATTTACAATGATACTTGCTCTTCACTGGTTTCCCTTTTCTTGTGTCAACAGGTCACAAATCCTGCTGCTGTGATGGCACACTGTGGTATTTCACCTAATAGATATGGTAGCTTGTCTGAAGTGAATGTAATCTGAGGGAAATATATGTCTCTAATATGGTCATACCAGGGTTCTGGTTAGCCGGCTTTTGTCCGTAAAAAAAAACAAAAACAAAGCCATTAAATTAAATTGGCATCGTCAAATTGTCTGGGAGAAGAAGAAAAACATCCCATTGCAAAATAATGCTTTTTAGCCTCTTCAATGATGGAAATACCAGCTGATGTGAATACATTTGACTGGTCATGCATATTGGTCTTTGGGTTAATTTGCATAATTTAGTGGAATTAGATTGGCTGTGTGTATATTCGTTATGTATCTTGTTTATCACATGCACACAGCATACAGATTCTTGGAGAAGAAAATCTGTCAGATAGTGATTCTATATTGCCCAATCATTGAGCAACAATTCTAAACGCAATCATGTGTTAAAAATAGTTTTTTTGTTGTTGCCATGATTAAAAAGTGCTACTTTTTTTTTATCAACTGGTAATTGAAGTGCGCTTCCCATTTTCCATTCAAATGCATAGGCAACTTAAGGCAGGCTTCATCAGACCGTCACACACTACTTTGCAATGAGCTGGAGGCAGTATGCAGTTGGAGGCAGTATACTACTTAATTGTTTTAAACCTGACGTTTTTTTCTGTATATTATGAGGCATGTTATTTTATAAATACTTCCATATGCCATTGAAACTATTAGCCTATTTATCTCATATTCTCTTGGTTTTACATTGTCTGGTAGCCAAATGCACATTCCCGCATAGTCTACTGCCTTGTGCGCATAGTTGCTCTGATAATGTTAACAAATAATAGCTTATCAACATTTTAAGCCAAACTTTGTAATCAGTTGCATCAGATTCATTGCTTTGTAACCTTTGTTTTTGTATGTAGCCTAGGCCTACTGGTTGTATTAATTTGGGATATACCGTCCCACAACTGTCAAATCAAATCAAATTAATTTATAAGGCCCTTCTTTCATCAACTGATATCTCTAAGTGCTGTACAGAAACCCAGCCTAAAACCCCAAACAGCAAGCAATGCAGGTGTAGAAGCACGGTGGCTAGGAAAAACTCCCTAGAAAGGCCAAAACCTAGGAAGAAACCTAGAGAGGAACCAGGCTCTGAGGGGTGGCTAGGAAAAACTCCCTAGAAAGGCCAAAACCTAGGAAGAAACCTAGAGAGGAACCAGGCTCTGAGGGGTGGCTAGGAAAAACTCCCTAGAAAGGCCAAAACCTAGGAAGAAACCTAGAGAGGAACCAGGCTCTGAGGGGTGGCTAGGAAAAACTCCCTAGAAAGGCCAGAACCTAGGAAGAAACCTAGAGAGGAACCAGGCTCTGAGGGGTGGCTAGAAAAAACTCCCTAGAAAGGCCAGAACCTAGGAAGAAACCTAGAGAGGAACCAGGCTATTTTATTTATTTATTTATCCGTTATTTTACCAGGTAAGTTGACTGAGAACACGTTCTCATTTACAGCAACGACCTGGGGGATAGTTACAGGGGAGAGGAGGGGGATGAATGAGCCAATTATAAACTGGGGATTATTAGGCGACCGTGATGGTTTGAAGGCCAGATTGGGAATTTAGCCAGGACAACGGGGTTAACACCCCTACTCTTATGATAAGTGCCATGGGATCTTTAATGACCTCCGAGAGTCAGGACACCCGTTTATGAGGGGTGGCCAGTCCTCTTCTGGCTGTGCCGGGTGGAGATTATAACAGAACATGGCCAAGATGTTCAAATGTTCATAGATGACCAGGGTCAAATAATAATAATCACATTGGTTGTCGAGGGTGCAACAGGTCAGCACCTCAGGCTTTTCATAGCCGATCATTCAGAGTATTTCTACTGCTCCTGCTGTCTCTAGAGAGTTGAAAACAGCAGGTCTGGGACAGGTAGCACGTCCGGTGAACAGGTCAGGGTTCCATAGCCGCTGGCAGAACAGTTGAAACTGGAGCAGCAGCACAGCCAGGTGGACTGGGGACAGCAAGGAGTCATCATGCCAGGTAGTCCTGAGGCATGGTCCTAGGGCTCAGGTCCTCCGAGAGAGAGAAAGAAAGAGAAAATTAGAGAGTGCGTACTTAAATTCACACAGGACACCGGATAAGACAGGAGAAATACTCCAGATATAACAGACTGACCCTAGCCCCCTGACACATAAACTACTGCAGCATAAATACTGGAGGCTGAGACAGGAGGGGTCAGGAGACACTGTGGCCCCGTCCGACGATACCCCCGGACAGGGCCAAGCAGGCAGGATATAACCCCCCTGTGCCAAAGCACAGCCCCCACACCACTAGAGGGAAAGCTTCAACCACCAACTTACCATCCTGATACAAGGCCGAGTATAGCCCACAAAGATCTCCGCCACGGCACAACCCAAGGGGGGGGCGCCAACCCAGACAGGAAGATCACGTCAGTGACTCAACCCACTCAAGTGACACACTCTTCCTAGGGACGGCATGGAAGAGCACCAGTAAGCCAGTGACTCAGTCCCTGTAATAGGGTTAGAGGCAGAGAATCCCAGTGGAGAGAGGGGAACCGGCCAGGCAGAGACAGCAAGGGCGTTTCGTTGCTCCAGTGGCTTTCTGTTCACCTTCACACTCCTGGGCCAGACTACACTCAATCATAGGACCTACTGAAGAGATGAGTCTTCAAAAGACTTAACCTGTTGGGGATAGGGGGCAGTATTTACACGGCCGGATAAAAAACGTACCCGATTTAATCTGGTTACTACTCCTGCCCAGTAACTAGAATATGCATATAATTATTGGCTTTGGATAGAAAACACCCTAAAGTTTCTAAAACTGTTTGAATGGTGTCTGTGAGTATAACAGAACTCATATGGCAGGCAAAAACCTGAGAAGATTCCACACAGGAAGTGACCTGTCTGACAAGTTCTTGTTCATCTTGGCTCTTTTTATTGAAGACTGAGGATCTTTGCTGTAACGTGACACTTCCTACGGCTCCCATAGGCTCTCAGAACCCGGGAAAAAGCTGAATGATATCGAGGCAGCCCCAGGCTGAAACACATTATCGCCTTTGATAAGTGGCCGATCAGATGACAATGGGCTTAGGCGCGTGCACGAGTCGACCCCATGCTTTATTTTCTTTCGTCTTTTTACCTAAACGCAGATTCCCGGTCGGAATATTATCGCTTTTTTACGAGAAAAATGGCATAAAAATGTATTTTAAAGGTTGAGACCGAGTCTGCTTCTCTCACATGGGTAGGCAGACCATTCCATAAAAATGGAGCTCAATAGGAGAAAGCCCTGCTTCCAGCTGTTTGCTTAGAAATTCTAGGGACAGTTAGGAGGCCTGCGTCTTGTGACCGTAGTGTACGTGTAGGTATGTACTGCAGGACCAAATCGGAAAGATAGGTAGGAGCAAGCCCATGTAATGCTTTGTAGGTTAGCAGTAAAACCTTGAAATCAGCCCTTGCCTTAACAGGAAGCCAGTGTAGAGAGGCTAGCACTGGAGTAATATGATCAAATTGTTTGGTTCTAGTCAAGATTCTAGCAGCCGTGTTTAGCACTAACTGAAGTTTATTTAGTGCCTTATCCAGGTAGCCGGAAAGTAGAGCATTGCAGTAGTCTAACCTAGAAGTGACAAAAGCATGGATACATTTTTCTGCATCATTTTTGGACAGAAAGTTTCTGATTTTTGCAATGTTACGTAGATGGAAAAGGGCTGTCCTTGAAACAGTCTTGATATGTTCGTCAAAAGAGAGATCAGGGTCCAGAGTAACGCAGAGGTCCTTCAGTTTCATTTGAGACGACTGTTATTTGAGACGATTAATTGTCAGATTCAACATAAGATCTCTTTGTTTCTTGGGACCTAGAACAAGCATCTCTGTTTTGTCCAAGTTTAAAAGTAGAAAATGTGCAGCCATCCACTTCCTTATGTCTGAAACACAGGCGTCTAGCGAATGCAATTTTGGGGCTTCACGATGTTTATTCGAAATGTACAGCTGTGTGTCATCCGCATAGCAGTGAAAGTTAACATTATGTTTCCGAATGACATCACCAAGAGGTAAAATATATAGTGAAAACAATAGTGGTCCTAAAACGGAACCTTGAGGAACACCGAAATTTACAGTTGATTTGTCAGAGGACAAACCATCCACAGAGACAAGCTGATATCTTTCCGACAGATAAGATCTAAACCAGACCAGAACTTGTCCGTGTAGACCAATTTAGGTTTCCAATCTCTCCAAAAGAATGTGGTGATCGATGATATCAAAAGCAGCACTAAGGTCTAGGAGCATGAGGACAGATGCAGAGCCTCGGTCTGACGCCATTAAAGGGTCCTTTACCACCTTCACAAGTGCAGTCTCAGTGCTATGATTGGGTCTAAAACCAGACTGAAGTGTTTCGTATACTTTGTTTGTCTTCAGGAAGGCAGTGAGTTGCTGCACAACAGCTTTGAAATTTTTTTTTGAGAGGAATGGGAGATTCGATATAGGTCGATAGTTTTTTATATTTCCTGGGTCAAGGTTTGGCTTTTTCAAGAGAGGCTTTATTACTGCCACTTTTAGTGAATTTGGTACACATCCGGTGGATAGAGAGCCATTTATTATGTTCAACATAGGAGGGCCAAGCACAGGAAGCAGCTCTTTCAGTAGTTTAGTTGGAATAGAGTCCAGTATGCATCTTGAAGGTTTAGAGGCCATGATTATTTTCATCATTGTGTCAAGAGATATAGTACTAAAACACTTGAGTGTCTCCCTTGATCCTAGGTCCTGGCAGAGCTGTGCAGACTCAGGACAACTGAGCTTTGGAGGAATACGCAGATTTAAAGAGGAGTCCGTCATTTGCTTTCTAATGATCATGATCTTTTCCTCAAAGAAGTTCATGAATTTATCACTGCTGAAGTGAAAGCCATTCTCTCTAGAGCAATGCTGCTTTTTAGCTAGCTTTGCCACAGTATCAAAAATACATTTTGGATTGTTCTTATTTTCCTCAATTAACCTCTCTGGTATAAGTGGGACGGTAGCGTCCCACCTCGACAACAGCCAGTGAAATTACAGGGCGCCAAATTCAAAACAACAGAAATCCCATAATTAAAATTCCTCTAACATACAAGTATTATACACCATTTTATAGATAAACTTCTTGTTAATCCATCCCCAGTGTCCAATTTCAAAAAGGCTTTACAGCGAAAGCACACCATACAATTATGTTAGGTCAGTGCCTAGTCACAGAAAACCATACAGCCATTTTCCAGCCAAGGAGAGGGCTCACAAAAGTCAGAAATAGCGATTAAATTATTCACTAACCTTTGATGATCTTCATCAGATGGCACTCACAGGACTTCATGTTACACAATAAATGTTTGTTTTGTTTGATAATGTCCCTCTTTATGTCCAAAAACCTCAGTTGAAATTGGCTCGTTATGTTCAGTAATCATTGTCTCAAACAAACATCTGGTGAAATTTCAGAGAGCCACATCAAATTACAGAAATACTCATCATAAACATTGATGAAAGATACAAGTTTTATACATAGGATTAAAGATAAACGTCTTGTTAATCCAGCCGCTGTGTCAGATTTCAAAAAGGCTTTACGGCAAAAGAACACCATGCGATTATGTTAGGTCAGCGCCTAGCCACAGAAAACCATACAGCTATTTTCCAACCAAGGAGGTGTCACAAAAGTCAGAAATAATGTTAAAATTAATCACTTACCTTTGATGATCTTCATCTGGTGGCAGTCCCAGGACTCCATGTTACACAATAAATGTCAGTTTTGTTCGATAATGTCCCTCTTTATGTCCAAAAATCTCAGTTTTGTTGGTGCGTTTAGTTCAGTAATCCAAAGGCACAACGCGAACTCTCAATATCCAGACGAAAACTCAAAAAAGTACAGTAAAAGTTTGTAGAAACATGTCAAACGATGTTTAAAATCAATCCTCATGTTGTTTTTGTCATAAATAATCAATAATATTTCAACCGGACAAAAGCTTCGTCAATAGAAAAGGAGAAACAAGAAAGGCGTGCGCTCCCCCGATCACGTGCTGGACTCATGTCTGGAAATTTCCACTGTCCACTCATTGAAAGTGCTGTATCTCCCTCATTTTTCAGAGTAAATGCATGAAACAATGCCTAAAGACTGGCCACATGTAGAAGCCATAGAGATCGTGAACTGGGTCCTAAGTCTTTCGCCTGCCATATCAGTTCTGTTATACTCACAGACATTATTTTAACAGTTTTGGAAACTTTAGAGTTTTTTTCTATCCAAATCTACTATACTATCTTATTTTTCATAGTCTGAGAGTCCTTTAGGTAACTTTTGGCAAATTCCAAGCGGGCAGTTCCTTTTACTAATGAGTGGCTTCCATCTGGCCACTCTACCATAAAGGCCTGATTGGTGGAGTGCTGCAGAGATGGTTGTCCTTCTGGAAGGTTCTCCGATCTCCACAGAGGAACTCTGGAGCTCTGCCAGAGTGACCATCGGGTTCTTGTTCACCTCCCTGACCAAGGCCCTTCTCTGCCAATTTCTCAACTCTAGGAAGAGTCTTGGTGGTACCAGAACTTCTTCCATTTAAGAATGAAGGAGGCCACTGTGTTCTTGTGAACCTTCAATGCAGCAGAAATGTTTAGGTACCCATCCCCAGATCTGTGCCTAGACACAATTCTGTGTCAGAGCTCTATGGACAATTCCTTCGACCTCATGGCTTGGTTTTTGCTCTGACATGCACTGTCAACTGTGGGACCTTATATAGACAGGTGTGTGCCTTTCCAAATCATGTCCAGTCAATAGAATTTACCACAGGTGGACTCCAATCAAGTTGTAGAATCATCTCAAGGATGATCAACGGAAACAGGATGCACCTGAGCTCAATTTCGAGTCCCCTAGACAAAGGTCTGAATACTTATGTAACTAAGGTATTTCCATTTTTTACTTGTAATACATTTGCCAAAATGTCTAAAAGCCTGTTTTTGCTTCATCATTATTGGGTATTGTGATCATTATGGGGTATTGTGATGTCATTATGGGGTATTGTGTGTACATTGATGAAGGAAAAAACAATGTATCCTTTTTAAAACAAGGCTGTAACGTAATTTTTTTGGGGAAAAATGTAAAGGGGTCTGAATATTTTGCGAATGCTCTGTATATCTGTTTTGGGTCGGTATGCGTGTGTGTGTTGTTTGTGTGTGTGTTTTTTGTCTGTGTGTGCGTATGTAGTGTATGTGAATGTGTGGGGGTTTTGTGTGTGAGTGAGTGTGTATATAGTGTGTATATATAGTCTAGTGAGTGTGTATATGGTGTGTATATATAGTCTAGTGAGTGTGTATATGGTGTGTATATATAGTCTAGTGAGTGTGTATATGGTGTGTATATATAGTCTAGTGAGTGTGTATATGGTGTGTATATATAGTCTAGTGAGTGTGTATATGGTGTGTATATATAGTCTAGTGAGTGTGTATATGGTGTGTATATATAGTCTAGTGAGTGTGTATATGGTGTGTATATATAGTCTAGTGAGTGTGTATATGGTGTGTATATATAGTCTAGTGAGTGTGTATATGGTGTGTATATATAGTCTAGCGAGTGTGTATATGGTGTGTATATATAGTCTAGCGAGTGTGTATATGGTGTGTATATATAGTCTAGCGAGTGTGTATATGGTGTGTATATATAGTCTAGTGAGTGTGTATATGGTGTGTATATATAGTCTAGTGAGTGTGTATATAGTGTGTGTATATAGTCTAGTGAGTGTGTATATAGTGTGTATATATAGTCTAGTGAGTGTGTATATAGTGTGTATATATAGTCTAGTGAGTGTGTATATAGTGTGTATATATAGTCTAGTGAGTGTGTATATATAGTCTAGTGAGTGTGTGTATATAGTGTGTATATATAGTCTAGTGAGTGTGTGTATATAGTGTGTATATATAGTCTAGTGAGTGTGTATATAGTGTGTATATATAGTCTAGTGAGTGTGTGTATATAGTGTGTATATATAGTCTAGTGAGTGTGTATATAGTGTGTATATATAGTCTAGTGAGTGTGTGTATATAGTGTGTATATATAGTCTAGTGAGTGTGTATATAGTGTGTATATATAGTCTAGTGAGTGTGTGTATATAGTGTGTATATATAGTCTAGTGAGTGTGTGTATATAGTGTGTATATATAGTCTAGTGAGTGTGTATATATAGTGTGTATATATAGTCTAGTGTGTGTATATGGTGTGTATATATAGTCTAGTGAGTGTGTGTATATGGTGTGTATATATAGTCTAGTGAGTGTGTATATGGTGTGTATATATAGTCTAGTGAGTGTGTATATGGTGTGTATATATAGTCTAGTGAGTGTGTATATGGTGTGTATATATAGTCTAGTGAGTGTGTATATAGTGTGTATATATAGTCTAGTGAGTGTGTATATGGTGTGTATATATAGTCTAGTGAGTGTGTATATGGTGTGTATATATAGTCTAGTGAGTGTGTATATGGTGTGTATATATAGTCTAGTGAGTGTGTATATAGTGTGTATATATAGTCTAGTGAGTGTGTATATGGTGTGTATATATAGTCTAGTGAGTGTGTATATGGTGTGTATATATAGTCTAGTGAGTGTGTATATGGTGTGTATATATAGTCTAGTGAGTGTGTGTATATGGTGTGTATATATAGTCTAGTGAGTGTGTATATAGTGTGTATATATAGTATAGTGAGTGTGTGTATATGGTGTGTATATATAGTCTAGTGAGTGTGTATATAGTGTGTATATATAGTCTAGTGAGTGTGTGTATATGGTGTGTATATATAGTCTAGTGAGTGTGTATATGGTGTGTATATATAGTCTAGTGAGTGTGTATATGGTGTGTATATATAGTCTAGTGAGTGTGTATATGGTGTGTATATATAGTCTAGTGAGTGTGTATATGGTGTGTATATATAGTCTAGTGAGTGTGTATATGGTGTGTATATATAGTCTAGTGAGTGTGTGTATATAGTGTGTATATATAGTCTAGTGAGTGTGTATATAGTGTGTATATATAGTCTAGTGAGTGTGTGTATATAGTGTGTATATATAGTCTAGTGAGTGTGTATATAGTGTGTATATATAGTCTAGTGAGTGTGTGTATATAGTGTGTATATATAGTCTAGTGAGTGTGTATAGGGATATAGTCTAGTGAGTGTGTATATATAGTGTGTATATATAGTCTAGTGTGTGTATATGGTGTGTATATATAGTCTAGTGAGTGTGTGTATATGGTGTGTATATATAGTCTAGTGAGTGTGTATATGGTGTGTATATATAGTCTAGTGAGTGTGTATATGGTGTGTATATATAGTCTAGTGAGTGTGTATATGGTGTGTATATATAGTCTAGTGAGTGTGTATATAGTGTGTATATATAGTCTAGTGAGTGTGTATATGGTGTGTATATATAGTCTAGTGAGTGTGTATATGGTGTGTATATATAGTCTAGTGAGTGTGTATATGGTGTGTATATATAGTCTAGTGAGTGTGTATATAGTGTGTATATATAGTCTAGTGAGTGTGTATATGGTGTGTATATATAGTCTAGTGAGTGTGTATATGGTGTGTATATATAGTCTAGTGAGTGTGTATATGGTGTGTATATATAGTCTAGTGAGTGTGTGTATATGGTGTGTATATATAGTCTAGTGAGTGTGTATATAGTGTGTATATATAGTATAGTGAGTGTGTGTATATGGTGTGTATATATAGTCTAGTGAGTGTGTATATAGTGTGTATATATAGTCTAGTGAGTGTGTGTATATGGTGTGTATATATAGTCTAGTGAGTGTGTATATGGTGTGTATATATAGTCTAGTGAGTGTGTATATGGTGTGTATATATAGTCTAGTGACTGTGTATATGGTGTGTATATATAGTCTAGTGAGTGTGTATATGGTGTGTATATATAGTCTAGTGAGTGTGTATATGGTGTGTATATATAGTCTATTGAGTGTGCGTAGGGTCAGTGTAAGATAGAGACAATGCAGATAGTTTGGGTACCACTAATTGACTATTTAGCAGTGTTATGGCTTGGGGGTAGAAGTTGTCTCGGAGCCTGTTGGTTCGTTTGCTTGATGGTAATAGAGTGAAAAGCCTATGGCTTGGGTGGCTGGAGTCTTTGGCAGTTTTTCGGGGTTCCTCTGATACCTCCTGAGGGAGAAGAGACGCTGCCGTGCCCTCTTCACAACTGTGCGGTTGTGTGTGAACCATGTTAAGTCCTTAGTGATGTGGACGCCAGTGAAGTTGAAGCTCTCAACCCGCTCTACAACAGTTCCGTCGATGTGGATGGGCCGTGCTATCCCCTCTTTCTTCTATAGTCCACGATCAGCTCCTTGGTCTTACTGACATTGAGGAAGAGGTTGTTGTCCTGTCACTACACTGCTAAGTCTCTGACCTCCTCCCTGTAGGCTGTGTTGTTGTCCTGGGGCTCTGTGGGGTCTGTTTGTGAACAGAGCTCCAGGACAAGCTTGCTGAGGGGACTTTTCTCTAGGTTCATCTCTCTGTAGGTGATGACTTTGTTATGGAAGGTTTGACAATTGCTCCTGTTAGGTGGTTCCAGATTTTTCAGGATTAGAATAACTAGCAGGTATTTTCCTAATTCTGCTCTGCATGCATTATTTGGCGTTTTACGTTGTACACAGATAATTGTCTTGCAGAATTCTGCATGCAAAGTCTCAATTTGGTGTTTGTCCCATTTTGTAAATTCTTGATTGGTGAGCGGACTCCAGACATCTCTCTCTCGCTCAATTCAATTCAAGGGGCTTTATTTGCATGGGAAACATATGTTAACATTGCCAAAGCTTGTGAAATAGATAGTACAAAAATAACATTAAACATTACACTCACAGAAGTTTTGAAAATAATATATACAGTGTTGTAATGATATGCAAGTAGTTAAAGTGCAAAAGGGAAAATAAATAAACATACATTTGGGTTGTATTTACAATGGTTTTTGTTCTTCACTGGTTGCCCTTTTCTTGTGGCAACAGGTCACAAATCTTGCTGTTGTGATGGCAAGCTGGTTTTACACCCACTAGATATGGGAGTTTATCTAAATTGGATTCATTTTCGAATTCGTTGTGGGTCTGTGTAATCTGAGGGTATTACATGTCTCTAATATCTTTCTTAATCTGTTTGGAAAGTTATGGGTTTCTCTCTGAGAGCTAAATGAGACATAAAGTAAAATCAGGAAGCAAATTGGCTCCGGAATCCTCTTTATGGGTCTTTCTGGTGGTAACAATCATTCTGGAAGTCGACCTGATTTGGTCAAAGACCTAACACACACAGACACAGCATCAGCAGGATGCTTGGATGGGTATTGGTTGGTTGTATTAATAAAAACAAAAAGTTGTTATTATTATTATTATGACACTCCAGCAGAATTAAATCTGACCAGTAAACAATGCAGAATTGCATTTAGAATATTTATACAGATTCATAATCAATGTATGTGATTGTACACTCACTGCTATTATATCAACTATTGTAGAGTTCCTGCGCAGGTGCTTTATATATCACACAATATATTGTCATTTATGTTGGGTTTTCAGCACTCATCACGTCCATAATAATGAGCTTATAGCCAGAGAACATTTATGATCTAACGTAAAGATAAGCAAGTTTGCTATTTCCAGATTCCAACTAAGCAAGAAGACATGGCACAATTTCTATGAAGAATAAATCCCTTCCCTGTTCCCATTGGATCACAGATATCTGAGAATGACATTTCCAGAGTGCCAACCAGTCATTTAGTCAGAGAGCCAGCCAGCCAAATATACAGTCAGCCAGCCAGCCAGCCAGAAAGCCATGTCAGACACCCAGACAGAGAGCCAGGCAGCCAGCCAGCCAGAGAGATAGCCAGCCAGCCAGAGAGACAGTCAGCCAGCCAGCCAGCCTGCCAGAGAGACAGTCAGCCAGCCAGCCAGCCAGAAAGCCATGTCAGACACCCAGACAGAGAGCCAGGCAGGCAGCCAGAGAGACAGTCAGCCAGCCAGCCAGCCTGCCAGAGAGACAGTCAGCCAGCCAGGGAGATATCCAGCCAGCCAGAGAGACAGCCAGCCAGCCAGCCAGCCAGCCAGAGAGATAGCTAGCCAGCCAGAGAGACAGTCAGCCAGCCAGAAAGCCATGTCAGACACCCAGACAGAGAGCCAGGCAGGCAGCCAGCCAGAGAACCAGCCAGCCAGAGAGCCATGTCAGACACCCAGACAGAGAGCCAGGAGTAGTTTCTGTTTATCACATTCCTGATCAATCCGCACATTACAATGACACTCAATACAAGATCCTTTCACAGATGCACCAACACACAGGCACTCTACAGACACACTGTTATAGAAGCAGGCACTCAGACCTGCGAGGGATAGGGATTTCTCCTGGTAAATAAGATGTTAGGTAGTATGGATGACAAGCAAAAGTGCTTACAGTGACAAATGGCCTACTGTGGGAAATCTGTGCCCAGTATAATGGATTCTTCCTCTATAGTCTTCATTCTATTCTATATAATTATATTCTTCACCTATATTATGTACTGTGAAGTAAGGCATAGGTCCAAGCATCTGAAGGGTGATGTATAAATAGCAGGTACGTACTGTATGTCTGCATTTCCCTAGTGGGACTACTGCATGCAATGCCTAAACTATCCAGTGACATGGAGCAATTGTCCCTCTATAGATTAGAATTCCATAATAAAATTAAAATATGTTTCAATCATTATGTCATTTGACTAGACCAGAATAAACTTCCAATAAGTCTTGGCCTACCCATCAGTAACATAGAGATTCTGAAAGGAGCAATACAGAGGGATTTGTTAAACTTGTTAAACCACAGATAGATTGTTGTTCAGAACAGCCAGGGAGGGAAAAGACCAGTGACTAAGGTAAGAAGAATTCCATTATCCCTCTCTTTCTTCTCTTTCATCCTTTACCCCTGGAGCCAGGAGCCTCCCTCCCTCCCTCCCTCCCTCCCTCCCTCCCTCCCCTCCCTCCCTCCCTCCCTCCCTCCCTCCCCTCCCTCCCTCCCCTCCCTCCCTCCCTCCCTCCCCAGAGTGGATCAATGTTGTTGGGGCTGAGTTGGTGACTAGATCAATGCTGATTACCCGGAGCCCTCTGCTCTTTATAATTGCAAAGTGAGGAGAGATGGGCTGGCTGCATGGGCTGCATGGACGCCACAGGCCCAGGGCAGGTGGGCAGGCAGGCAGGCAGACGGAGCACCATCAAGACTGACTTCTGTTCTGTGTGGGGGGTCTATTGTTATTGAGATGTGGTGACAGGTCATGCTATATAGACCCTCCCCCGAACACACACACAAGCAGACAGACAGGTAGGACAAAGTAAGGCAGGCAGGCAGGCAGCCAGGCAGCCAGGCAGCCAGGCAGGCAGGCAGGCAGGCAGGCAGGCAGGCAGGCAGGCAGGCAGGCAGGCAGGCAGGCAGGCAGGCAGGCAGGAAGGTAAGCATGCAGACAGACAGGCAGGCAAGAAGGGGGCCAGGTAGGTAGGCAGGCAGGCAGGCTAGTCACACACACACACACACATCACTATAGCAGATGAAGATGTAGACAGACACATAATGTACAGTTAACAATGGGTCCTTTATTGCTGCTCTTTTGCATATGATAGAAGCATACATCAATTGATCTTATTCAATAAAATTATAACATAACATCTAGAAGAATAAATGTTGCTGGAGGGAATAGTTGACGTTTTACGGGCTCCTAACCAACTGTGCTATTTTGTGTGTTTTTTCGCATTGTTTTTAACTTATTTTGTACATAATGTTGATGTTACCGTCTCTTATGACCGAAAGGAGATTCTGAATATCAGAACAGTGATTAGTCAACTCAAAATGGACAAGGATTTTTTCTTTAATGAGTCTGACGCAAAGGATATAATGCTACTCCAAATCTCTGTCATTCGCATGAAGAAAATATGAAATACAAGGGGCGCAGATCAGGGTGCCTTGTGAGAATTCGTCGGCGAGTGGGTAACCCGCCTCTACCGTCCATTCTATTGGCCAATGTGCAATCAGGATGAGCTCTGTTCAAAACTATCCTACCAATGGGACATTCAAAACTGTAATATCTTGTGTTTCACCGAGTCATGGCTGAAACACGACAGTAATATACAGTTGGCTGGATTTTTCGTGCATCGGCAGGACAGAAGAGCTACGTCCGGTAAGACGAGGAGTGGGGGTGTGTGACCTATTTGTCAATATCAGCTGGTGCGCAATGTCTAATATTAAGGTAGTCTTGAGGTATTGCTCGCTTGAGGTAGAGTACCGCATGATGAGCTGTGGACCACACTATCTACCAAGAGAGTTTTCATCTATTTACCACCACAAACACTGTACTGAACGAGCTGTATAAGGCCATAAGCAAACAAAACATGCTCATCCAGAAGCGGCGCTCCTAGTGGCCGGAGACTTTAATGCAGGCAAACTTAAATCTGTTTTACCTTATTTCTACCAGCATGTCACATGTGCAACCAGAGGAAAAACAACTCTAGACCACCTTTACTCCGCACACAGTACAAAACTCTCCCTCGCCCTCCATTTGGCAAATCTGATCATAATTATATCCTCCTGATTCCTGCTTACAAACAACAATTAAAGCAGGAAGTACCAGTGACTCGCTCAATACAGAAGTGATCAGATGACGCGGATGCTACGCAACAGGACAGTTTTGCTAGCACAGATTGGAATATGTTACGGGATTCATCCAATGGCATTGAGAAGTATACGACCTCAGTCACCGGCTTCATCAATAAGTGCATCGACGACGTTGCCTCCACAGTGACCATACGTACATATCCTAACCAGAAGCCATGAATTACAGGCAACACCCAGACCGAGCTAAAGGCTAGAGCTGCCACTTTCAAGGAGCAGGACACTAATCTGGACGCTGATAAGAAATCCCTTTGATGAACCATCAAACAGGCAAAGCGTCAATACAGGAATAAGATTGAATCCTACCACACCGTCTCTGATGCTCGTTGAATGTGGCAGGGCTTGCAAACTATTACAGACTACAAAGGGAAACCCAGCCGTGAGGTGCCCAGTGACGCGAGCCTACCAGAAGGTGCTAAATGCCTTTCTGCTTGCTTCGAGGCAAGCAACACTGAAGCATGCATGAGAGCACCAGCTGTTCCGGACGACTGTGTGATCACGCTCTCTTTTGCCGATGTGTTCAAGACCTTTAAACAGGTCAACATTCACAAGGCCACCGGGCCAGATAAATGCGCAGGACGTGTATACAGAGCACGCGCGGACCAACTGGCAAGTGTCTTCACTGACATTTTCAACCTCTCCCAGACCGAGTCTCTAATACCTACATGTTTCAAGCAGACCATCATAGTACATGTGCCCAAGAAAGCAAAGGTAACCTGCCTAAATGACTACAACCCCGTAGCACTCACGTCTTTAGCCATGAAGTGCTTTGAAAGGCTGGTCATAGCTCACATCAACACCATTATACTGGAAACCATAGACCCAATACAATTTGCATACCGCCCCAACAGATCCACAGATGACGCAATCTCAATCGCACATCACACTGCTCTTTCCCACCTGGACAAAAGTAGCACCTATATGAGAATGCTGTTCATTGACTACAGCTCAGCGTTCAATACCATAATTCCCACAAAGCTCATCACTAAGCTAAGGATCCTGGGACTAAACACCTCCCTCTGCAACTGGATTCTAAACTTCCTGATGGGCTGCCCCAGGTGGTAAGGATAGGCAACAACACATCTGCCACGCTGATCCTCAACACGGGGTACCCCTCAGGGATGTGTGCTTAGGCCCCTCCTGTACTCCATGTTCACCCACGAATGTGTGGCCAAGCACGACAATACCATCATTAAGTTTGCTGACGACACAATAGTGGTAGGCCTGATCACTGACAATGATGAGACAGCCTATAGGGAGGAGTTAGAGACCTGGCAGTTTGGTGCCAGGACAACAACCTCTCCCTCAACGTGAGCAAGACAAAGGAGATGATTATGGACTACAGGAAAAGGAGGGCCGAACACAACGCCATTCATATCGATGGGGCAGTAGTGGAGCGGATCGAGAGATTCAAGTTCCTTATTGTCCAAATCACCAACAAACTATCATGGTCCAAACACACCAAGAAAGTCTTGAAGAGGGGAAGACAACGCCTTTCCCCCTCAGGAGACCAAAAAAATTTGGCATGGGTCCCCAGATCCTCAAAAGGTTCTACAGCTGCAGCATCGAGAGCATCTTGACCAGTTATATCACCGCCTGGTATGGCAACTGCTTGGCATTCCACCGTAAGGCGCTACAGAGGGTAGTGCATATGGCCCAGTACATCACTGGGGCCAAGCGTCCTGCCATCCAGGACCTATATACCAGGCTGTGTCAGAGGAAGGCCAAAAAGAACGTCAAAGACTCCAGTCACCCAAGTCATAGACTGTTCTCTCTGCTATCGCACGGCAAATGGTACCGGAGCACCAAGTCAAGGTCCAAAAGGCTCCTTAACAGCTTCTACTCCCAAGCCATAAAACTGCTGAACAATTAATCAAATGGCCACCCGGACTATTTACATTGACACCCCCCTGCTTCTCTCTCTTTATTATCTATGCATAGTCACTTTACATGTACACCTACATGTACAGTGATGAGGCAACTCTGGGATGCTGGCCTTCTAGGGAGAGTTGCAAAGAAAATCCATATCTCGGACTGGCCAATATCAATAAAAGATTAAGATGGGCAAAAGAACACAGAAACTGGACAGAGGAACTTTGCCTAGAAGGCCAGCATCCCGGAGTCGCCTCTTCACTGTTGATGTTGAGACTGGTGTTTTGCGGGTACTATATAATGAAGCTGCCAGATGAGGACTTGTGAGGTGTCTGTTTCTCAAACTAGACACTCTAATGTACTTGTCCTCTTGCTCAGTTGTGCAACCCTGGCCTCCCACTCCTCTTTCTATTTTGGTTAGACTGACGAGTTTCAGAAGAAAGTTATTTGTTTCTGGCCATTTTTAGCCTGTAATCGAACCCACAAATGCTGATGCTCCAGATACTCAACTAGTCTAAAGAAGGCCAGTGTTATTGCTTCTTTAATCAGGACAACAGTTTTCAGCTGTGCTTTCATAATTGCAAAAGGGTTTCCTAATGATCAATTAGCCTTTTAAAATTATATATTTCGATTAGCTAACACAAGGTGCCGTTGGAACACAGGAGTGATGGTTGCTGATAATGGGCCTCTGTATGCCCACAGTATGTAGATATTCCATTCAAAATCTGCAGTTTCCAGTTACAATAGTCATTTACAACATTAAAAATGTCTACACTATTTCTGATCTATTTGATGTTATTTTAATGGACAAAAAAAGTGCTTTTCTTTCAAAAACAAGGACATTTCTAAGTGACCCCAAACTTTTGAACGGCAGTGTACATATTTTTTTAATTTGTTAATATTTTCTTAACTCTATTTTCTTAAATCTGCATGGTTGGTTAAGGGTTTGTAAGTAAGCATTACACAGTAAGGGCTACACCTGGTAAGGTCTACACCGGTGTATGTGACAAATAAAATTTAATTTGAATTGAAATATAAAGGGGAAAAAGGGGCTTTAAACCTAATATCCAGAGCCTTATATGTTCCAACACAAGTTTTGCTGATATGCATGATCATGATGACGTACAGCCGGTGGTGCTGCCTGCAGCACTATCACTGTCAGAGAGCACAGGGCAATGATGAGCAGGTTATTGACACCAAAACGCTATTAGTCTGACTCTTCTCAGTCAATCCCCTCTTAACAGCAGGACTACCTACTGTACGTTAGTCACAGATGATTAACAGGGCCAAGGTGATTTGTAAAATCGTATGAAAAATTTAAAACTAGTGCCAAACTATTACCATGACTACTACTACTACTACTACTAATATTACTGTTATTGTTACTCCTACTACTACTACTTCTACTACTCATGTTACGACTACTACTACTACTGCTAATACTACTAAAATGACTGTTACTGTTGATGTTACTCCTGCTACTACTACTATTACTAATATTACTGTTACTTCTACTACTCATTTTATTACTACTACAACTACTACTATTACTACTAATGTTACTTGTACTCCTACTACTACTACTTCTACTACTCATGTTACTACTACTACTGTTACTGTTACTACTACTACCACAACTACTACTACTACTACTACTACTAATGTTACTACTACGACTACACTGATACTACTACTACTTCTACTACCAGACTACTACTAAATTACTACTTATACTACTACTACTACTACTACTACTACTACTACTATTACCACTACTACTACTAATTCTACTACTACTACTACAACTTTTACTGCTACTACTACTACTACTACTGCTACAACTACTAATGTTACTGTTACTATAACTACTACTACTACTACTACTACTAATATTACTGTTACTACTAATACTATGACATCTTCTACTCATGTTACTAATACTACTACTACTACTACTACTGATGTTACTGTTACTACTACAACTAATTCTAATACTTATAATGTTATTACTACTACTACTAAATGATACTACTACTACTACTGATATTACTGTTACTACTACTGCTACTTTTAATACTCATGCTACTTCTACTACTACTAATACTAATACTACTAATGTTATGGTTACTACTACTACTATTTGGAGTATTACGCATGTTACTACTACTACTACTACTACAACTAATACTAATACTACTAATGTTACTGTTACTACTACTACAACTAATGGTACTGTAACTACTACTACTGCCACTACTAATACTAATACAACTACTACTACAACTACTACTGATTTTACTGTTACTACTACTGCTACTACTAC
This sequence comes from Salmo salar, assembly GCF_965601325.2. Lineage (NCBI taxonomy): Eukaryota > Metazoa > Chordata > Actinopteri > Salmoniformes > Salmonidae > Salmo > Salmo salar. Next base: position 57,464,696 of record NC_138312.1, on the reverse strand, counting down.
TACTTTTACAATTACTAATACTCATATTACTACTACTATTAATACTACTACTACTACTAATAATAAAAATACTACTTATACTACTGCTACTACTACTATTAATAATTATACTACTACTACTATTACTACTAATGTAACTGTTACTACTAGTACTATTAACATTACTACTACTACTGCTACTAATTTTACTGTTACTGCTACTACTACTACTAATAATAATGTTACTGTTACTACATCTACTACTACCACTACTTGTATTTATTAAACCCATATTGTATCAGATAAATTGACTGAGAACTATGACTTGTACAATTACTATTGTGTCTACTACTACTACTACTACTACACTACTACTGCTATTACTACTACACTACTACTACTACTACTACACCACTTCACTATGGCTACTATTACTATTAATACCACTACTACACTACTACTACTACTACTACTACTGTTAATTCTACTACTACTACTACTACTACTACTACTACTGCTATTACTACTACACTACTACTACTACTACTACACCACTTCACTATGGCTACTATTACTATTAATACCACTACTACACTACTACTACTACTACTGTTACTGTTACTACTACTGCTACTGCTACTACTACTACTACTGCTACAACTACTAATGTTACTATAACTAGTACTACTACTACTACTACTACTAATGTCACTGTTACTTCAATACTACTACTACAACTTATACTACTCATGTTACTACTACTACTACTACTACTATTACTAATGTTACTGTTACTACTACTACTATTTATAATACTTCTAATGTTACTACTACTGCAACTACTACAACTTCTACTAATACTACTAATGTTACTGTTACTACTACTTCTTCTACTAATGGTACTGTTACTACTACTACTACTTCTGCCACTACTACTACTATGACTACTACTAATATTACTGTTACTGTTACTGCTACTACTTCTACTACTCATATTACTAGTACTACTACTACTAATGTTACTGTTACTACTACTACAAACTCTACTACTACTACTACTACTACTATAACTAATACTACTAATACTACTAATGTTACTGCTGCTTCTACTTCTACTACTAATGGTACTGTTACTACTACTACTGCTACAACTACTACTACTACTGCTACTATCACTATTACTAATAATACTGCTACTACTACTACGAATAATAATAAAAATAATACTTATACTACTGCTACTACTACTATTAATAATTATACTACTACTACTATTACTACTAATGTAACTGTTACTACTAGTACTATTAACATTACTACTACTACTACTGCTACTAATTTTACTGTTACTGCTACTACTACTAATAATAATAATAAAGTTACTGTTACTACATCTCCTACTACCACTACTTTTATTTATTAAACCCATATTGTATCAGATAAATTGACTGAGAACTATGACTTGTACAATTACTATTGTGTCTACTACTACTACTACTACTACACTACTACTGCTATTACTACTACACTACTACTACTACTACTACACCACTTCACTATGGCTACTATTACTATTAATACCACTACTACACTACTACTACTACTACTACTACTGTTAATTCTACTACTACTACTACTACTACTACTACTACTACTACTACTGCTACTACTACTACTGCTATTACTACTACACTACTACTACTACTACTACACCACTTCACTATGGCTACTATTACTATTAATACCACTACTACACTACTACTACTACTACTGTTACTGTTACTACTACTACTACTACTACTACTACTGCTGCTACAACTAATAATGTTACTATAACTACTACTACTACTACTACTACTACTACTACTACTACTACTAATGTCACTGTTACTTCAATACTACTACTACTACTTATACTACTCATGTTACTACTACTACTACAACTACTACAACTTCTACTAATACTACTAATACCACTAATACTACTAATGTTACTGTTACTACTACTACTTCTACTAATGGTACTGTTACTACTACTACTACTTCTGCCACTACTACTAATACTATGACTACTACTAATATTACTGTTACTGTTACTGCTACTATTTCTACTACTCATATTACTAGTACTACTACCACTAATGTTACTGTTACTACTACTACAAACTCTACTACTACTACTACTACTATAACTAATACTACTAATACTACTAATGTTACTGCTGCATCTACTTCTACTACTAATGGTACTGTTACTACTACTACTGCTACAACTACTACTACTACTACTGCTACTATTACTATTACTAATATTACTGTTACTACTACTGCTACTACTAACAATACACTTACTACTACTACTACTGCTACTGCTAATAATACTGCTACTACTACTACTATTTATACTACTACTGCTAATACTATTAATAATTATGCTACTACTAGTATTACTACTAATGTAAGTGTTACTACTACTACTGCTATTAATGTTACTGTTACTACTAATACTACTACTGCTAATGGTACTGTTACTACTACTACTGCTACAACTACTACTACAACTGCTACTATGACTACTACTAATATTACTGTTACTACTACTACTACTACTAATGATACAATTACTACTACTACTACTGCTACTACTACTAACACTGCTACTACTACTACTATTTATACTACTACTACTATTAATAAATATGCGACTACTAATGCAACTGTTACTACTACTACTGATACTAATGTTACTGTTACTACTACAACTGCTACAACTACTACTACTACTGGTACTACTGCTAATGTTACTGTTACTACTACTACTACTACTACTAATGTTACTACTACTACTATTACTACTACTGCTAATGTTACTGTTACTACTACTGCTACTGTTACTACTATTACTACTACTACTAATGTTACTGTTTCTACTACTACTATTACTACTGCCGGTAATGTTATTGTTACTACTACTGCTACTATTACTACTATTACTAATGTTACTGTTACTACTACAACTACTATTATTACTACTACTACTACGACGCACTGGTTTGGCACAATGCCTATAGTTTATCAGCTTTTGCAGGAAATGTATTGTGTGTCTTGTAGTTGTTGATATGCAATGTGCCTCTAGGTGACAAAGATGACTAGCAAACAGTGATGGACATTACTTTTGTCCTGGAAATGGGTGATCACTTCTAGGCATTGTGTGTGTGTGTGTGTGTGTGTGTGGTGTGTGTGTGTGTGTGTGTGTGTGTGTGTGTGAGAGAGAGAGAGAGAAGGAGAGTGTAAGAGATAACCCTGATCCCAGTGAAATACAGTACGTATGTTCCAAATGACACAATCCCGCCCCAAGATATCTGCAGGAGTCAGACCATATCCGTGACAACACCACCCTTTACTCACGACTGGATGACTACATGGTGAAGGTCAAACTCTGACATTACACAACCGTCTCCATTTGAATTAGAGGTTGCATTGAGAGATAGTTAGGTCATCTCAGCTCTATAGTGATAGACAGGTCATCTCAGCTCTATAGTGATAGACAGGTCATCTCAGCTATATAGTGATAGACAGGTCATCTCAGCTCTATAGTGATAGACAGGTCATGTCAGCTCTATAGTGATAGACAGGTCATCTCAGCTCTATAGTGATAGACAGGTCATCTCAGCTCTATAGTGATAGACAGGTCATCTCAGCTGTATAGTGATAGACAGGTAATCTCAGCTCTATAGTGATAGACAGGTCATCTCAGCTGTATAGTGATAGACAGATCATCTCAGCTGTATAGAGCTAGACAGGTCATCTCAGCTCTATAGTGATAGTCAGATCATCTCAGCTGTATAGAGCTAGACAGGTTATCTCAGCTCTATAGTGATAGACAGGTCATCTCAGCTGTATAGAGCTAGACAGGTCATCTCAGCTCTATAGTGATAGTCAGATCATCTCAGCTGTATAGTGATAGACAGGTCATCTCAGCTCTATAGTGATAGACAGGTCATCTCAGCTCTGTAGTGATAGACAGGTCATCTCAGCTCTATAGTGATAGACAGGTCATCTCAGCTCTATAGTGATAGACAGGTCATCTCAGCTCTATAGTGATAGACAGGTCACCTCAGCTGCATAGAGATATACATGTCGTATCAGCTGCATAGTGATAGACAGGTCATCTCAGCTGCAAAGTGATAGACAGGTCATCTCAGCTGCATAGTGATAGACAGGTCATCTCAGCTGTATAGTGATAGACAGGTCATCTCAGCTCTATAGTGATAGACAGGTCATCTCAGCTGTATAGTGATAGACAGGTCATCTCAGCTCTATAGTGATAGACAGGTCATCTCAGCTGTATAGTGATAGACAGGTCATCTCAGCTCTATAGTGATAGACAGGTCATCTCAGCTCTATAGTGATAGACAGGTCATCTCAGCTGCAAAGTGATAGACAGGTCATCTCAGCTGTATAGTGATAGACAGGTCATCTCAGCTGTATAGTGATAGACAGGTCATCTCAGCTCTATAGTGATAGACAGGTCATCTCAGCTGTATAGTGATAGACAGGTCATCTCAGCTCTATAGTGATAGACAGGTCATCTCAGCTGTATAGTGATAGACAGGTCATCTCAGCTCTATAGTGATAGACAGGTCATCTCAGCTCTATAGTGATAGACAGGTCATCTCAGCTGTATAGAGCTAGACAGGTCATCTCAGCTCTATAGTGATAGACAGGTCATCTCAGCTGTATAGAGCTAGACAGGTCATCTCAGCTCTATAGTGATAGACAGGTCATCTCAGCTCTATAGTGATAGACAGGTCATCTCAGCTCTATAGTGATAGACAGGTCATCTCAGCTCTATAGTGATAGACAGGTCATCTCAGCTCTATAGTGATAGACAGGTCATCTCAGCTGCATAGTGATAGACAGGTCATCTCAGCTCTATAGTGATAGACAGGTCATCTCAGCTCTATAGTGATAGACAGGTCATCTCAGCTGCATAGTGATAGACAGGTCATCTCAGCTCTATAGTGATAGACAGGTCACCTCAGCTGCATAGAGATATACTTGTCGTATCAGCTGCGTAGTGATAGACAGGTCATCTCAGCTCTATAGTGATAGACAGGTCATCTCAGCTGCATAGTGTTAGACAGGTCATCTCAGCTGTATAGAGATAGACAGGTCATCTCAGCTGCATAGAGATAGACAGGTCATGTGTGTGTCGTCTGGTCACCCCTACTCTCATTACAGCCTACAGTCTGAAGCCATGCCAAAAGGTTGAGTAATAATTGAGAACCACTCCGCCCGAAAATAGAAGAAAAAAAAACAGGAAGAATTTCTCCTGACCGTTTAAATGTTTTCTCTCTCTTGGAATCTGCATTGTCATTTGTTTGTATTTCATTTCAGAACCTTTGTGCGTGTGTTTCTTTGGCCTCAGCACAGGACTAATGAGCCAATCTGTTGCCAACCTCTGTCAAAGATCACATCTGTCACCACACACAGACAGCTGCTTCTGTCGGTGGATGCTTCCAACTGACACCCCATTCACCGTAGTGCACTGCTTTTGACCAGGGCTCATCGGTGTTCTGGTCAAAAGTAGTGAACTAAATAGGGAATAGGTTGCAATTTCAGACATAGCCCCTGTCTCTGTTAAGCCAGCATGTATCTCTGTCTTTCTGTAAAGGCACCGTCTAACCTTTGGCAAGCTGCTCTTGATGGCCAGCTAACTGGTCTTCCAAGGTCCTCCCAGGTTGAGGCACTTGAGCAACATGACATTTTGTTTTTGGCAACATCACATACAGTACAAGAGTGATACTCTATAAATTGGTTCAACTACATGCTGCTGTATGCTAGTTCTGGTGACATTTACGTACAGTAACTGCAAAGGTTAAAAGTCACTATTTTTTACATATTCGGACGAGACGTTGTTGCTTATTTAGCGTTGACTACAGTTAATTTCACATGACTGAAATCTCACTTTAGCCCAATCAGAAATATCCCAGGGGAGATTTAAAGCCATTGTGTATTTTTTTTTTTTTTTCAGATGCTGAAGGCTTTACTGCTGTCCTGTAGGGGGACATCAGTTTTACACATTTTAAATACTTTATTCAAATCCATCAATCAAATGTACGTTTTAAAAGGATCAAAACATTTCAAAGTTTCCTTTTATGCATGGTTACTCAAGGGTACAGCAAGCACCTCCTTATCTAAACAGCTAGGCTGCCCATGACAGCTGAAACAGAGCATTACCTAGTCAACTGCTATGCCCTACTTTTTGTCAGGCCCACAATCTGGAAGCAATGCACTACAATCCTGTGTACGTGGCAGAGACTGACAAATATCAGCACCACCAGCTAGCACCTACATCCCAGGCTGTCCCAGCGTGCCACGAGGGGCTGGTATTTAAGCAGCTTGTCGGCAAAGGCCTTCTCCATGTAGCCGTCAAATGAGCAGCCCACTTCCAAAAGGAGCACCTCCCCCTGGCTTCTCCCACAACAACAACATCTGGTGTATTTGGCCACACAGGAATACACATCAACATCAAACCAGCTTCCTGTTACACCGGAATGTTTATGGATTTGTGCTGTTGGTGAGACCACTTGTCTCACCTCACTGGCTATCAGGTCGACAAGGCGGTCATGTCTAGCAATGTACAAATCCTTGTATGAACAGCAACCATTAACAACATGGTCAACAGACTCGCATTTGATTCATGTAGAATACAAAATGGGTCATGGTTTGCAGGGTATCAGAGTGCTACAGTAGTTTATATCTTGTTAGTAGAACTTGCAGCCTCGCCTTAACAGTAAAGGTGAGAATGTCCTGGCCAATGGCAGCATTCTGGTACGTGGAACGGGAGACAGACGGGTCAGTACAGTCCAGAGCAGTGAGTTTCCCCTGCAGATATAGCACTGGACACACACACACACACGCACACACGCACACACACACACACACACGCACATACACACACAGACAAACACACGCACACACGCACAGACAAACACACGCACACACACACACACACACACACACACACACACACACACACACACACACATAGGAGGTCATCAGAAACATCTGTTTGTCTCTGCATTTACTCGCTAGTCTTTTGTCACTCTCCAAGAACACAGAAAGACAAAAAGGACAGATGTTCTTTTCAGTAATGTACAGTTCTTCAAATGCATCCATTTGAAATATGTTGAATAATTCTGAGTGCATTGAACAACAAAGTGACTATGAAGTTAAACTGTCAAGCCAGAAGGCCTACCCATTGTGCATCCTTCCTAACTAGTCAGAGCAAAACTGTAGAAGATATCTGAGCTTTACAAAATGATTCATAGCATCCCAATTAGCCAATAGACCAGACAGCGAATTAAAAAAAAAATTCTAACCATCTTCACACTGTCACCTGCATGATACTATGACATCATTATGCGGTGAATGGTTGGTCTCCGAAGGGTGTAAAGTATGTTACATTAAATAACCCCGTAAATGTGGGGCATCTCTGAATGCAAGGCTGAAACGCCAGCTTTCTTCACAGGTGATTTTGGGTTAAGCCCTGCTGAGCCCACCACAGCAATCTGAGCAGATAACTACAAAGCATCTGCTGCAAAGAGACGATGGACAATAACAAACGTAGTGGAACTAAACTGGCTCCCAAAGTAGATTCCCTCTCCTTCTTCTCTCCTCTCTTCTCTCTCTCTCTCTCTGATTACCTGGCACAACTAATCTGAAATTAGGCATGTATCTCTATTGCATTTTACATTTTACATTTTAGTCATTTAGCAGAGGCTCTTATCCAGAGCGACTTACAGTAGTGAATGCATACATTTTTTTTCTGTGCTGGCCCCCCGTGGGAATCGAACCCACAACCCTGGCGTTGCAAACACCATGCTCTACCAACTGAGCTACAGGGAAGGAAATTATAACATTCACACAACTGAGCAAAATAACTTTGAACACTGATTGGAAATATTCAACAATTTGAATATATGACAACAATTCCAGTAGTGGCATAGTAAAAGGGGTGGCAGGTAGCCTAGTGGTTAGAGCGTTGGGCCAGTAACCGAAAGGTTGCTGGATTGAATCCCCGAGTTGGCAAGGTAAGAATCTGTCATTCTGCCCTTGAACAAGGCAGTTAACCCACTATTCCTAGGCTGTCATTGTAAATAAGAATTTGTTCTTAACTGACTTGCCTAGTTAAAGGCTAAAAGGCATTGATAACAATACGCTTGATTTACTTCCTTTTAGCTCCTTGAGGACCAAAGGGTCTCACCAACAGAGAATGCTGTTAAGAGTAAAGCTACCAGGAATAACTGTAGTGGTAGTGTGCTGTATTCAGGAATAACTGTAGTGGTAGTGCGCTGTATTCAGGAGTAACTGTAGTGGTAGTGTGCTGTATTCAGGAATAACTGTAGTGGTAGTGTGCTGTAATCAGGAGTAACTGTAGTGGTAGTGTGCTGTATTCAGGAATAACTAGTGGTAGTGTGCTGTATTCAGGAATAACTAGTGGTAGTGTGCAGTATTCAGGAATAACTGTAGTGGTAGTGTGCTGTATTCAGGAGTAACTGTAGTGGTAGTGTGCAGTATTCAGGAATAACTAGTGGTAGTGTGCAGTATTCAGGAATAACTGTAGTGGTAGTGTGCTGTATTCAGGAGTAACTGTAGTGGTAGTGTGTTGTATTCAGGAATAACTAGTGGTAGTGTGCAGTATTCAGGAATAACTGTAGTGGTAGTGTGCTGTATTCAGGAGTAACTGTAGTGGTAGTGTGCTGTATTCAGGAATAACTAGTGGTAGTGTGCTGTATTCAGGAGTAACTGTAGTGGTAGTGTGCTGTATTCAGGAATAACTGTAGTGGTAGTGTGCTGTATTCAGGAGTAACTGTAGTGGTAGTGTGCTGTATTCAGGAATAACTGTAGTGGTAGTGTGCTGTATTCAGGAGTAACTAGTGGTAGTGTGCTGTATTCAGGAGTAACTGTAGTGGTAGTGTGCTGTATTCAGGAGTAACTGTAGTGGTAGTGTGCTGTATTCAGGAATAACTGTAGTGGTAGTGTGCTGTATTCAGGAGTAACTGTAGTGGTAGTGTGCTGTATTCAGGAGTAACTGTAGTGGTAGTGTGCTGTATTCAGGAATAACTAGTGGTAGTGTGCTGTATTCAGGAGTAACTGTAGTGGTAGTGTGCTGTATTCAGGAGTAACTGTAGTGGTAGTGTGCAGTATTCAGGAATAACTAGTGGTAGTGTGCTGTATTCAGGAATAACTGTAGTGGTAGTGTGCAGTATTCAGGAATAACTAGTGGCAGTGTGCTGTATTCAGGAATAACTGTAGTGGTAGTGTGCTGTATTCAGGAGTAACTGTAGTGGTAGTGTGCTGTATTCAGGAATAACTGTAGTGGTAGTGTGCTGTATTCAGGAGTAACTGTAGTGGTAGTGTGCTGTATTCAGGAGTAACTGTAGTGGTAGTGTGCTGTATTCAGGAGTAACTAGTGGTAGTGTGCTGTATTCAGGAATAACTGTAGTGGTAGTGTGCTGTAGTCAGGAATAACTAGTGGTAGTGTGCTGTATTCAGGAATAACTAGTGGTAGTGTGCAGTATTCAGGAATAACTGTAGTGGTAGTGTGCTGTATTCAGGAGTAACTGTAGTGGTAGTGTGCAGTATTCAGGAATAACTAGTGGTAGTGTGCAGTATTCAGGAATAACTGTAGTGGTAGTGTGCTGTATTCAGGAGTAACTGTAGTGGTAGTGTGCTGTATTCAGGAATAACTAGTGGTAGTGTGCAGTATTCAGGAATAACTGTAGTGGTAGTGTGCTGTATTCAGGAGTAACTGTAGTGGTAGTGTGCTGTATTCAGGAATAACTAGTGGTAGTGTGCTGTATTCAGGAGTAACTGTAGTGGTAGTGTGCTGTATTCAGGAATAACTGTAGTGGTAGTGTGCTGTATTCAGGAGTAACTGTAGTGGTAGTGTGCTGTATTCAGGAATAACTGTAGTGGTAGTGTGCTGTATTCAGGAGTAACTGAGTGGTAGTGTGCTGTATTCAGGAGTAACTGTAGTGGTAGTGTGCTGTATTCAGGAGTAACTGTAGTGGTAGTGTGCTGTATTCAGGAATAACTGTAGTGGTAGTGTGCTGTATTCAGGAGTAACTGTAGTGGTAGTGTGCTGTATTCAGGAGACTGAGGGAGGGCTGTACGGTCGGGTAGTGTGCTGTATTCAGGAGTAACTGTAGTGGTAGTGTGCTGTATTCAGGAGACTGAGGGAGGGCGTCGGTACGTGGTAGTGTGCTGTATTCAGGAATAACTGTAGTGGTAGTGTGCTGTATTCAGGAGTAACTGTAGTGGTAGTGTGCTGTATTCAGGAATAACTGTAGTGGTAGTGTGCTGTATTCAGGAGTAACTGTAGTGGTAGTGTGCTGTATTCAGGAGTAACTGTAGTGGTAGTGTGCTGTATTCAGGAGTAACTGTAGTGGTAGTGTGCTGTATTCAGGAATAACTGTAGTGGTAGTGTGCTGTATTCAGGAGTAACTAGTGGTAGTGTGCTGTATTCAGGAGTAACTGTAGTGGTAGTGTGCTGTATTCAGGAGTAACTGTAGTGGTAGTGTGCTGTATTCAGGAATAACTGTAGTGGTAGTGTGCTGTATTCAGGAGTAACTGTAGTGGTAGTGTGCTGTATTCAGGAGTAACTGTAGTGGTAGTGTGCTGTATTCAGGAATAACTGTAGTGGTAGTGTGCTGTATTCAGGAGTAACTGTAGTGGTAGTGTGCTGTATTCAGGAGTAACTGTAGTGGTAGTGTGCTGTATTCAGGAATAACTAGTGGTAGTGTGCTGTATTCAGGAGTAACTGTAGTGGTAGTGTGCTGTATTCAGGAGTAACTGTAGTGGTAGTGTGCTGTATTCAGGAATAACTAGTGGTAGTGTGCTGTATTCAGGAGTAACTGTAGTGGTAGTGTGCTGTATTCAGGAATAACTGTAGTGGTAGTGTGCTGTATTCAGGAATAACTGTAGTGGTAGTGTGCTGTATTCAGGAGTAACTGTAGTGGTAGTGTGCTGTATTCAGGAATAACTGTAGTGGTAGTGTGCTGTATTCAGGAGTAACTGTAGTGGTAGTGTGCTGTATTCAGGAGTAACTGTAGTGGTAGTGTGCTGTATTCAGGAGTAACTGTAGTGGTAGTGTGCTGTATTCAGGAATAACTGTAGTGGTAGTGTGCTGTATTCAGGAATAACTGAGTGGTAGTGTGCTGTATTCAGGAATAACTAGTGGTAGTGTGCAGTATTCAGGAATAACTGTAGTGGTAGTGTGCTGTATTCAGGAGTAACTGTAGTGGTAGTGTGCAGTATTCAGGAATAACTAGTGGTAGTGTGCTGTATTCAGGAATAACTGTAGTGGTAGTGTGCTGTATTCAGGAGTAACTGTAGTGGTAGTGTGCTGTATTCAGGAATAACTGTAGTGGTAGTGTGCTGTATTCAGGAGTAACTGTAGTGGTAGTGTGCTGTATTCAGGAATAACTGTAGTGGTAGTGTGCTGTATTCAGGAGTAACTGTAGTGGTAGTGTGCTGTATTCAGGAATAACTGTAGTGGTAGTGTGCTGTATTCAGGAGTAACTGTAGTGGTAGTGTGCTGTATTCAGGAATAACTGTAGTGGTAGTGTGCTGTATTCAGGAGTAACTAGTGGTAGTGTGCTGTATTCAGGAGTAACTGTAGTGGTAGTGTGCTGTATTCAGGAGTAACTGTAGTGGTAGTGTGCTGTATTCAGGAATAACTGTAGTGGTAGTGTGCTGTATTCAGGAATAACTAGTGGTAGTGTGCTGTATTCAGGAGTAACTGTAGTGGTAGTGTGCTGTATTCAGGAGTAACTGTAGTGGTAGTGTGCTGTATTCAGGAATAACTGTAGTGGTAGTGTGCTGTATTCAGGAGTAACTGTAGTGGTAGTGTGCTGTATTCAGGAATAACTAGTGGTAGTGTGCTGTATTCAGGAATAACTGTAGTGGTAGTGTGCTGTATTCAGGAGTAACTGTAGTGGTAGTGTGCTGTATTCAGGAATAACTGTAGTGGTAGTGTGCTGTATTCAGGAGTAACTGTAGTGGTAGTGTGCTGTATTCAGGAGTAACTGTAGTGGTAGTGTGCTGTATTCAGGAGTAACTGTAGTGGTAGTGTGCTGTATTCAGGAATAACTGTAGTGGTAGTGTGCTGTATTCAGGAGTAACTAGTGGTAGTGTGCTGTATTCAGGAGTAACTGTAGTGGTAGTGTGCTGTATTCAGGAGTAACTGTAGTGGTAGTGTGCTGTATTCAGGAGTAACTGTAGTGGTAGTGTGCTGTATTCAGGAGTAACTGTAGTGGTAGTGTGCTGTATTCAGGAGTAACTGTAGTGGTAGTGTGCTGTATTCAGGAATAACTAGTGGTAGTGTGCTGTATTCAGGAATAACTGTAGTGGTAGTGTGCAGTATTCAGGAATAACTAGTGGTAGTGTGCTGTATTCAGGAATAACTGTAGTGGTAGTGTGCTGTATTCAGGAGTAACTGTAGTGGTAGTGTGCTGTATTCAGGAATAACTGTAGTGGTAGTGTGCTGTATTCAGGAGTAACTGTAGTGGTAGTGTGCTGTATTCAGGAGTAACTGTAGTGGTAGTGTGCTGTATTCAGGAGTAACTAGTGGTAGTGTGCTGTATTCAGGAATAACTGTAGTGGTAGTGTGCTGTAGTCAGGAATAACTAGTGGTAGTGTGCTGTATTCATGAATAACTAGTGGTAGTGTGCTGTATTCAGGAGTAACTGTAGTGGTAGTGTGCTGTATTCAGGAATAACTGTAGTGGTAGTGTGCTGTATTCAGGAGTAACTAGTGGTAGTGTGCTGTATTCAGGAGTAACTGTAGTGGTAGTGTGCTGTATTCAGGAGTAACTGTAGTGGTAGTGTGCTGTATTCAGGAATAACTAGTGGTAGTGTGCTGTATTCAGGAGTAACTGTAGTGGTAGTGTGCTGTATTCAGGAATAACTAGTGGTAGTGTGCAGTATTCAGGAATAACTGTAGAGGTAGTGTGCTGTATTCAGGAGTAACTGTAGTGGTAGTGTGCTGTATTCAGGAATAACTGTAGAGGTAGTGTGCTGTATTCAGGAGTAACTGTAGTGGTAGTGTGCTGTATTCAGGAGTAACTGTAGTGGTAGTGTGCTGTATTCAGGAGTAACTGTAGTGGTAGTGTGCAGTATTCAGGAATAACTGTAGTGGTAGTGTGCTGTATTCAGGAATAACTAGTGGTAGTGTGCTGTATTCAGGAGTAACTGTAGTGGTAGTGTGCTGTATTCAGGAGTAACTGTAGTGGTAGTGTGCAGTATTCAGGAATAACTGTAGAGGTAGTGTGCTGTATTCAGGAGTAACTGTAGTGGTAGTGTGCTGTATTCAGGAATAACTGTAGAGGTAGTGTGCTGTATTCAGGAGTAACTGTAGTGGTAGTGTGCAGTATTCAGGAATAACTGTAGTGGTAGTGTGCTGTATTCAGGAATAACTAGTGGTAGTGTGCTGTATTCAGGAGTAACTGTAGTGGTAGTGTGCTGTATTCAGGAGTAACTGTAGTGGTAGTGTGCTGTATTCAGGAGTAACTGTAGTGGTAGTGTGCTGTATTCAGGAGTAACTGTAGTGGTAGTGTGCTGTATTCAGGAGTAACTGTAGTGGTAGTGTGCAGTATTCAGGAATAACTGTAGTGGTAGTGTGCTGTATTCAGGAATAACTAGTGGTAGTGTGCTGTATTCAGGAGTAACTGTAGTGGTAGTGTGCTGTATTCAGGAGTAACTGTAGTGGTAGTGTGCAGTATTCAGGAATAACTGTAGAGGTAGTGTGCTGTATTCAGGAGTAACTGTAGTGGTAGTGTGCTGTATTCAGGAATAACTGTAGAGGTAGTGTGCTGTATTCAGGAGTAACTGTAGTGGTAGTGTGCAGTATTCAGGAATAACTGTAGTGGTAGTGTGCTGTATTCAGGAATAACTAGTGGTAGTGTGCTGTATTCAGGAGTAACTGTAGTGGTAGTGTGCTGTATTCAGGAGTAACTGTAGTGGTAGTGTGCTGTATTCAGGAGTAACTGTAGTGGTAGTGTGCTGTATTCAGGAGTAACTGTAGTGGTAGTGTGCTGTATTCAGGAATAACTAGTGGTAGTGTGCAGTATTCAGGAATAACTGTAGTGGTAATGTGCTGTATTCAGGAGTAACTGTAGTGGTAGTGTGCTGTATTCAGGAGTAACTGTAGTGGTAGTGTGCTTGTCACGCCCTGACCGTAGAGAGCCTTTTTATATCTCTATTTGGTTAGGTCAGGGTGTGATTTGGGTGGGCATTCTAGATTATATATTTCCATGTTGGCCTGATATGGTTCCCAATCAGAGGCAGCTGTCTTTCGTTGTCTCTGATTGGGGATCATATTTAGGCAGCCTTTTCCCACTGGGTTTTTGTGGGATCTTGTTTTTTTGGTTAGTTGCCTGCGAGCACGCCATTGACTTCACGTTTCGTTTGTGCTTTATTGTTTTGGTTGTTTTGACGGTGTTCATTTTTAATAAAAGAAAAATGTTCGCCTACCACGCTGCACCTTGGTCTCCTTCTTACGACGAACGTGACAGTGCTGTATTCAGGAATAACTGTCGTGATTGTGTGCTGTCCTGTTTTCAACACAGTAAACATGATGAATGTCCTTCCTCTATACCTAAACCAAGGCCATTAAAGGAAGGAATACTGATAGGAGTAAGTTACTAGGAGTTATCATTCTCTAGGCGCCAAGCGTCTGGCCTAAGAGATTAACTCTTCACAATTAGAACCTTTAACAGTCTCAGATACTGTATCTCAAAGCTCTTTTGGCTGCATGCTATCTGCAGCTATCATATCTGTAGAGATTCTGCTGGTGCCATTCCTAAATTGGTAATCTGTTTGTTTCATTTAATAAGCTAGCATACAGTATGGAATTGTTTTTAGAAGGTCATACCATGGGCCATTTAGCTATTTGATGTAGAATCTAAGGACCCCTGTGGCTATTAAACATATACAGTATATTCATTTATTTTGTATGAAACATTTAATTTTGCATTACTGTTATTAGCCCATAGTCTGGCTAACACCTCACTGCTATTAGCCTCTAAATGTGTGTGTGTGTGTGTGTGGGGGGGGGGGGGGGGGGGGGGGCAGGGCACACACTACCTCCATACATCCATTCTCTTGTATGAGTTACTTTCAGATGAGTCGAAGTGGGGTCGTAGAGTAAAACTGGTTTGTGAGAGTCTCCCCTTTCCACAGTGGGGTCATGTCAGTTTTTTTTGCATACCGAACCGTTTGGACTCTACAGACGTTTTTGTAAGAAAACCGATTTTCGGGATGACTCATGGTCTGACAAACACCATTGTAGCTCGGCCACTCCCCCCCCCCCCCCCCCCCCCCAAGAGATGTGGAAGGCCGACACTGGCGGACGAAGGACGAAGGCCGTGCCGCAGCCCATGCAAAGACCCAGAAGTCTCAGATTTGATAAAAGTCACAGATTTTTACGAATGAAACGCTGAATAAAGTATTATTAAGTGGGTGCTTTGCAAAAACAAAACATATTTACCTTTCACTAACACATTAATACCAGGGAATGGAGAAAACAACAACAACCAAAAAAGCTATTCCAAAATTGGGGGGAAAAAAAGTCCTCTTGTTTATCTTGCCTTAACTTCAGCCCTCTAGTTATTAGTGTGAGCCACCAAGGTCATACAGAGAAGGTGGAAGGCAGAGAGGCATTATCAGCTTGCCTGCTTGTGTGTGTGTGTGTGTGTGTGTGTGTGTGTGTGTGTGTGTGTGTGTGTGTGTGTGGTGTGTGTGTGTGTGTGTGTGTGTGTGTGTGTGTGTGTGTGTGTGCAGACTCAGAGGCATGCCACAGAGGCAGTTCTGCTCCAGCAGCTTGAGCAAATTGTTAGGATATTATCCGGGAGGGGGGACAGGCGTCGCGGCACCGCTGGTGAGGTGGCGAAGCGGGGGTCCGAGGAGGGAATACCTGGCTGTCACCTTGACGATTCTCCACCAGCTGCTCCCAGTTAACGGACCAATCCAGTGCCTAATTGATTTTTCCCAGGAACTCCTGCACCTGCTAATTGGTGCGCCTCAGCGCCTCACCATCTCTACCTGATTGTAATTGATTATTTAGCTCAACTGTTTAGCAGCAGAGGTGGGGAGAAGATGGTGAAGTTTTTTAATATGGGTTTATGTGATTTATAAGATGAATGGTTGATTGTCTGGTGGGGAAATGTAATGAAGGACTGGTTGTCAAATGCCCGAAGTGGCGCTTGACTCTCCTCTGTTAGTCTGTTTGCCTCACTCTCTCTCTCTCTCTCTCTCTCTCTCTCTCTCTCTCTCTCTCTCTTTCTAACTCTCACTCTTTCTATCTCTCACTCTCTCCCTTCCACACCCCAGCCAGGTCACCTGTGGTCAGTGTTGGGTAGGTTACTTTCCAAAATTGTAATCAGAAACATAACTTTTGGATTACCCAAACTCTGTAATGTAATCTGATTACATTCAGTTACTTTTAGATGACTTTCCCCTTAAGAGGCATTAGAAGAAGACAAAATATATGTTACCAATTGAACCACATCTATTGCAGGATAAATCAATGTTAAAGTTTACATAGCTGGCCATATATATGGATGTTAAATTTTACTTTATGGGTTGGTTATCTAGGCTTCTTCTAACCCATCGCTTTCTATTACATATAATAATGCGATTAAATTATATCTTTACATAAAAAAAAACTGTCTATCAGAATTCCAGTCATTCCAATAAATGTTATTATACCCCTTGATCTTAAAATTAATGCAATATGCTGCATTTGCTATAGGCCTATTGTTTACCTTTTTGTTGGTGACACTTTGATTTCTTGATAATATGCAGCTATTTAAAGGGCAAATCCACAAATGAAACAATAACAAAATCGTTGCCTCACTTCTGTTTCGGTAAACAGCTGAGGGATGGGCCTGTTACCACTCTCAGAATAATAGACAGATCTATGGATGCAAGAACTGACCATCCATGATATCAAAATTCTTGTTTTAACAATTTTATAAAGCAATACAATGTTTGTTTATATTTACAATGTCTACAAACATGGGAGAAAAACAAGCTTATATTTTGGGTTCTCATGGAGTGTGACAGTTGAACTAAGCTCATGAGGCATTTATAAGTTAAATCCTTCAAGAATCAATAGAGACAAATATACAATTTACACTACCGTTCAAAAGTTTGGGGCACTGAGAAATGTCCTTGTTTTTGAAAGAAAATCTTTTTTTTTGGCCATTAAAATAACCTCAAATTGATCAGAAATAGTGTAGACATTGTTAATGTTGTAAATGACTATTGTAGCTGGAAACGGCAGATTTTTTATGGAATATCTACATAGGCGTACAGAGGCCCATTATCAGCAACCATCACTCCTGTGTTCCAATGGCACGTTGTGTTAGCTAATCCAAGTATGTCATTTTAAAAGGCTAATTGATCATTAGAAAACCTTTTTGCAATTATGTTAGCACAGCTGAAAACTGTTGTCCTGATTAAAGAAGCAATAAAACTGGCCTTCTTTACACTAGTTGAGTATCTGGAGCATCAGCATTTGTACATTCGATTACAGGCTCAAAATGACCAGAAACAAATAACTTTCTTCTGAAACTCATCAGTCTTTTCTTGTTCTGGGAAATGAAGGCTATACCATGTGAGAAATTGCCAAGAAACTGAAGATCTCGTACCAAGCTGTGTACTACTCCCTTCACAGAACAGCGCAAACTGGCTCTAATGAGAATAGAAAGAGGAGTGGGAGGCCCCAGTGCACAACTGAGAAGGAGGACAAGTACATTAGAGTGTCTAGTTTGAGAAACAGACGCCTCACAAGTCCTCAACTGGCAGCTTCATTAAATAGTACCCGCAAATCATCAGTCTCAATGTCAACAGTGAAGAGGCGACTCCGGGATGCTGGCCTTCTAGGCAGAGTTGCAAAGAAAAAGCCATATCTCAGACTGGCCAATAAAAAGAAAAGATTAAGATGGGCAAAAGAACACAGACACTGGACAGAGGAACTCTGACTAGAAGGCCAGCTGCCAGTTGAGGACTTGTGAGCCGTCTGTTTCTCAAACTAGCCACTCTAATGTTCAATTAGTTTTTTTAAATGATACATTTAGATGAGCTAACACAACGTGCCATTGGAACACAGGAGTGATGGTTGCTGATAATGGGCCTCTGTACGCCCATTAAAAATCAGCTATTTCCAGATACAATAGTCATTTACAACATTAACAATGTCTACACTGTATTTCTGATAAATTTGATGTTATTTTAATGGACAAATTTTATTTTAATGGACAAAAATGTTTGCTTATCTTTCAAAAACAATGACATTTCTAATTCACCCAAAACTTTTAAACAGTAGTGTATATATATATTGCCAAGAGTGTGCAGAGCTGTGATCAAGACAAAGGGTGGATACTTTGAAGATTCTCAAATATAAAATATACACTGCTCAAAAAAATAAAGGGAACACTAAAATAACACATCCTAGATCTGAATGAATTAAATAATCTTATTAAATACTTTTTTCTTTACATAGTTGAATGTGCTGACAACAAAATCACACAAAAATAATCAATAGAAATCCAATTTATATACCCATGGAGGTCTGGATTTGGAGTCACACTCAAAATTAAAGTGGAAAACCACACTACAGGCTGATCCAACTTTGATGTAATGTCCTTAAAACAAGTCAAAATAAGGCTCAGTAGTGTGTGTGGCCTCCACGTGCCTGTATGGCCTCCCTACAACGCCTGGGCATGCTCCTGATGAGTTGGCGGATGGTCTCCTGAGGGATCTCCTCCCAGACCTGGACTAAAGCATCCTCCAAATTCTGGACAGTCTGTGGTGCAATGTGGCATTGGTGGATGGAGCGAGACATGATGTCCCAGATGTGCTCAATTGGATTCAGGTCTGGGGAACGGGCGGTCCATAGCATCAATGCCTTCCTCTTGCAGGAACTGCTGACACACTCCAACCACATGAGGTCTAGCATTGTCTTGCATTAGGAGGAACCCAGGGCCAACCGCACCAGCATATGGTCTCACAAGGGGTCTGAGGATCTCATCTCGGTACCTAATTGCAGTCAGGCTACCTCTGGCGAGCACATGGAGGGCTGTGCGGCCCCCCAAAGAAATGCCACCCCACACCATGACTGACCCACCGCCAAACCGGTCATGCTGGAGGATGTTGCAGGCAGCAAAATGTTCTCCACGGCGTCTCCAGACTCTGTCACGTCTGTCACATGTGCTCAGTGTGAACCTGCTTTCATCTGTGAAGAGCACAGGGTGCCAGTGGCGAATTTGCCAATCTTGGTGTTCTCTGGCAAATGCCAAACGTTCTGCACGGTGTTGGGCTGTAAGCACAACCCCCACCTGTGGACGTCGGGCCCTCATACCACCCTCATGGAGTCTGTTTCTGACCGTTTGAGCAGACACATGCACATTTGTGGCCTGCTGGAGGTCATTTTGCAGGGCTCTGGCAGTGCTCCTCCTGCTCCTCCTTGCACAAAGGCGGAGGTAGCGGTCCTGCTGCTGGGTTGTTGCCCTCCTACGGCCTCCTCCACATCTCCTGATGTACTGGCCTGTCTTCTGGTAGCGCCTCCATGCTCTGGACACTACGCTGACAGACATATCAAACCTTCTTGCCACAGCTCGCATTGATGTGCCATCATGGATGAGCTGTACTACCTGAGCCACTTGTGTGGGTTGTAGACTCCGTCTCATGCTACCACTAGAGTGAAAGCACTGCCAGCATTCAAAAGTGACCAAAACATCAGCCAGGAAGCATAGGAACTGAGAAGTGGTTTGTGGTTACCACCTGCAGAACCACTCCTTTATTGGGGGTGTCTTGCTAATTGCCTATAATTTCCACCTGTTGTCTATCCCATTTGCACAACAGCATGTGAAATGTATTGTCAATCAGTGTTGCTTCCTAAGTGGACAGTTTGATTTCACAGAAGTGTGATTGACTTGGAGTTACATTGTGTTGTTTAAGTGTTCCCTTAATTTTTTTGAGCAGTATATATTTGATTTGTTTAACACTTTTTTGGTTACTACATGATTCCATGTGTTATTTCATAGTTTTAATGTCTTTGCTATTATTCTACAATGTAGAAACTAGTAAAAATAAAGAAAAACCCTTGAATGAGTAGATGTGTCCAAACTTTTAACTGGTACTGTTTATATAATTGGATGTATATAAGTCAAAAAATTGATGTAGGAACTACAGATTGTCCCTTTAAGTCTGTCAAAAGTGTGTGAGTTTGAGCATGTGTCCATTAGGCCTATGGATTTTTTTGTTTTGTTATCAGCTTGAATTAGATTGAGCAATAAAAGCCCTACTTTTATTCCATTGGCTGTAATTCGCACTACACAGCTGTTGCAATAGCATATTTTTCGCTGGCTGTCCACTGGTTTCAAAAACAATGATTGACAGGTAGTTTAAACTTTTTGAATTGAACAATTATTGGGTTAAAATACATATTGAGATTTATGAACAGCTATCCACAACAACCACAATCCGTAAGGCGCAAATAGCTAAATGAGAGCGCGCAGCAGTGTGATTGACATCAATGCGCTATGTAGATATCAATAATAAGTGATATCCGTATAGCCATAGAATACACCGCTGCTGTTATTCATACCTCCAAACGTTTAGTCAAGTTGGGTAATCTTTGGATGCTGACAGCAGTCGCACCATTGGAAGACATAGCTTGGATTGTAACCTAAAAAAAGCCTATTCCCGCTCTTTTCCCATGATCCATCAAACACATTGGTTGTGTCATCATAGTGGTCTCTGACCTTTTTCTTCTGAATTAAAAATGTTATCCTCTAAGTAATCATCTAGTTTTTCAAAAGTATCTGTAATCGGATTACAATATTTTTGATGGTAATGTAACGGATTACCGTTACCGTTTCTTTGTAATCTATTGCATGTAACGTGTAATCCGTTACACCCCAACCCTGCACATGATTCGAGTCAGTATTCGACATCCATCGGAAGATGATGTGGAATTTGACGTTTGAAAGAACTTCAAAATTTGACGTTTGAGAAACATGGAGGAATGTCAAATTGTGATGTGAGACTGTGAAAGCTTGTTGCAGCACACACACACACACACACACACACACACACACACAAACAGTTTGACCCTGGAGCCTCTCTGTCACGCCTGCTCCCGCTCTCCCTCCCTGGCTCTCGAAGGCGTCAGGCTCCCCAGCATTACGCACTCCTGCCACCATCAGTACGCACACCTGCCTTCCCCCCGTCACGCGCATCAGCGATTAATGTACTCACCAGGATTCAATGACCTCTGTCATTACCTCCCTTATATATGTCTGGTTCGCCGCTCTGTTCCCTGCTTCAGCATTAATTGTCATTTTAATTGTCATTTGTTGTTGTTTACCCTTGTGCTGATGCTGTTCCTGTCTTGTTTCATGTCTGTTCCTTATTAAATGTTGACTCCCCGTACCTGCTTCTCATCTCCGGTGTTGGTCTTTACAGAATGCTGAAGCCATCGTACGAAGCACCGGGGAGTGCTGGTGTTCTGGTCGGTGGTGACGTCGGGGGCCGCCACCGATGGAAACGGGGGGTGCCTAAGCCAGCTCATTGGGCTGTCACGACCTAGCTGGCTCGAGAGGTTCTTGCCCTAGTAGGCTCAGAAGGCACCCATCCCACGTCGGGCCTCAGCCAGATCGTCAGGCTGCCATGCCTCAGCCGGTTCGTCGGGAGTTTATACCCAGCTGGCTTGTTCATCGTCCGTGCCTCGGCCGGCCCGTCAGGCTCGACCAGGTGGGACGCCGAGTGGCGCCCCTAGAAAGGAGGGGGTACTGTCACGCCTGCTCCCGCTCCCCCTCCCTGGCGCTCGAAGGCGCTAGGCTCCCCAGCATTACGCACTCCTGCCACCATAATTACGCACTCCTGCCTTTCCCCCGTCCCACACATCCGCGATTATTGGACTCTCCTGGACTCAATCACCTCTGTCATTAACATCCCTATATCTGTCTGGTTCCCCGCTCTGTTCCCTGAGTCAGCATTAATTGTCGTTTGTCGTTGTTTACCCATGTGCTGACGCTGTTCCTGTTTTGTTACCTGTCTGTTCCTGAAGAAATGTTGACTCCTTGTACCTACTTCTTATCTCCAGCGTCGGTCTTTACACTCTCCAACTTTCCCTGTCCTTGGTGCAGTGAGTGCAGTGAGCTCATACGGAGGTGGTTCAGCTACTCGGTGCGTCATACAATACTTGTAAACAAAAATGATGTTTTTCTCCTCATGATGTTCTCCTCCCAGTGATGTTCTCCTCCTCATGCTGTTCTCCTCCTCATGATGTTCTCCTCCTCATGATGTTCTCCTCCTCATGATGTTCTCCTCCTCATGATGTTCTCCTCCTCATGATGTTCTCCTCCTCATGATGTTCTCCTCCTCATGATGTTCTCCTCCTCATGATGTTCTCCTCCCTGTGATGTTCTCCTCCTCATGATGTTCTGCTCCTCATGATGTTCTCCTCCTCATGATGTTCTCCTCCTCATGATGTTCTCCTCCTCATGATGTTCTCCTCCTCATGATGTTCTCCTCCCTGTGATGTTCTCCTCCTCATGATGTTCTCCTCTTCATGATGTTCTCCTCTTCATCATGTTCTCCTCTTCGTGATGTTCTCCTCCCTCTGATTTTCTCCTCCTCTGATGTTCTCCTCTTCATGATGTTCTCCTCTTCATGCTGTTCTCCTCTTCATGCTGTTCTCCTCTTCATGATGTTCTCCTCCTCATGATGTTCTCCTCCTCATGATGTTCTCCTCCTCATGATGTTCTCCTCCTCATGATGTTCTCCTCCCTGTGATGTTCTCCTCCTCATGATGTTCTGCTCCTCATGATGTTCTCCTCCTCATGATGTTCTCCTCCTCATGATGTTCTCCTCCCTGTGATGTTCTCCTCCTCGTGATGTTCTCCTCCTCGTAATGTTCTCCTCCTCTGATGTTCTCCTCCCTCTGATTTTCTCCTCCTCTGATGTTCTCCTCTTCATGATGTTCTCCTCTTCATGCTGTTCTCCTCTTCATGATGTTCTCCTCTTCATGATGTTCTCCTCCTCGTGATGTTCTCCTCCTCGTAATGTTCTCCTCCTCTGATGTTCTCCTCCTCTGATGTTCTCCTCTTCATGATGTTCTCCTCTTCATGATGTTCTCCTCTTCATGATGTTCTCCTCTTCATGATGTTCTCCTTTTCATGGTGTTCTCCTCTTCATGATGTTCTCCTCTTCGTGATGTTCTCCTCCTCGTGATGTTCTCCTCTTCATGATATTCTCCTCTTCATGATATTCTCCTCTTTGTGATGTTCTCCTCTTTGTGATGTTCTCCTCTTTGTGATGTTCTCCTCTTCATGATATTCTCCTCTTCCAGATGTTCTCCTCCTCAATGTTCTCCTCCTCGTGATGTTCTCCTCTTCATGATATTCTCCTCTTCCAGATGTTCTCCTCCTCAATGTTCTCCTCCTCGTGATGTTCTCCTCTTCATGATATTCTCCTCTTCCAGATGTTCTCCTCCTCAATGTTCTCCTCCTCGTGATGTTCTCCTCTTCATGATATTCTCCTCTTCCAGATGTTCTCCTCCTCAATGTTCTCCTCCTCGTGATGTTCTCCTCCTTATGATATTCTCCTCTTCCAGATGTTCTCCTCCTTATAATGTTATTTTCCCCATGATGTTCTATAGATAAATATACTGATATTGATTAAGTCAAACACACTGGATTATTGAAAATAATCAATAGAAACCTGATCAGAAAGACAAGTGATCAGACTGTAGAAGGCTATATATTGTGAGACTGTTAAAGATGATAATTACAATGTCATTTTAGGCATCAACGCATCTCTGATCGGGTAATAAATAAGAGATTTTCTTTTTGGGGTCAATAAGTAAGGTCTATTGGGTCAATACCAGAGTTGGGGTCAATTCAATTTAAAATGTCAGTCAATTCAGGAAGTACACTGACATACCAATTCCAATTATCTTCAATGATTTGCAATGAGGAACATTTTGAATTGGAATTGGAATTTGGTTTACTTTCTGAATTGACTAGAATTGTAATGAAATTGCCCCCAACCAATACAGTAGATAAACAGAGGAGTACAGACACCCCGGGCATGAGAATGGGTCTATGGCACCAAAAGATCCCCCGAAAGTTAAGGGGAGTATTTCTAAGCAAAACAGAAACTCACAGCTCTGCTTCTGAAACTGGTGCCAGCGGCATGGCTGAAGTGAAATACGGTTTGTCTCCTCCTCTACAAACTGACTCAGTGTCATTGTTGCATTGTGCTTCTGACAGCTTGGCAGTTGCTGCTGAGAGAAAGGAAAAGAAGAGGATGGATGAAGATGAGGATCAATTCAATTGGTTGGCAGTAATACAACAGATCCCTTTATTTCCCTCCCTCCCTCCCTCCCTCCCTCCCTCCCTCCCTCCCTCCCTCCCTCCCTCCCTCCCTCCCTCCCTCCCTCCCTCCCTCCCTCCCTCCCTCCCTCCCTCCCTCCCACTAGCTCCCTCCCTCCCTCCCACTTGCTCTCTCCCCTCCCTCCCTCCCTCCCTCCCTCCCTCCCTCCCTCCCTCCCTCCCTCCCTCCCTCCCTCCCTCCCTCCCTCCCTCCCTCCCACTTGCTCTCTCCTCTCCCTCCCTCCCTCCCTCCCTCCCACTTGCTCTCTCCTCTCCCTCTCTCTCCGAACCTCCTGACTATCCTTTAACCCTTCATGTTTCCATCCCTCTTATTTTCCAATGTCAACCGTATTACCTGTGCAGCTTGAAGATTCACAAGGTCTTGATCTCATTCAATCAAATTGAACATGGCTAAAATCCATATATATATATATTTTTACAAAACTGAGCCTTTGAAGTGTAACTAATTAACACTACCAGCAATAATTTACAGAGAGCAATTTCATTCCTTTTTAAAAATCAAGCTATTTATTTATTTATTCAAAAGAAAACGAGCTAGCCTAGCTAGGGATTAATCTCCCAACTGCTGCTATTTTCATACTAATGCAGAGGGCATGAGTCTGCCGACTCTTGAGTTCTACATTTTACTACTTATTAACTCAAAGGCCTTTGAAGTTTAGGTATATTGTTCTTAATACCCTGGATAGCTGCCATTGCTGTGAAGAGAGAGAAGGAGGGAGAGAGAGAGAGAGAAGGAGGGAGGGAGGGAGAGAGAGAGAGAGAGAGAGAGAGAGAGAGAGAGAGAGAGAGAGAGAGAGAGAGAGAAACATAATCGCTGTCTGATCTGGGGTTGAGTGACTGGTGGGTTGTGTCAACTATCACTGACTCGGATCGGCCCTTAATTGTTTAATTTCCCTGTTTAACTCTGTTGCAGATAAACATGTGTCGTACAAAAGACTAAGGATAAAATACAAATCTAATCCCTGGTTCATGCATGGATTGTTTGAGAAATTACAGGAAGGAAATGTAGCTTGGGCTTAAGGCTAGAATGACTGATTCTACTTCTGTTTGTCCTTCAGACATTTGAGAAATAGATAGTCTATCTCTGGTTAGAAAAGCTAAATCAGGGGCAGGACCGAGTTTGGGAAACCCTGCTCTAACAGACTCATATCATTTATTTTCATTTAAACCATTTGATGTCTATGATGTACGAAGTGCCTTGCTAAAGATTGATGTAAAGCAATCCACATGGGTTTATTCACTTGACCCCTTCTTACTACAGCTCTCTACCCCACTCATTGTTGGACCTTTAACCTGTATTTTTAATTTTTTTTTACTTGACAATGGCTACTGCTGTTATCTCTTAAGATTTGGAAAGTGGCAAAGATAATTACCGCCCGATCTCCAAGTTATCTTGCCTATCAAAGGTATTAGAACACCTGACCAATTCCCAGCAAATGTTTTATTTATTTCTTTACTTCCAACTCTATTCTAAATATGCACCAGTCTGGTTTTAGACCTGGACATGGTACTGTTTCAGCCGCTATGCTTGATATAGATGATGTGTTAAAATACTAACATCATAAAACACATTGTGCCGTATTTATAGACCTTTGCGAAGGTTTTCAACACCGCTGACCATTCTCTACTCATTCAAAAAACTATCTGAAATAGGTGTGAATAAAGAGTCTTGCAAATGGTTTAAGAACTATTGGAAAGACAGGACACATTGTGTGCTTTAAAGTTGGTGTCAAGTGTCATTTCCTAATTTATATTACGAAAGGTGTACCGCAGGGGTTGATTTTGGGACCTGTTCTCTTTACTCTTTATATGAATAATATTGGTCAATGTAATAAATCCGGTAATATTAATTTGTATGCAGACAATATGGTTATGTATGCCATTGCACCGACTCTTTACCAAACTATGTCAGAGCTGCAATCTGATTTTGTTACATTACAGAAAGCGAAAGCCCAAGTTGATTTTAAACATGTACTTAATGCGGGCAAAACTAAATATATAGTTGAAGTCGGAAGTTTACATATACCTTAGCCAAATACATTTAAACGTTTTTTCACAATTCCTGACATTTAATCCTAGTAAAAATACCCTGTCTTAGGTCAGTTAGGATCACCACTTTATTTTAAGAATGTGAAATGTCAGAATACTTGTAGAGAGAATGATTTATTTCAGCTTTTATTTCTTTCATCATATTCCCAGTGGGTCAGAAGTTTACATATACAATTAGTATTGGTAGCATTGCCTTTAAATTGTTTAACTTTGGTCAAATGTTTCGGGGAGCCTTCCACAAGCTTCCCACAATAAGTTACCACAATGAATTTTGGCCCATTCCTCCTGACATAGCTCGTGTTACTGAGTCAGGTTTGTAGGCCTCCTTGCTCACACATGCTTTTTCAGTTCTGCCCCCACATTTTCTATAGGATTGAGGTCAGGGCTTTGTGATGGCCAGTCCAATACTTTGACTTTGTTGTCCTTAAGCCATTTTGCCAAAACATTGGAAGTATGCTTGGGGTCATTGTCCATTTGGAAGACCCATTTGCGACCCAGCTTTAACTTCCTGACTGATGTCTTGAGATGTTGCTTCAATATATCCACATCATTTTCCTCCCTCATGATGCCATTTATTTTGTGAAATGCACCAGTACCCTCCTTCAGCAAAGCACCCCCACAACATGATGCTGCCACCCCATGCTTCATGGTTGGGATAGTGTTCTTCGGCTTGCAAGCCTCCCACTTTTTCATCCAAACATAACGATGGTCATTATGGCCAAACATTTATATTTTTGTTTCATCAGACCAGAGGAAATTTCTCCAAAAAGCAAAATCTTTGTCCCCATGTGCAGTTGCAAACCGTAGTCTGGCTTTTTTATGGCGGTTTTGGAGTAGTGGCTTCTTCCTTGCTGAGCGGCCTTTCAGGGTTATGTCGATATAGGACTCGTTTTACTCCTCCAATTTCTCCATCAACTCACTGACGGTCTCTGACTTTCTCCGTTCACTGTCCTCCAATTTTTCCCTCTTCTCCCAGATCGGCTCTGGTTCGCTCCTCGGCTCCACCGACCACCCTGTGTGCCCCCCAAAATGTATTTGGGGGGGGGGCTGTCCTTTGGGCTTTCCTTGTGGCCGTGAACCCCGGCGTCGTCGCTGTCCTCCCTTATCTCCTTGCGTCTGCTTCCAAGGAAGGCTTTCGTGTCCCTCCATGATTTCCTCCCATGTCCAGGATATCTTCTTGTCCTTGATCTTCTCCCAAGCCCAGGATACCTTCTCCTCCTGGGCACGCTGCTTGGTCCTGTTGTGGTGGGATCTTCTGTCACGATCGTCGTAAGTACTGGACCAAGGCGCAGCGTACGTAGCGTTCATCATCTTTATTATAAAGTGAAACTTCAGCACAAACAAAACAATAAAGAACAAACGAAATGTGACGTTGTGTGAAGTGCTCACAGGCAACTACACCAAAACAAAACAAGATCCCACAAAACACAGTGGGGAAATGGCGGCCTAAATGTGATCCCCAATCAGAGACAACGATAACTGGCTGCCTCTGATTGGGAACCATACCAGGCCAACATAGAAATAAAACAACCTAGATTACCCACCCTAGTCACACCCCGACCTAACCAACATAGAGAATAAAAGGCTCTCTATGGTCAGGGCGTGACAGTTGTTAAATGAATCAAACAAAGAGTTAGTATGACTGACCGCATGGCTTCTACCTGCACTACCATTTGATGAGACAGAATATTCATGAGGATCCATTCATGCATTCCATAAATTCCCATACTTCCTGATTTACGAAAAGTGACAGAGTGTCACGCCTGCTCCCGCACTCCCAGGCTGCCCAGCACTACGCACTCCTGCCACTATCATTACGCACACGTTTCCCTCATCACGCGCATCAGCAATTCATTGGACTCAATCACCTGTTTTCATTACCACCCCTATATCTGTTTGTTCCCTAGGTTGTTCCCGGCTTCTGCAATAATTGTCATATGTCTTTGTATTACCCGGTTCTGATGCTGTTCCTGTCATGTTCCATGTCGTTTCCAAATTAAATGTTGACTTCCGTACCTGCTTCTCTACTCCAGCATCAGTTCTTACACAGAGTACCTGTAGTCCACACACTGCATGTGCTTTGTCTGTCTTTCTCTGTGTAATCCTCTCTGCAGCTTGACAAGATACAAGGTGAGTAAACCTTACAAAGTTTGTCTGTGATACTCAACGACCTGCAAAGTCAGACAGAGGGAATAGTGTGTGCGTGTGTGTGTGTGTGTGTGTGTGTGTGTGCGCACACTTGCTCATGTCCGTGTGTGTGATAGACCATGACTTGCGAAGCTCAGGCAGAGGCGGAGGGAATAGTCTATTCTACTCTGCCTGCTGTCTGTCTACCTGTCCATTAAATGTGGTTTTGGACACTGAAGGTTTACCACCAGGCCTTTTCCCTCATCTATTAGTAATGGACAGGGAGAGTTGGACCAGACAAAACCCCTCCCTAGTGCACTTAACACATCCTACATGCACTCTACAGCAGCCTGGAGCAGGCTGGAACAGAGAGCGAAACACAAACACACATTCACAGACAGGAACACGTCCATGCGCATGCATTCACAAACTAGAAGGCTGGAGCAGAGAGCGCCTTCCTGAGCCTTACTGCTCTCCCTTTGGTAACACTTTGGTGACGAGGAGAAAAGTGACACAGGGTGTGACCGTGAAGTGTGCCTGGCATCTCTTGTCTGGTAAGTCTTTGGATCCATCTGAAATTGAACCCTGTTCTCTCTACAGTGCACTACTTTTCTTCAGGGCCTGCATAGGTTAGTGCACTATAGAGGCAATAGGGTGTCATTTCGGACACACATTCTCTTGCAAATGTAAACAGTCAGAAGCCATGCCATGCATGTCAAACTGATCCTGATGAAATATCAGCTGGCCTGGGATAATGCGCTGCAATATTAGCCGAATGTGACGTAAGTGTTCATGTCAAATGAACTAGTACTTTGCAATGGCAATATTGAAAGGCGCAAGTCGGTATTAATTTTTTAAATTTTATTACCCCTTTTTCTCCCAAATTTCGTGGTATCCAATTGGAAGTTACAGTCTTGTGTCATTGTTGCAACTCCTGTACGGACTCGGGAGAGGCAAAGGTCGAGAGCCGTGCGTTCTCCGAAACACAACCCAAACAAGCCGCACTGCTTCTTGACACAATGCCAACTTAACCCGGAGGCCAACCGTACCAATGTGTTGGAGGAAACACCCTACACCTGGCGACCATGTCAGCGTGCACTGCACCCGGCCCACCACAGGAGTCGCTAGTGTAACCGATGTGAAATGGCTAGTTAGTTAGCGGTGGTGCGCGCTAATAGCGTTTCAATCGGTGACGTCACTCGCTCTGAGACTTGAAGTAGGGTTGCCCCTTGCGTTGCAAGGGCCGCGGCTTTTGTGGCGCGATGGGTAACGATGCTTCGTGGGGTGTCAGTTGTTGATGTGTGCAAGGGTCCCTGGTTCGAGCCCAGGTTGGGGCGAAGAGAGGGACGGAACCTACACTGTTACATTGATGCTGTTGACCCGGATCGTTGGTTGCTGCGGAAAAGGAGGAGGTCAAAGGGGGGGTGAGTGTAACCGATGTGAAATGGCTAGTTAGTTAGCGGTGGTGCGCGCTAATAGCGTTTCAATCGGTGACGTCACTCGCTCTGAGACTTGAAGTAGGGTTGCCCCTTGCGTTGCAAGGGCCGCGGCGTTTGTGGCGCGATGGGTAACGATGCTTCGTGGGGTGTCAGTTGTTGATGTGTGCAAGGGTCCCTGGTTCGAGCCCAGGTTGGGGCGAAGAGAGGGACGGAACCTACACTGTTACACTAGTGCATGATGGGACAAGGACATCCCTGCCAGCCAAACCCTCCCTTAACCCGGACGACACTGGACCAAGGTGTGCCACCCCGTGGGTCTCCCGGTCGCGGCTGGCTGCGACAGAGCCTGGACTCGAACCCAGAATCTCTAGTGGCACAGCTAGCATTGTGATGCAGTGCCAGAGACGACTGTGCCACTCGGGATACCCGCAAGTCTGTATTCATAAGGCTCATGTCAATAATATAGTATTTAATGAGGAAAAGGATATCGTTTGAGGCATACTATTTGAGAGTTAACCTCACAAATTGCAGAAATGATACCATTTTATTTCTTCTTCTGAAGCACCATCCAGCATGATTAGAGACATACAGTGGCATTGTCTTTTCACTGTGTAACCTTCCTGATCTCCAGATCACACTAGTCTGTAGATTAACATCTGTCAAACACTGTAGCTACTAGCTGTACCATCAACACTGCAGCTACAAGCTGTTACATAAACACTGTAGCTACTAGCCAGGTACTATAAACACTGTAGCTCCTATCTTTACCATAAACACTGTAGCTACTAATTGTACCTTAAACACTGCAACTACAAGCTGTTACATAAACACTGTAGCTACTAGCCAGGTACCGTAAACACTGTAGATACTAGCTGTACCACTAACACTGTAGCTCCTAGCTAGGTAACGTAAACACTGTAGATACTAGCTGTACCATGAACACTTTAGATACTTGCTATGTACCATAAACACTGTAGCTACTAGCCAGGTACCATAAACACAGTAGCTACTAGCTAGGTACCATGAAAACTGTAGCTAATAGCTAGGTACCATAAACACTGTAGCTACTAGCTAGGTACCATAAACTCTGTAGCTACTAGCTAGGTACCATAATGACTGTAGCTTCTAGATATGTACCATAAACACTGTAGCTACAAGCTGTACCATAAACACATAAGCTACTAGCTGTACCATGAACACATTAGATACTTGCTATGTAACATAAAAACTGTAGCTACTAGCCAGGTACCATAAACACTGTAGATACTAGCTGTACCATAAACACTGTAGCTACTAGCTAGGTAACGTAAACACTGTAGATACTAGCTGTACCATGAACACTTTAGATACTTGCTATGTACCATAAAAACTGTAGCTACTAGCTAGGTACCATAACCACATTAGATACTAGCTAGGTACCATAAACACTGTAGCTACTAGCTAGGTACCATAAACACTGTAGCTACAAGCTGTTACATGAACACTGTAGCTACTAGCTAGGTACCATTTTGCTACAAGCTAGTTACCATAAAAACTGTAGCTACTAGCTAGGTACCATAAGCTCTGTAGCTACTAGCTAGGCACCATCAACTCTGTAGCTACTAGCTAGGTACCTTAAACACTGTAAATTCTAGATATGTACCATAAACACTGTAGCTACAAGCTGTTACATAAACGATGTAGCTACTAGCTAGGTACCATGCACACTTTAGCTACTAGCTGTACCACTAACACTGTAGCTACTAGCTAGGTAACGTAAACACTGTAGATACTAGCTGTACCATGAACACTTTAGATACTTGCTATGTACCATAAAAACTGTAGCTACAGCCAGGTACCATAAACACTGTAGATACTAGCTGTACCATAAACACTGTAGCTAATAGCTAGGTAACGTAAACACTGTAGATACTAGCTGTACCATAAACACTTTAGATACTTGCTATGTACCATAAAAACTGTAGCTACTAGCTAGGTACCATAAACACATTAGATACTAGCTAGGTACCATAAACACTGTAGCTACTAGCTAGGTACCATAAACACTGTAGCTACAAGCTATGTACCATAAAAACTGTAGCTACTAGCCAGGTACCATAAACACATTAGATACTAGCTAGGTACCATAAACACTGTAGCTACTAGCTAGGTACCATAAACACTGTAGCTACAAGCTGTTACATGAACACTGTAGCTACTAGCTAGGTACCATTTTGCTACAAGCTAGTTACCATAAAAACTGTAGCTACTAGCTAGTACCATAAGCTCTGTAGCTACTAGCTAGGTACCATCAACTCTGTAGCTACTAGCTAGGTACCATAAACACTGTAAATTCTAGATATGTACCATAAACACTGTAGCTACAACCTGTTACATAAACTCTGTAGCTACTAGCTAGGTACCATGCACACTTTAGCTACTAGCTAGTTACCATAAACACTGTATATACAAGCCAGGTACCATAAACACTGTAGCTCCTATCTTTACCATAAACACTGTAGCTACTAATTGTACCATAAACACTGCAGCTACAAGCTGTTACATAAACACTGTAGCTACTAGCCAGGTACCATAAACACTGTAGATACTAGCTGTACCACTAACACTGTAGCTACTAGCTAGCAACCATAAACACTGTACCTACTTGCAAGGTACCATAAACACTGCAGCTACTAGCTAGGTACAATGCACTTTGGAGCTACAAGCTAGGTACCATAAACACTGTAGCTACTGTCTAGGTGCCATAAACACTGTAGTTACTAGCTAGGTACCATAAACACTGTTGCTTCTAGCTAGGTACAATGAACATTGTAAGTACTAGCTAGGTACAATAAACACTGTAGCTACTAGCTTGGTACCATAAACACTGTAGGTACTAGCTGTACCATAAACAATGTAGCCTCTAGCTAGTTAATTTAGACACTAAATCTACTAGATAGGTACCATAAACACTGTAGCTACTAGCTAGGTACCATAAACACTATAGAAACTAGCTGTATCATGAACACTGTAGCTACAAGCTGGATACCTTAAGCACTGTAGCTACATGCTAGGTAGCATAAACACTGTAGCTACAAGCTGTACCATAAACACTGTAGCTACTAGCTGTACCATAAACACTGTAGATACTTGCTTGGTACCATAAACACTGTAGATACTAGCTAGGCATCATTATCACTGGAGCTACGAGCTAGGTACCTTAAACACTGTAAACACTTGTTTTATCATAAACACTGTACCTACTAGCTAGGTACCATAAACAATGTAGCTGCTAGCTAGGTACCATAAACACTGTAGTTACTAGCTAGGTACAATAAACACTTTAGGTACTAGCTAGGTACAATAAACACTGTAGGTACTAGCTTGGTACCATAAACACTGTAGATACTAGCTAGGTACCAAAAACACTGTAGCTACTAGCTGTACAATCAACACTGTAGCTGCTAGCTAGGTACCATCAACACTGTAGCTACTAGCTGTCCCATAAACACTTTAGATACTAGCTAGGTATCATAAACACTGTAGATACTAGCTAGGCATCATTATCACTGTAGCATCATTACCATAAACACTGTAGCTACTAGCTGTACCATAAACACTGTAGCTACTAGCTGTACCATAAACACTTTAGATACTTGCTAGGTACCATAAATATTGTAGCTACTAGCTATGTACAATAAACACTTTAGGTACTAGCTAGGTACAATAAACACTGTAGCTGCTAGCTAGGTACCATAAACACTGTAGCTACTAGCTGTACCATGAAAACTGTAGATACTAGCTAGGTACCATAAATATTGTAGCTACTAGCTAGGTACAATAAGCACTGTAGATACTAGCTGTTGCATAAACACTGTAGATACTAGCTGTACCATAAACATTGTAGCTACTAGCTAGGTACAATAAACACTTTAGGTACTAGCTAGGTACAATTAACACTGTAGGTACTAGCTTGGTACCATAAACACTGTAGATACTAGCTAGGCATCATTATCGCTGTAGCTACTAGCTACGTACCATACACACTGTAGATACCAGTTGTATCATAAACACTGCAGCTACTGGCTGTACCGTAACCACTGTAGATACTAGCTATGTACCATAAACGCTGTACCTACTAGCCAGGTACCTAAACGCTGTACCTACTAGCCATATACCATAAACAATGTAGCTACTAGCTAGGTACCTTAAAAACTGTAGTTACTAGCTAGGTACCATAAACACTGTAGCTACTAGCTAGGTACAATAAACACTGTAGCTACTAGCTAGGTACAATAAACACTGTAGGTGCTAGCTAGGTACAATAAACACTGTAGGTACTAGCTAGGTACAATAAACACTGTAGCTACTAGCTAGGTACAATAAACACTGTAGCTACTAGCTAGGTACAATAAACACTGTAGCTACTAGCTAGGTACAATAAACACTGTAGCTACTAGCTAGGTACAATAAACACTGTAGCTACTAGCTTGGTACAATAAAAACTGTAGGTACTAGCTTGGTACAATAAACACTGTAGCTACTAGCTAGGTACAATAAACACTGTAGGTACTAGCTAGGTACAATAAACATTGCACCCCCCCCCCTCCACACGCACACACACCCTTGCTATAAAATATTGCAGTTCAGTAACTACAGTCAACTGTGGTATTTTGGACGCAGCAATTGCAAAATAACAGCAGTTTTACTGCACTCTAACTGCAGCTTACACTTCAAAATGAATGCAGTAAAAAAAACTGTGTTTTATTTGGACGCAGTATTTGCAGCAAACTGCAGTTATAGTGCACTCTGACTGCAATATTTTTTCGTAAAGGCACACACACACACACGCGCACACACACACACACACACACACACACACACACACACACACACACACACACACACACACACACACACACACACCACACACACACACACACACACACACACACACACTCTTTCAGGCAGTATCCATTACCCTGCCCCTCTTCACACTCTTTTTGTTAGTTTACAGCATGTGTATTTGGACCAGGCAAGTTTACATGGTGTGTATTTGGACTAGGCTTGTCTTTCACACCTTAGCCCCTGTTCACCAGCTGTCAGGCAGAGAGAATGAGGCTTCTTTTTCTAGACCTCTCTGTCCCAGTGTCGGGGGTCAATGGCATTTCAATTCAGTTAATTCAGGAAGTAAACTGAAATGCAAATTTGCCGAATTGAAAAGCATCAACTTAATTGAAATGGAATTGACCCCTGATCTCTCACATCCTCCAACTGAATTTCATATTTAAATTGAAAAGCCCTGTTTACTTCCTGAATTTAATGGAATTGACCCCAACCCTGCTCTCTCCCTCCACCCATGTCAGCAAATAGCCTAGTAGTCCTCTCCTACTCACCAGTTGAATCAACATTGATCACACGTTTTTTTGCAACAAACAAAGATCCAGTCTCCGATCGAAAGGTTGTGAAAGCAGCCTAATTAAAGGTAAGTGGTGGAGAAATCCTGTGTGTAGGTCCGACTTCATCTCGTCGTTTGTGCTGGACTGAAAATGTCAACTTGATTATGTTGTATCAAAGTGGAAAAAAATCATTGGATGTGTAGTATTCCTTATGTAGTAGTAATGTAGTATAATGGTGTAGTATTCATCTGGAGACATATAGTAACAACTAGTGGAGTAATCTATTATGGACCGAAGCACGTAACATAAATTTACATTTTAGCAGACGCTCTTATCCAGAGCGACTTACAGTAGTGAATGCACACATTTCATTTCACATATATTTTTTTTGTACTGGCCCCCCGTGGGAATCAAACCCACAGCACACCATGCTCTACCAACTGAGCCACAGGGAAGACTAAATGGTAGTTGTGGCCATCAACAGACTGTGGGATCCACCAACTAAAGAGGAACTCTATTCATTTGGACAAATCACAATTTCGCAGGGGCTTGGCTCTTCTTGATTTTCAGAAAAGGAGGGGACATTTGGCCCATAGACTTGCCCAAAACTGTCTGTGACTCTCAGTTTAGAGGTGTGGAGACTTGCCTAGTCTCTTTAGTATATTTTCTAGAATGTCTCACCCCAGAACATAATCGAGCTTCTGACTCAATGTGGACATGCGAGATGGCTGCTTCCATGAACTTACCACAGATGCCTTGTTTGCTAAGTTACCGTATTGTAGATTTCTCTCAGTTACTCTTTTTTTGGTGTGTGTAAGAGAGGCATTATCAGATTAGCACATTAGCACATGATCATATTAACACATTAGCACATTATGACATCATGACATTATCACATGATCACATTACCACATGATCACATTACCACATGATCACATTATCACATTAACACATTATCAAGTGATCACATTGTCACATTAACACATTATCGCAGTAGGACATTAGGACATTAGCACCGTATACATGATCACAATTCTATCTATCTCCATTACTATCTCCATTACTAATGAAGTAACATTGATGTACCCAGGTTGAGACGGATGCAACTATGTTTACCAGTAGAGGAACAAACTGCCTCTATTTAGGAAGAGCAGTGTAAGAGTCTCACATAATCCCAGACTCTCTCTCTCTCTCTCTCTCTCTCTCTTTGTATCCACTCATCCACATCTTCTACAAGCAACATCATCTCTGCTTCGAGCCAAATCAATGAGCAGTATAACAGCAATTAGTTACACCAGTATACTCCCTCATTATGTATGCGTCTCAAATGGCACCCTTTTCCCTTTTTATAGTGCACTACATTTGATCACAGCTCTGGTCAAAAGTAGTGCATTAAATAGGGAAAAGGGCCCCATTTGGGATACATCCCACACATTCTAAACGACGAAACGATAACACCTTGGGAGAATTAAATGGGAACTCTTCCATATAGAAACGGTAAAAGTACATTCAACCCTCCAAGGAGCAAAGTGAAAGGCTTAATTGTACACTAGGCATGGTTGTGATTTGTGCCTGAAGAGGAGTAGCACTGACATATTTGGCAGAATCGTAAATCAGCTTGTGATTCTTGGATTGGCGGAGGGAGGGATTGTATAGTCCAAATGGCACCCTTTTCCCTTTATAGTGCACTACATTTGATCACAGCCCTGGTTAAAAGTAGTGCACTACATATGGAAAAGGGTGCCATTTGGGATGCACACATGTATTTCTGTACTCCGAGCTCGATCCACAATGGCTTAGCCTACCATTATCCCCACTACTGTGTTTTTCCCTGCCATACGTGTTTTAATAGGCCCATAAGAAAGTATATTCAGAGCCATGTGGGAGGTGTTGGGAGGTCATGCAAATAACAATGCCTTATAGGAAAGGACATTATCTTCCAAATTGAACAAACCCTTTTATGAGGATACAGAGGCCTTGCCGTGTTGATTATAATACTGTTATAGATTTTATTATATTTAATTGAATTGATGCATTTTATAGCAATCAATTACAAACAGTCATTGCCCTTCTACAGACGTTCATATAAGTGGGAGTCGTTGTGTAAGGATGATTAATAAGAGAACCTGATGGATCCCGAGGAAGACAGGTAAAGAAGACAGGTAAAGGAAGACAGGTAAAGGAAGGCAGGTAAAGGAAGGCAGGTAAAGGAAGACAGGTAAAGGAAGACAGGTAAAGGAAGACAGGTAAAGGAAGACAGGTAAAGAAGACAGGTAAAGAAGACAGGTAAAGGAAGACAGGTAAAGAAGACAGGTAAAGAAGACAGGTAAAGGAGACAGGTAAAGGAAGACAGGTAAAGGAAGGCAGGTAAATAAGACAGGTAAAGGAAGACAGGTAAAGGCAGACAGGTAAAGAAGACAGGTAAAGGAGACAGGTAAAGAAGACAGGTAAAGGAAGACAGGTAAAGAAGACAGGTAAAGGAGACAGGTAAAGGAGACAGGTAAAAGAGACAGGTAAAGGAAGACAGGTAAAGGAAGGCAGGTAAAGAAGACAGGTAAAGGAAGACAGGTAAAGGAAGACAGGTAAAGAAGACAGGTAAAGGAAGACAGGTAAAGGAAGGCAGGTAAAGAAGACAGGTAAAGGAAGACAGGTAAAGGAAGGCAGGTAAAGAAGACAGGTAAAGGAGACAGGTAAAGGAAGACAGGTAAAGGAAGACAGGTAAAGGAAGACAGGTAAAGGAAGGCAGGTAAAGAAGACAGGTAAAGGAAGACAGGTAAAGGAAGACAGGTAAAGGAGACAGGTAAAGGAAGACAGGTAAAGGAAGGCAGGTAAAGAAGACAGGTAAAGGAAGACAGGTAAAGGAAGACAGGTAAAGAAGACAGGTAAAGGAAGACAGGTAAAGAAGACAGGTAAAGGAAGACAGGTAAAGAAGCGCTGGCTTTAGAAACAAGATCTCAAGGTCACACTTCACTATTTGATGTAAGTCCAGGGGACGAGGATAAATGTCAAAGTGTGAAGTAAAAGTAGGTAAGGGTTAACCTGTTTAGGATAGGGGGCAGTATTTTCACGGCCGGAAAAAAAACGTACCCGATTTAATCTGGTTATTACTCCTGCCCAGAAACTAGAATATGCATATCATTATTTGATGTGGATAGAAAACACCCTAAAGTTTCTAAAACTGTTTGAATGGTGTCTGTGAGTATAACAGAACTCATATGGCAGGCCAAAACCTGAGATGATTCTACATGGGAAGTGCCCTGTCTGACCATTTCTTGGCCTTCTGTAGCCTCTTTATCGAAAATAGAGGATCTCTGCTGTAACGTGACATTTTCTAAGGCTCCCATAGGCTTTCAGTAGGCGGCAGAACGTTGAATGATAACTCTGCAGTCCCTGGGCGAAAAACAGTAGGGGTTTTGGAAAGTGGTCGACCTGAGAACAATGACACTGACGCGCACGAGCATGTGAAGAGTCCATTTTCTATTTTCAGTGTTTGAACGAAAACAAGGTCTCCCGGTTGGAATATTATCGCTATTCTACGAGAAAAATCGCATAAAAATTGATTTTAAACAGCGTTTGACATGCTTCGAAGTACGGTAACGGAATATTTTGAAATTTTTTGTCACGAAATGCGCCGGCGCGTCACCCTTCGGATAGTGTCTTGAACGCAAGAACAAAACGCAGCTATTTGGATATAACTATGGATTATTTGGAACCTCTACTTCAACATTGGGTGTTGAAGTAGAAGTCCTGGGAGTGCATTCTGACGAAGAACAGCAAAGGTAATCAAATTTTTCTTATAGTAAATCTGAGTTTGGTGAGTGCCAAACTTGGTGGGTGTCAAAATAGCTAGCCATGATGGCCGGGCTATCTACTCAGAATATTGCAAAATGTGCTTTCACCGAAAAGCTATTTTAAAATCGGACACCGCAATTGCATAAAGGAGTTCTGTATCTATAATTCTTAAAATAATTGTTATGTTTTTTGTGAACGTTTATCGTGAGTAATTTAGTAAATTCACCGGAAGTTTTCGGTGGGTATGCTAGTTCTGAACGTCACATGCTAATGTAAAAAGCTGTTTTTTGATATAAATATGAACTTGATTGAACAAAACATGCATGTATTGTATAACATAATGTCCTAGGAGTGTCATCTGATGAAGATCATCAAAGGTTAGTGCTGCATTTAGCTGTGGTTTTGGTTTTTGTGACATTATATGCTAGCTTGAAAAATGGGTGTGTGATTATTTCTGGCTGGATACTCTGACATAATCTAATGTTTTGCTTTCGTTGTAAAGCCTTTTTGAAATCAGACAATCTGGTTAGATAAAGGAGAGTCTTGTCTTTAAAATGGTGTAAAATAGTCATATGTTTGAAAAATGGAAGTTTTTTGGATTTTTTAGGTGTTTGTAATTCGCGCCACGCTCTATCATTGGATATTGGCGAGGCGTTCCACTAGCGGAACATCTAGATGTAAGAGGTTGTTAAAACAGAAGAAAAAAAGGCATTCATTATAGGCATTAATTCCCGACTGGTTAAGGTTTGGGTTAAGGTTCCGAGTGCCTAGCACTGGGATTAAACCCGCAATCCTCTGAGTCGAAGCATGGTGGTTTAGGGCATCTCGCAACATCATGGGGACCTGGACAAACATTAAATATTGAAGTCTATCTGGTGTGATGTCGCTGGACTTTAGACTCAAAGTGTAGCTAGGCTGGGTTACAGCTGTCCTAGAACGGAGACTAACTAGGCTGGGTAGACAGGTTGCAGCTGTCCTAGAACAGAGGGTAGCTGGAGGAAGAACTATGGGCAGACTAATATCTGGTAACAACACGTTACTGAGTTTACCTGGAGGAAGAACTATGGGCAGACTAATATCTGGTAACAACATGTGGCCCTGCCAGTCACAGTGTGTGTGTGTGTGTGTGTGTGTGTGTGTGTGTGTGTGTGTGTGTGTGTGTGTGTGTGTGTGTGTGTGTGTGTGTGTGTATGTGTGTGTGTGTGTGTGTTTGCCAGTCACAGTGTGTGTGTGTTTGTGTTTGCCAGTCACATAGTTGTGGATATAATCTGCCGCATAGAATCATACCATACGCTATATAAACAAAGGTACTGTATGTGGACACCTCTTCAAATTATTGGAACCAGCGATTTCACACCCATTGCTGATAGGTGTATAAAAATCGAGCACACAGCCATGCAATCTGCCCTGTGTAGGGTGCCGTCTTTCGGGTGGGATGTTAAAACCTCTTACATCTAGATGTTCCGCTAGCGGAACACCGCTCCAATATCCAAATTACAAATTCCTCGAAAATCCGAAAACTTCAATTTTTCAAACATATGACTATTTTACACCATTTTAAAGACAAGACTCTCCTTTGAGGTATTTGTATTTCGCGCCACGTTATACCATTGGATATTGGTGAGGCGTTCCGCTAGCGGAACGTCTGTCCCTAACAAGTTCTAACCACACTGTCCGATTTCAAAAAGGCTTTACAATGAAAGCAAAACATTAGATTATGTCAGGAGAGTATCCAGCCAGAAATAATCAGACACCCATTTTTCAAGCTAGCATATAATGTCACAAAAACCAAAACCACAGCTAAATGCAGCACTAACCTTTGATGATCTTCATCAGATGACACTCCTAGGACATTATGTTATACAATACATGCATGCTTTGTTCAATCAAGTTCATATTTATATCAAAAACCAGCTTTTTACATTAGCATGTGACGTTCAGAACTAGCATTCCCACCGAACACTTCCGGTGAATTTACTAAATTACTCAAGATAAACGTTCACAAAAAACATAACAATTATTTTAAGAATTATAGATACAGAACTCCTTTATGCAATCGCGGTGTTCGATTTTAAAATAGCTTTTCGGTGAAACCACATTTTGCAATATTCTGAGTAGATAGCCCGGCCATCACAGGCTAGCTATTTTGACACCCACCAAGATTGGTACTCACCAAACTCAGATTTACTATAAAAAAAATGTGATTACCTTTGCTGTTCTTCGTCAGAATGCACTCCCAGGACTTCTACTTCAACAACAAATGTTGTTTTGGTTCCAAATAATCCATAGTTATATCCAAATAGCGGCGTTTTGTTCGTGCGTTCAAGACACTATCCGAAGGGTAACGAAGGGTGACGCGCCGGCGCATATCGTGACAAAAAAATTCAAAATATTCCATTACCGTACTTCGAAGCATGTCAAACGCTGTTTAAAATCAATTTTTATGCAATTTTTCTCGTAAAATAGCGATAATATTCCGACCGGGTGAGGTCGTTTTCGTTCAAAGACTGAAAATGTAAAATGGACTCTTCACGTGCATGCGCACACCCGTCTCATTGTTCTCAGATCGACCACTATCCAAATGCGCTACTGTTTTTCAGCAAGGGACTGCAGAGTCATCATTCAACGTTTTGGCGCCTTCTGAGAGCCTATGGGAGCCTTAGAAAGTGTCACGTTACAGCAGAGATCCTCTGTTTTCAATAAAGATGCTAAAGAAGGCCAAGAAATGGTCAGAGAGGGCACTTCCTGTTTGGAACCTTCTCAGGTTTTGGCCTGCCATATGAGTTCTGTTATACTCACAGACACCATTCAAACAGTTTTAGAAACTTTAGGGTGTTTTCTATCCAAATCAAACAATTATATGCATATTCTAGTTTCTAGGCAGGAGTAATAAACAGATTAAATCGGGTATGTTTTTTATCCGGCCGTGAAAATACTGCCCCCTATCCATGGGTGTCCTGACTCTCTGTGGTCACTAAAGATCCCATGGCGCTGATCGTAAGAGTAGGCGTGTTAACCTGTTAGGGCTAGGGGACAGCATTTGCACGTCTGGATAAAAAAAATGTACCCGATTTAATCTGGTTACTAATCCTACCCAGTAACTAGAATATGCATATACTTATTATATATGGATAGAAAACACTCTAAAGTTTCTAAAACTGTTTGAATGGTGTCTGTGAGTATAACAGAACTCATTTGGCAGGCAAAACCCTGAGACATTTTCTGACAGGAAGTGGATACCTGATGTGTTGTATTGACTTTAAACCTATCCCATTGAAAAACACAGGGGCTTAGGAATATTTTGGCACTTCCTATTGCTTCCACTAGATGTCACCAGCCTTTACAAAGTGTTTTGAGTCTTCTGGAGGGAGATCTGACCGAACAAGAGCCATGGAACGATGATGTCCCATTAGACACCTGGCGCGCGAGTTCATGTTGGGTACCCTCGTTCCAATACGTTATAAAAGAGTATGCATTCGTCCACCTTGAATATTATTCATGTTCTGGTTAAAAAAGGCCCTAATGATTTATGCTATACAACGTTTGAGATGTTTGAACGAACGGAAATATATTTTTTCCCCTCGTTCATGACGAGAAGTCCGGCTGGCTTACATCATGTGCTAACAAGACGGAGATTTTTGGACATAAATGATGAGCTTTTTTGAACAAAACTACATTCGTTATGGACCTGTGATACCTGGAAGTGACATCTGATGAAGAGAATCAAAGGTAATGGATTATTTACATAGTATTTTCGATTTTAGATCTCCCCAACATGACGTCTAGTCTGTATCGCAACGCGTATTTTTCTGGGCGCAGTGCTCAGATTATTGCAAAGTGTGATTTCCCAGTAAGGTTATTTTTAAATCTGGCAAGTTGATTGCGTTCAAGAGATGTAAATCTATAATTCTTTAAATGACAATATAATATTTTACCAATGTTTTCTCATTTTAATTATTTAATTTGTGACGCTGACTTGACTGCCGGTTATTGGAGGGAAACGATTTCCTCAACATCAATGCCATAGTAAAACGCTGTTTTTGGATATAAATATGAACTTGATAGAACTAAAAATGCATGCATTGTCTAACATAATGTCCTAGGAGTGTCATCTGATGGAGATTGTAAAAGGTTAGTGCATCATTTTAGCTGGTTTTATGGTTTTGGTGACCCTGTCTTTGACTTGACAAAACATTACACACAACTCTTGTAAATGTACTGTCCTAACATACTCTAAATTTATGCTTTCGCCGTAAAACCTTTTTGAAATCGTAAAACGTGGTTAGATTAAGGAGATGTTTATCTTTCAAATGGTGTAAAATAGTTGTATTTTTGAAAAATTTGAATTTTGACATTTATTTGGATTCAAATTTGCCGCTCTTGAAATGCACCTGCTGTTGATGGAGTGCACCACGGGTGGCACGCTAGCGTCCCACCTAGCCCCAAGAGGTTAACCCCAGTGTCCTGGCTAAATTCCTGTCCTTCATACCATCATGGCCATCTATTCATCCCCAGCTTACAATTGGCTCATTCATCCCCCTCCTCTCCCCTGTAACTATTCCCCAGGTCGTTGCTGTAAATGAGAATGTGTTCTCAGTTAACTTATCTGGTAAAATAATGGTAAAATAAATAAATAGACAAACACTGGCAGTAGAATGGCCCGTACTGAAGAGCTAAGTGACTTTCAACGTGGCACCGGTCATAAGATGCCACCTTTCCATCAAGTCAGTTCGTCAAATTTCTGCCTTGCAAGAGCTGCCCCGGTCAACTGTAAGTGTTGTTATTGTGAAGTGGAAATGTCTAGGAGCAACAACGGCTCAGCTGCTAAGTGGTAGGCCACACAAGCTCAGAACGGGACCGGCGAGTGCTGAAGAACATAGAGTGTAAAAATCATCTGTCCTCTGTTACAACAATCACTACCAAGTTCCGAACTGCCTCTGGAAGCAAAATCAGCACAATAACTGTTCCTAAGGGAGCTTCATGAAATGGGCTTCCATGGTCGAGCAGCCGTACACAAGCCTACGATAACCATGGGCAATGCCAAGCGTGG
Organism: Salmo salar; assembly: GCF_965601325.2. NCBI lineage: Eukaryota > Metazoa > Chordata > Actinopteri > Salmoniformes > Salmonidae > Salmo > Salmo salar. The sequence goes on along the minus strand of NC_138312.1, from coordinate 57,420,407 downwards.
ACCGGAGTGGTGTAAAGTTCGCCACCGTTGGACTCTGGAGCAGTGGAAACGGGTACACTGGAGTGATGAATCAGGCTTCAGCATCTGGCAGTCCGATTGATAATACTGGGTTTGGCGGATGCCAGGAGAACGCTACCTGCCCCAATAAATAATGCCAACTGTAAAGTTTGGTGGAGGAGGAATAACGGTCTGGGGCTGTTTTTCATAGTTTGGGCTACGCCCCTTAGTTCCAGTGAAGGGAAATCTTAACTCTACAGAGTACAATTACATTTTAGATGAGACATTCTTTGCTTTCAACTTTGTGGCAACAGTTTGCAAAGACCCTTTAATGTTTCAGCATGACAATGCCCCCGTGCACAAAGCGAGGTCCATACAGAAATTGTTTGTCGAGATCGATGTGGAAGAACTTGACTGGCCTGCACAGAGCCCTGACCTCAACCCAATTGAACACCTTTGTGATGAATTGGAATGCCGACTGCGAGCCATGCCTAATCGCCCAGCATCAGTGCCAGACCTCACTAATGCTCTTGTGGCTGTATGGAAGCAAGTCCCAGCAACAATGTTCCAACATCTAGTGGAAAGCCTTCATAGAAGAGTTATAGCAGCAAAGGAGGACCAACTCCATATTAATGCCCATGATTTGGTTCGACGAGCAGGTGTCCACATACTTTTGGTCATGCAGTGTATCTCTGAGGTCTCCCCCTGTTTACAGCTGATGTCGGAAGTTTACATATACTTAGGTTGGAGTCATTATAATATTTTTTTAACCACTCCACAAATTTCTTGTTAACAAACTATAGTTTTAGCATGTCGGTTTGGGCATCTACTTTGCGCATGACATAAGTAATTCTTCCAACAATTGTTTACAGACAGATTATTTCACTTATAATTCACTGAATCACTATTCCAGTGGGTCAGAATTGTACATACACTAAGTTGACTGTGCCTTTACACAGCCTGGAAAATAACAGAAAATGATGTCATGGCTTTAGAAGCTTCTGATAGGCTAATTTACATAATTTGAGTCAATTGGAGGTTTACTTGTGGATGTACTTCAAGGCCTACCTTCAAACTCAGTGCCTCTTTGCTTGACATCATGGGAAAATCAAAATAAATCAGCCAAGACCTCAGAAAAAATGTGTAGACCCTCTACAAGTCTGGTTCATCCTTGGGAGCAATTTCCAAACGCCTGAAGGTACCACGTTCATCTGTACAAACAATAGTACGCAAGTATAAACACCATGGGACCACGCAGCCGTCATACCGCTCAGGAAGGAGACGCGTTTTGTCTCCTAGAGATGAACGTACTATGGTGCAAAAAAGTGCACATCTATCCCAAAACAACAGCAAAGGACTTGTGAAGATGCTGGAGGAAACAGGTACAAACGTATCTTTATCCACAGTAAAACAAGTCTTATATCAACATAACTTGAAAGGCCACTCAGCAAAGAAGAAACCACTGCTCCAAAACCGTCATGAAAAAGCCAGACTACGGTATACAACCGCACATGGGGACAAAGATGGTACTTTTTGGAGAAATGTCCTCTGGTCTGATGAAACAAAAATATAACTTTTTGCCCATAATGACCATCGTTATGTTTGGGGGAAAAAGGGGGAGGCTTGTTAGCCGAAGAACACCATCCCAACCATGAAGCATGGGGGTGGCAGCATCATGTTGTGCGGGTGCTCTCCTGCGGAGGGACTGGTACACTTCACAAAATAGATGACATCATGAGGGCGGAAAATGACGTGGATATATTGAAGCAAAATCTCAAGACATCAGTCAGGAAGTTAAAGCTTGGTCGCAAATGGGTCTTCCAAACGGACAATGACCCCAAGCATACTTCCAAAGTTGTGGCAAAACGGCGTAAGGACAACAAAGTCAAGGTATTGGAGTGGCCATCACAAAATCCTGACCTTAATCCCAAGAAAACTGAAACAGCGTGTGCGAGCAGGGAGGCCTACAAACCTGACTCAGTTCCACCAGCTCTGTCAGGAGGAATGGGGCAAAATTCACTCAACTTATTGTGGGAAGCCTGTGGAAGGCTACCCAAAACGTTTGACCCAAGTTAAACAATTTAAAGGCAATACTAATTGAGTGTATGTAAACTTCTGACCTACTGGGAATGTGATGAAAGAAATAAAAGATGAAATAAATCATTCTCTCTACTATTATTCTGACATTTCACATTCTTAAAATAACGTGGTGATCCTAACTGACCTAAGACACAGAATTTTTACGAGGATTAAATGTCAGGATTTGTGAAAAACTGAGCTTAAATATATTTGGCTAGGTGTATGTAAACTTCCGTTATTTTTTACTGCTGCTCTTTAATTACTTGTTACTTTTATCTCTTATTCTTTTCCATATATATATTTTTTAACTGCACTGTTGGTTCGGGGCTCTTAAGTAAGCATTTCACTGTAGAGTCTACACCTGTTGTATTCGGCGCATTGCGACTAATAACATTTGATTTGATTTGATGTGTATGTTTAAGGTTTGAGTGGTACTTCCTGGAAAGTATCATAGTCACGTTGATACTGTGACCCCCACATTGACCACTCATCATCTCATACTATCCTCATAGTCTTGTAGTCCCACCATAGTTTTTATTATAGTACTGGTAACTTAGACTCTATGGGTCAATATAATACGGGTAACTTAGACTTTAGGGGTCAATATAATACTGGTAACTTAGACTCTAAGGGTTAATACAATACTGGTAACTTAGACTCTATGGGTTAATATAATACTGGTAACTTAGACTCTAGGGGTCAATATAATACTGGTAACTTAGACTGTAGGGTATTAGTATAATGCTGGTAATGAGGGTGAGCACTACTCATCAAAGTGATGTATGAAAATTGTTGCAGATATCATCCACAACACATACACTACCGTTCAAAAGTTTGGGGTCACTTAGAAATGGCCTTGTTTTTAAAAGAAAAGCACATTTGTTGTCCATTAAAATAACATTAAATTGATCAGAAATACAGTGTAGACATTGTTAATGTTGTAAATGACTATTGTAGCTGGAAACGGATGATTTTTAATGGAATATCTAAATAGGTATACAGAGGCCCATTATCAGCAACCATCCCTCCTGTGTTTCAATGGAACGTTGTGTTAGCTAATCCCAGTTTATAATTTTAAAAGGCTAATAGATCATTAGAAAACCCTTTTGCAATTACATTAGCACAGCTGAAAACTGTTGTACTGATTGAAGAAGCAACACAACTGGGCTTCTTTAGACTAGTTGAGTATCTGGAGCATCAGCATTTGTGGGTTCGATTACAGGCTCAAAATGTCCAACAACAAAGTCTTTCTTCTGAAACTCGTCAGTCTATTCTAGTTCAGAGAAATGAAGGCTATTCCATGCGAGAAATTTCCAAGAAACTGAAGATCTGGTACAACGCTGTGTACTACTCCCTTCACAGAACAGCGCAAACTGGAACTAACGAGAACAGAAAGAGGAGTGGGAGGCCCCGGTGCACAACTGAACAAGAGGACAAGTACATTAGTGTCTAGTTTGAGAAACAGACGCCTCACAAGTCCTCAACTGTCACATTCATTAAATGGTACCCGCAAAACACCTGTCTCAACGTCAACAGTGAGGAGGCGACTCCGGGATGCTGGCAGAGTTGAAAAGAAAAAGCCATATCTCAGACAGGCCAATAAAAAGAAAAGATTAAGATGGGCAAAAGAACACAGACACTGGACAGAGGACGATTGGAAAAAAGTGTTATGGACAGACAAATCTAAGTTTGAGGTGTTCGGATCACAAAGAACATTTGTGAGATGCAGAAGAAATGAAAAGATGCTGGAGGAGTGCTTGATGTCATCTGTCAAGCATGTTGGAGGCAATGTGATGGTCTGGGGGTGCTTTGGTGGTGGTAAAGTGTGAGATTTGTACACGGTAAAAGGGATTTTGAAGAAGGAAGGCTATCACTCCATTTCGCCACGCCATTCCATACCCCGTGGACGGAGTTTAATTGGAGCCAATTTCCTCCTACAACAGGACAATGACCCAAAGCAGAGCTCCAAACTATGCAAAAACTATTTAAGGAAGAAGCAGTCAGCTGGTATTCTGTCTATAATGGAGTGGCCAGCACAGTCACCGGATCTCAACTCTATTGAGCTGTTGTGGGAGCAGCTTGACCGTATGGTACGTAAGAGGTGCCCATCAAGCCAATCCAACTTGTGGGAGGTGCTTCAGGAAGCATGGGGTGAAATCTCTTCAGATAACAACAACAAATTGACAACTGGAATGCCAAAGGTCTGCAAGGCTGTAATTGCTGCAAATTAAGTATTCTTTGACAAAAGCAAAGTTTGAAGGACACAATTATTATTTAAATGAAAAATCATTATTTATAACCTTGTCAACGTCTTGACTATATTTTCTATTCATTTTGCAACTCATTTCATGTATGTTTTCATGGAAAACAAGGACATTTCTAAATGACCCCAAACTTTTGATCGGTAGAGTAGGTGTTGTGATATTCCTACAACATGGGAAAATGTCAAATGTGTTTAGCAACAAATACATTGGATTTTATACCGATCAATTTGGCCCACACATTTAGTCAACACTTCCCTTTCTGGGCCATACCCTGCTAGGTAAACATTCTGCCTCCTGTGTCTGCGGGCACAGTGAAAATAAGTGTATATAAACTAAAACATTAAGTTGTTCATTTTATGCATTTTGGTTTTACTCTGATGCTACATGCTGTTTATTATCTATGCATAGTCACTTTACCCCAACCTACATATACAAATTACTTCGACTAACCTGTACCCCCGCACATTGACTCGGTACCAGTACCCCCTGTATAAAGCCTCGTTATTGTTGTTTTATTGTGTTACTTATTTTAGTTTTTAGTTTAGTTTATTTGGTAAATATTTTCTTAACTCTTTCTTGAACTGCTTTCTTGGTTAAGGGCTTGTAAGTAAGCATTTCACAGTAAGGTCTACAGATCTTGTATTCGGCGCATGTGACAAATAAAGTTTGATTTGATTTGAGATAAATATGTGAAGTGCACCATGGGGGATTTGCCTGTAAATCAGTCGTCCAACAATGCTGCCACTTGATTCAAGCCTTAGCAAATACAATGTTAAGTGGGAGTTAGCAGACCACATAGCACACACACACACACACACACACACACACACACACACACACACACACACACACACACACACACACACACACACACACACACACACACACCCATACACATCACTACAGAGAAGTGGGCCAAGCTTGTCAAAACGTACTCCAAAGTTCAAGATGTAATGGTAATTTCCCCCCATTGCTACTTGTCAAGCCTCCAGTCAAGCCTCTTCACTATAGCATGATTAAATATTCAGGTAACATATCATAGGAGCACATGTTATTTTTTACTGGCATTCTTCTGCTCAGTAGAAACCCGTATTTACATAGTCAGCCCACTAAAGACAAAAATAGCCATGGATCTTTGAATTGTGTAACAGAGTGGCTAATCATTAGACCTTCCCTGCTTTCGTATTGTATTTTATCTGCAGCGTTCAGCCTTCTCTTTCTCTCCAAGAGCTTTGTAAATACATCTGGAAATTACAGAGGACGGGAGGACTACCCTCTTTCATCAAAATAAAGTCTACTAGCATGTGGGTAAATTGTAATGATTGTGATTGAATGTTACATTTAGGATGATATGAAGGACAACTGTTTATCTCAGTGTTTACAAAGCCTGCACTAGCTATTATCTAACTTATTTCACAAATGTAAGGGGAAACAAGAATATACTGTGCTGCTGTTCTCCTGTGCTCCTGTGCTCCTGTGTTCCTGTGCTCCTGTTCTCCTGTGCTCCCCTGCTCTAGTGCTCCTGTGCTCCTGTGCTCCCCTGCTCTAGTGCTCCTGTGCTCCTGTGCTCCCCTGCTCTAGTGCTCCTGTGCTCCTGTGCTCCCCTGCTCTAGTGCTCCTGTGCTCCTGTGCTCCCCTGCTCTAGTGCTCCTGTTCTCCTGTGCTACTGTTCTCCTGTGCTACTGTTCTACTGTTCTACTGTTCTACTGTGCTACTGTTCTACTGTGCTACTGTTCTACTGTTCTACTGTTCTCCTGTGCTACTATTCTCCTGTGCTACTGTGCTCCTGTGCTCCTGTGCTCCTGTGCTACTGTGCTCCTGTTCTACTGTTCTACTGTTCTACTGTGCTCCCCTGCTCTAGTGCTCCTGTGCTACTGTTCTCCTGTGCTCCTGTTCTACTGTTCTACTGTTCTCCTGTGCTACTGTGCTCCTGTGCTCCTGTGCTCCTGTTCTACTGTGCTCCTGTGCTCCCCTGCTCTAGTGCTACTGTGCTCCTGTGCTACTGTGCTACTGTGCTCCTGTGCTCCTGTTCTACTGTGCTCCTCAGATATACAATGTTCCCCAATCAGATGCCTGGGTCAAGTTCATTAGGCATACAATGGAATGAAACAGGGAGCTGAATTTAACTGAATAACCAATAAAAACAAAAATGTTGTTTTGCTGCTGTGTATCTGAGTGAATTTATTTCACAAAAATAATATACAAGAGGAACCAGACTGGAGCTTTCCTCATAAATATGATGTCAATTTCCAGATAAAATGCTGGTAGGTTGTCTTCATTTGGCACACAATGAAGAAAATAGAGTGGGAGGAACTTCCTGAACTGACCTAAACTTATACTAATAACAAATGGTTGTTTTGTTTTTCCACCACAAAACATTTTGCCTTAATGAACATGACCCAGGACGAGTGCTGGTCAGGGTGAAGAGGATGACCTTCCAGCTGAACAAATACATTTCACGTCACTCCCAACCCCAAATAGAGAGAGAGCTGAGAGTGAGAGAGAGAGACAGAGAGAGAGAGAGGTCATGATCAGATGAGCTCCTACATTTTTCAGCATGTTCTTAAAAAAAGATAGCTTTAGATTTAGATAAACGTGGATTTTTTTGTCAGGAACATATACAGGGTGCTACCCTCTACAACATAACCTTCACTCCAAATCAAAACTCAAAACCAACAACCTGATTTTGGTCGGAATTACGGAATCACCTTGAAGGCTTTCAACAACGAAAGATTATTATTCCAACTCTATACAGCAAATGCTCTGGAAAACAACAGAAACCTGAAAACACCATCCAACCTGGAACTGAGTGAGTACTGTTTAATCTGAAGCTATTTTTCACTTCCAAAAGCCAAGAAGAAAAATACATTACGTTACTTTATAATGACTGAATGCTAAATTACGGCTGCCGAGCTTGATACAACTTCAATTAGCACTGACGTGTCAAGTGAGAGGTGTCAATGCCCTTTAGCCCAACAACGGCAGGAGAGTCGAACAGTCTACTCCAACCAAATGGAGAGGCCTTAGAAGCTGCCTCCCGCTGTTCAGAGGTAATTAAAATACAGCACCCTGTGTATGTAAAGAATGATAAGACAAGAAATGATTACAAAATGAAGCTCCTTATGGAAAATCAAGAGACACTTTTTGCTGACTATTATAAAAAAGGGAACATCAGCAACCTCATCTTCCACCCAAACCATCCCCTGGCACAGTGCTATATTAACCAGACCATCCCCTGGCATGGCACAGTGCTATATTAACCAGACCATCCCCTGGCACAGTGCTATATTAACCAGACCATCCCCTGGTACAGTGCTATATTAACCAGACCATCCCCTGGCACAGTGCTATATTAACCAGACCATCCCCTGGCACAGTGCTATATTAACCAGACCATCCCCTGGCATGGCACAGTGCTATATTAACCAGACCATCCCCTGGCACAGTGCTATATTAACCAGACCATCCCCTGGCATGGCACAGTGCTATATTAACCAGACCATCCCCTGGCATGGCACAGTGCTATATTAACCAGACCATCCCCTGGCATGGCACAGTGCTATATTAACCAGACCATCCCCTGGCATGGCACAGTGCTATATTAACCAGACCATCCCCTGGCACAGTGCTATATTAACCAGACCATCCCCTGGCATGACACAGTGCTATATTAACCAGACCATCCCCTGGCACAGTGCTATATTAACCAGACCATCCCCTGGCATGACACAGTGCTATATTAACCAGACCATCCCCTGGCACAGTGCTATATTAACCAGACCATCCCCTGGCATGGCACAGTGCTATATTAACCAGACCATCCCCTGGCACAGTGCTATATTAACCAGACCATCCCCTGGCATGGCACAGTGCTATATTAACCAGACCATCCCCTGGCATGGCACAGTGCTATATTAACCAGACCATCCCCTGGCACAGTGCTATATTAACCAGACCATCCCCTGGCATGGCACAGTGCTATATTAACCAGACCATCCCCTGGCACAGTGCTATATTAACCAGACCATCCCCTGGCATGACACAGTGCTATATTAACCAGACCATCCCCTGGCATGACACAGTGCTATATTAACCAGACCATCCCCTGGCACAGTGTTATACTAACCAGACCATCCCCTGGCATGACACAGTGCTATATTAACCAGACCATCCCCTGGCATGACACAGTGCTATATTAACCAGACCATCCCCTGGCATGGCACAGTGCTATATTAACCAGACCATCCCCTGGCATGGCACAGTGCTATATTAACCAGACCATCCCCTGGCATGGCACAGTGCTATATTAACCAGACCATCCCCTGGCATGACACAGTGCTATATTAACCAGACCATCCCCTGGCATGACACAGTGCTATATTAACCAGACTATCCCCTGGCATGGCACAGTGCTATATTAACCAGACCATCCCCTGGCATGGCACAGTGCTATATTAACCAGACCATCCCCTGGCATGACACAGTGCTATATTAACACAGACCATCCCTGGCATGACACAGTGCTATATTAACCAGACCATCCCCTGGCATGGCACAGTGCTATATTAACACACTACCCCTCTGTTAAGAGAGGGAGGTGTTAACGAGGGGTGGAAACTCAAGACACTAGACAATGAGGACTCTGAGTCAGCTAATATAAATCTCTATTAGTCTGGAACAGTAATTGTACAGGGCAACCCCAAACAGTTTCAGCTGGACTTTCACCTAACCAAAGAATTAGCCCAGCAGGAGAAGCTCTCCCTTGAGAAAGATACTCCCACCCCGAGCGGGTCAGACCAGACCTCTTCGTTATATAACCCCACAGACTAGCAACCCCAAGCGAAAAGTCAACCCCCCAGCACAGAGTGCTACTCCCTCATTGGAGGGAGGAGGAAAAGGCAGGTTGAGCTGGAATAGCAGGTGATTACACTCCAGTCCACACCAGACCCTGACCATAGCGTTGACATCACAGCAGAACAGACAAATGAAGAACCCCTTGCCCAGGGGATCTCACCCCCTCTGAGCACCCCCATTGTCAGCGACCCTTATAGCCCTCCTGACAACCCCCCCCACACCCACTGAGGACATACACAAGACACAGATTGTACTCCTTATGGACTCAAATGGGAAATATATACAAGAAAATTGTGTCTAAACTATATATACAAGTGTGTCTAAACTCTGGTGTCCAAACACCCAGCGGCCATAGACCTTCTGTCTGAGGACCAACTAGGTTCACCTAGCTACATAATAATACACACAGGCACAAACGACCTGAGGACACAGTAGGAAAGGGTGGCCACAGCACTGAAGGGAGTGATTGAAAAAGCTTCTTCTACTTTCCCCAATGCACAAGTGGTTATCTCCACCCTGCTACCACGGAAAGACTTCCACCCTGCTACCATACAGCGGGTAAACGCAAGTATTTCCTGTGACTGTGCCTCAAAACCAAATGTTTTCCTGGCCCACCACTCCACCCTGGCCTTGAACAGCCTCTGTGACCAGGTCCACCTATACAAGGCAGCAGTGCCCACCTTCGCCCGGACTCTAAAGGACATCGCTCTCAAATGCAGCCCCAACACTTCACACAGGACAACAGATCAATAGACACCCCACCCAGACCAGTGAGACCCCCCCCCCCGGACCTACACCTAGAGGACCTACATCCAGACCACAACACCACCAGCCACATACACACCCCCCACCAATCAACAACCCCCCAAGTCAACCATAACCACACCCAATTTAGTCCCCCTCAGATCAGACCTATACCCCTCCTGCCCACCCCATGCACCCCACTCCCGTAAAGAGGGCCTCAACATGGAAGTCACACATACGCCCAGGCCGTGAGTGGGCAAACAGGCCCAACCACCACTCCTACACTAGCCCAAGCCAATAGAATGTACCAGATGCTCAGCAGGCTCTGGTCACACTTAGTGGCCTGAGGCCAAACCATACAACATTGGACACTTTATGGAACACAAAGCCTTCACTATCTCATCCTGGAATATCCAAGGCCTGAGGTAATCTGCCTTTGGTGTAAAGAGCAGGAAGCTGGACTTCATCAAAGAAATCAGAAATACACACATTGTCATCTTACAAGAAACCTTGTATAGAGGAGGTTACAGAGAGCTGGTAGACCCATCCACCAAACTACCAGGTGTGAAACAGGGAAGGGACTCAGGGGGTATGCTAATTTGGTATAGAGCAGATCTAACTCACTCCATTAAATTAATCAAAACAGGAACATTTTACATTTGGCTAGAAATTCAACAGAGAAAAATGTCCTCCTGTGTACTACCTATTCCCCCCCCACTAGAATCCCCATACTTTAATGAAGTCAGCTTCTCCATCCTGGAGGGGTAAATCAATAATTTCCAGGCCAAGGGACATGTACTAGTCTGTGGCGACCTAAATGCCAGAACCGGACAAGAACCTGACACCCTCAGCACACAGGGGGACAAACACCTGCCTGGAGGTGACAGCATTCCCTCCCCCATATGCCCCCCAAGGCACAACTATGACAACATAACCAACAAAAATGGGTCACAACTCCTGCAGCTCTGTCGCACGCTGGGTATGTACATAGTCAATGGTAGGCTTCGAGGGGACTCCTATGGTAGGTACACCTATAGCTCATCTCTTGGCAGTAGTACTGTACTGTAGACTACTTTATCACTGACCTCAACCCAGAGTCTCTCAGAGCGTTCAAAGTCAGCCCACTGACACCCCTATCAGACCACAGCATTACATTTACATTACATTGACGTCATTTAGCAGACGCTCTCTCCAGAGCGACTTACAAATTGGTGCATTCACCCTATGATATCCAGTGGAACAACCACTTTACAATAGTACATCTATATATTTTTTTTGGGGGGGAGGGTGGGGGTGGGGGGGGGTGTTAGAAGGATTACTTAATCCTATTCCAGGTATTCCTTAAAGAGGTGGGGTTTCAGGTGTCTCCGGAAGGTGGTGATTGACTCCGCTGTCCTGGCGTCGTGAGGGAGCTTGTTCCACCAGGACAGCAAAATCACAGTCTTCTTGAACAGAGCAATACTCAATCATGAGGCATCAAAGCCAAAGGAACTGATAAAACGTTCCTCTATAATAGTGAAGTTGTAAACTTGGCAGTAGAAAATCTTAACAGAATATTTGACCTCTCAGCTTCTCAATCAAATCTAAAAATCTCAAATAGAAAAACCGAAGAAAATGAACAACAATGACAAATGGTTTGATGAAGAATGCAAAAATCTAAAAAGAAATTGAGAAACCTGTCCAACCAAAAACATAGAGACCCAGAAAACCTGAGCCTACACCTTCACTATGGTGAATCACTAAAACAATACAGAAATACACTACGGAAAAAGAAGGAACAGCACGTCAGAAATCAGCTTAATGTAACTGAAGAATCTATTGACTCTAACCACTTCTGGGAAAATTGGAAAACACTAAACAAACAACAACACAAAGAATTATCTAACCAAAACGGAGATGTGTGAGTAAACCACTTTTCCAATCTTTTTGGCGCAATAACAAAGAACAAAGAACTGATCTGAGAGACAAGGCAAGAACGGCATTCTATGCCATCGAAAGGAACATAAAATTCAACATACCAATTAGGATCTGGCTAAAAATACTTGAATTAGTTATAGAACTCATTGCCCTTTATGGTTGTGAGTTCTGGGGTCCGCTCACCAACCAAGAATTCACAAAATGGGACAAACACGAAATTGAGAATCCGCATGCAGAATTCTACAAAAACATCCTCCGTCTACAACGCAGAACTCCAAATAATGCATGCAGAGTAGAATTAGGCCGATACCCGCTGATGATCAAAATCCAGAAAACTAACCATTCAATTCTACAACCACCTAAAAGTAACAATGCAATGTCCATAACAATGCCATCACCTACAGAGAGATGAACCTGTAGAAGAGTCCCCTAAGCAAGTTGGTCCTGGGGCTCAGTTCACAAACACAAACACACACCACAGAGCCCCAGGACAGGAACACAATTAGACCCAACCAAATCATGAGAAAACAAAAAGATAATTACTTGACACATTGGAAAGAATTAACAAAAAAACTGAGCAAACTAGAATGCTATTTGGCCCTAAACAGAGAGTACACAGTGGCAGAAAACCTGACCACTGTGACTGACCCAAACTTAAGGAACACTTTGGCTATGTACAGACTCAGTGAGCATAGCCTTGTAATGAGAAAGGCCGTCGTAGGCAGACCTGGCTCTCAAGAGAAGACAGACTATGTGCACACTGCCCACAAAATGAAGTGGAAACTGAGCTATACTTCCTAACCTCCCGCCAAATGTATGACCATATTAGAGACACATATTTCCCTCAGATTACACAGATCCACAAAGAATTCGAAAACAAACCCAATTTTGATAAACTCTCATATCTACTGGGTGAAATACCAGTGTGCCATCACAGCAGCAAGATTTGTAACCTGTTGCCAAAAGAAAAGGTCAACCAGTGAAGAACAAACACAATTGTAAATACAACCCATATTTATGCTTATTTATTTTCCCTTTTGTACTTTAACCATTTGTACATCGTTACAACACTGTATATATACATAACATGACATTTGTAATGTCTTTATTCTTTTGGAACTTCTGTGAGTGTAATGGTCACTGTACATTTTTATTGTTTATTTCACTTTTGTATATTATCTACTTCACTTGCTTTGGCAATGTTAACATATGTTTCCCATGCCAACAAAGTCCCTTGAATTGAATTGAATTGAGAGAGACACAGAGAGAGAGAGAGAGAGAGAGAGACACACAGAGAGAGAGAGAGACACAGAGAGAGACACAGAGAGAGAGAGAGACACAGAGAGAGACACAGAGAGAGAGAGACACAGAGAGAGAGAGAGAGAGAGAGAGACACAGAGAGAGAGAGAGAGAGAGAGACACAGAGAGAGAGAGAGAGAGAGAGAGAGAGAGAGAGAGAGAGAGAGAGAGAGAGAGAGACAGACAGCAGGTCAGAGAGGAGCTGTTTCTAATGTGTAGATTTGTCACACCGCTCTGTTCTGACACTCTGGAGGACAGCTAGAGGTTAAAGTACCAGGCTACTACTCTATGAACATGTGTGTGGTGTGTGTGGGGCGTGTGTGGTTTGTGTGTGTGGTGCGTGTGTGGTTTGTGTGTGTGGTGCGTGTGTGGTGCGTGTGTGTGGTTTGTGTGTGTGTGTGTGATGTGTGTGTGTTGTGTGTGCGCACGTGTGTGTCTATGAGTTCAGATCAGTTTGACACCATCGCCAGCTCGTTAAATATCTATATAGAAGTACAACAGGAGAAATAGTTTCTGAAGAAAAACGAAAATAGATGGAAAATGTCTAAATCAATGTTCTGGTAAAAAGTTATCTTGACTGGCGTCTACTTTATTTAAGAATGCAGGTTTTAGACAGAAGCAATTCTTGAGAAGGAACAGACGGGGAGACGTGATAAGTGAGAGAAATTGAAAAAAAGAAGGAACTGAAAGGAAGTAGGAGGAGGAGGAGGAGGAACAGAAGGAAAAAACTTTTTCATGGTGTTGATGAAAGAAAGTTTGGATGACGTCTGATCTGGAGCAGTCTAACCACACTGTGAGACATTTGTGTATTGATGCATGTATGTATAAGATGATACGAGTTGCTCGTAAGTGACAGGCAGGCCCAAGACGTGGGCCGACGTCAGTCTGCATCCAAAATGGCACCTTATTCCCTATTTCGTGCACTACTTTTAACCAGGACCATAGGGCTCTGGTGAAAGGAGTGCACTATACAGGGAATAGGGTGTAATTTGGGAGGCAACTCCAGTCTTGGGTCTTCTCCTTCCTGTCAAATTAGCTTACACTCTCTGCCCCTCCATTTGATGGCTGAGCTGAGGAACAAAACACGGAGTCAGCTGATTGGTAATCCTCTCGTCTTCCCTGGATCTGTGCTCACACATCAAGGTAGGATTGATTAGCCCACAGGACTGTGCTTTCACATGAAAAGACCCTCAAAGGTATGCAGCTAACACTAGCTACAAACCCTATGCACCAACACACACACGCATGCCTGCACGCACACACACCCCTCTCTCTCTCTCGCTCTCTCTCTCTCTCGCTCTCTTTCTTTTTCTCTCTCGCACGCACTCTCTCTCTCGCACGCACTCTCTCTCGCGCTTTCTCTCTCTCGCTTTCTCTTTCTTTCTCTCTCTCTCAGTGAGATTGCAGATCCTTTGAATGGGAATTGACAAGAGGTTTGTCTTAATTTGCTTCCATCCCAAGGAGGAATCATTCTGAAGAAAAATCTAAGCACATCCGTCTGGAATGGGGAGGGGGGGGGGGGGGGGGGGGGCTGGTTGGTCATCAGACCCAAGATAAGGTGCTGGTCCACTCTACTTGGACTAAGAAAATACATTACTGTGAGCTACAAAAGTATTGGGACAGTCACATATTTTAGCTGTTTTGGCGTTGTTCTTTTCTATTCTTATTTACAGTAAAACTGACTCCAAAATGACACAATTTATAATTTACCATTCATTTCTACTGGGCACAAAATAATCTGAAACACAACCAAAACCAACAGCAAATGCATCCAACCAATTTGTGGAGTTATAAGCTTTACGTAGTCATTGCGTGCTAGGAATATGGGACCAAATACGGTTCACCTAAAATGGCTGGACTATGTACAAAAAGTGCTGTAATTTCTGAACGGTTCACCCGATACGGATGAAAATACCCTCAAATTAACGCTATCAAGAAGCATTATGACCATCTTAATCATATAAGCCAGATGTGCCTATCAGGTACATGCCCTTACAGTATGTCCACCATCAGTCACAAAGAGGGTGTCTTGTCCTGCTCCTGAAATTTGCTCCTCCATTCATCCCAGTCAACAGAGCATTGGGGCAGGTACATGTCTAATTACAATGTTCATTTAATATGGTCAATTTCAGAACATTTTGTAAAACATAATAACATAATCATGCTGTTGACATGTAGAGGTATTTAGATGACACCTAGCTAGATAGTTAGCTAACTATAGCTTCTGAAACAGATGATGACAACTGTGTTTCTGACCAGCACTGTCCCAGAGCTCGGGGAAGTGTGTACCTGACTAGCACTGTCCCAGAGCTCGGGGAAGTGTGTTTCTGACTAGCACTGTCCCAGAGCTCGGGGAAGTGTGTACCTGACTAGCACTGTCCCAGAGCTCGGGGAAGTGTGTTTCTGACCAGCACTGACCCAGAACTCGGGGAAGCGTGTTTCCGACCAGCGCTGTCCTAGAGCTTGAGGAAGCGTGTTTCCGACCAGCGCTGTCCTAGAGCTTGAGGAAGTGTGTTTCTGACCAGCACTATCCCAGAGCTTGAGGAAGTGTGTTTTTGACCAGCACTGTCCCAGAAGTGTGTTTCTGACCAGCACTGTCCCAGAGCTCGGGGAAGTGTGTTTCTGACCAGCACTGTCCCAGAGCTCGGGGAAGTTTGTACCTGACTAGCACTGTCCCAGAGCTCGGGGAAGTGTGTTTCTGCCTCATGCGGCAGCAGCAGATGCACGACACAAAACTTTATTAGCATTATAGCATATGATCGGTGAATCACTGGGACATATGAAATACGAGTGATAGTGTAATCAATGTGTAATAGCTGCGTAAAACATTAATAAACGTTTTCAATTATTATGTACCGTACAGTCATATTCATGTCCTGATTGGTCAACAAGCTTATTTGACTCATCACATTATGTTATTTGATGTGTTTCTTTTTTGACACGCAAAGACCCAAATGACCCAAATGTTGTTGACTGGAAGGGTTTATGTTATGCTATGCTACGTTATGGTATGTTATCCTACGTTACGTTATGCTATTTTATGTTATGCTATGCTACATTTTTTTTGTGCTAGGTTACATTACGCTATGTTATGTTATCTTATGCTATGCTACGTTATGTTATGCTACATTATGTTATGCTACGTTATGTTGTGCTAGTTATGTTATGTTATGCTATGATACTTTATGTTATGCTATGCTACGTTACGTTATGTTATGCTATGCTAAGTTATGTTATGCTACGTTACATTACGCTATGTTATGTTATGATATGTCATGCTTTATTGTGCTACGCTGCGGTATATTATGTTATGCTATGCTACGTTACATTATGTTATGCTATGCTATAGTACATTATGTTATGTTATGCTATGTTATGTTTTGCTATGCTACATTTTGTAATTTTTTTTAATGTCATGTTGGTGACAGCCTATTTATCATATGATATATAATATAATAGTTATATTTATTATTACACCAAAACAAGACGCTTCTGTCCCATGTGGTGGAAACCAGATAGTCAATCTGATTAATCCAAACAGGCTTTCCTGAAGGTGAAACTCCTCTGGCGGATCTTCCATTTGTTTATGGTTAGAAAATGGAATACAGCGTACCAACCTCAGTCACTAACACTAGCTCTAGGGGACAGTTGTTCCCTCTACAGTGTCCCAACAAAGTCCATTCTGCCCAGCATTCTGTCTGTTTTTAGTTTCAAGGCGACGAGGTGAGGAAAGGGATTTTAACAAATACAGAATTCAGACCCAAATAAAATGGTGACCGAGATACATTCTTTACACTCCTATCAATCAAGAAACTCTTTAGCAAGCTCAGTTATCTTCTGCACCAGAATGTATATAATCATGTTCTGATTATGCAGAGGGGACAGTTCATCTGGTTGGGATACATGATTATTTCAAGAACTGGTGTTTAACTATACAACCCTTGAATGTAAACAATATTTGCATACCAAGCTGGTGTTGACACAACACATAGTGGCTTTATCACTCCCCCAGGCCTCCAGGCCCATACAGTGTCTTACCTCATATTGTATAATATAGCCGTTGTTAATTTGTCAGACACACTCACTCAGGGCCCCTATCAGGCATAAAGCAGCATAAGCGGTTGCTTGGGGCCCACGGTTGCTACGGCCCCCGGCCACCCCAAGCCTTTTCAAAACAAATTCCAAAAAGCATACAGTATTATATAGAGGCATTATTACTTGGAACTCCCTTCTATCTCATATTGCTCAAATGAAAAACAAACCTGGTTTCGAAAAACAGATGAAGCGACACCAAAAGGGAACAACGCCTCTCACCTATTTGACCTAGATATTGTGTGTTGTTTTTAAACGTAGTAGTTCTGTTCTTGAGCTGTCTATTAATGTTCTTGTATTATGTCATGTTTCATGTTTTGTGTGGACCCCAGGAAGAGTAGCTGCGTTCGCAACAGCTAATGTGGATCCTAATAAAATACATAATACCAGAGAATGTTTTTCTACATTTGGAAAGTTTGCAAGAAAATAGATACAACAAAAATGGTCTGTTGCTGTGTGTTTCCATTTAACTATCTTGTGTCGATAAAAACAGCTGGATGTTAATAACATCACACAGAAAAAATAAAACATTTTAGCAAAAACCCACAGTGACTAATAAAAATGAAGTGGTTAAAGTGTTTCCATTATCCATTTAGGCAAATTGTGCATTAATAAATTGACGACTGCCTGTTTGCCCTCTCACCTATCTGTTTCATGTCTCAGGTAGGCAGTGAAAGCCAGCATGGCTAGAATGCAATGACTGACTAATATTTGCCGTATTCTAATAATTGTCATGTGCCAACGTATCGCCATGGTGATACTTGCACTCCTGTAGATCTGTAATAATTGGATGGTGAAACATGCATCCAGACAATCAGAAATGCAAGGCGAAGCAATTCAGGAATTCTTGAAAGTCAGGACAATATTGTTCTGCAAAGAAAAATGATTTTTACAGTTCAAATGTTTTATTTTTCCAGCAGGAATTTATCATTAAATGTGGAGTGGACCTTCATAGTTAGGAGATGACACGTCCCATGAACCCATGTACCTTCAAAAGGATTTGGCAATCATTATTATTAGAAAAACGCCATTTCAATCATTTATTGCAATAAATATAGTTATACCAAATAAAACCACCCCCCTGTCGAATGGATACAAATTGGTGTCGATTTTTAGAACATTTCTCCTATATCTGCTGTTTCCATTGCACACGTTGCAAGATTTTTTGTTGTTGCAACATTACTTTTCTCAAATTAACCTTGATCAATGGAAACCTTATGTCAAACGCTGACAGTCACTCAATTAGCCATGTCAGCCAACAGTTTTTAGATTGGTAGTTAGTCTAGCCAGCTATCTAAGCTTGTAGTAATCATGACTGAATATCGACCGGGCTCGCAGGGCACCTGTGTAGAAAAGTGTGGAATTGCAGGAAATTAACTTTAAAACTAAACCATTTCTCTCCACCATCAGGAGGGGGGCAACTAAAATGTTTTGCCGTGAGGTGGAGGACCCCTCCAACCAAATCTTGCTTAGGGCCCCCAAATGGCTAGAGCCGGCCCTGCACTCAGGAACTTGAATATACTGTCATGCCTGCTCCCGCTCTCCCTCCCTGGCTCTCGAAGGCGCCAGGCTCCCCAGCATTACGCACTCCTGCCACCATCAGTACGCACACCTGCCCCCCCCCCCCCCCATTCACGCGCATCAGCAATTAATGTACTCACCTGGACTCAATCACCTGTTTATTACCTCCCATATATTTGTCAGTTCCCCATCTCTGTTCCCCGCTGCTGCATTAATTTGTCGAATGTCGTTGTTTACCCTTGTGCCGATGCTGTTCCTGTCTTGTTTCATGTCTGTTCCTTATTAAATGTTGACTCCCTGTACCTGCTTCTCATCTCCGGTGTCGGTCTGTACATATACAGTATGTTTGCTGCTTTTACATGGCTGATGATAGTATAGTAGTTACATCACCTGCGGTGTTGGTGAGTGGTGAACTACAGTACATGTTGTTCAACTAGTAACTGCATTTTGCAGTAGCTTGGTAGTAGTTGAACTAACTTTAAATCTAGGTATTGTTTTCAGTAGTTAATTACTTTTTTTGCATGTAGCGGTGTAGCTAACTACAGGAACGACACACTACTGTTTTACCATGTAGCGGTGTAGCTAACTACAGGAACTACACACTACTGTTTTACCATGTAGCGGTGTAGCTAACTACAGGAACTACCGCTACTGTTTTCCCATGTAGCAGTGTAGTTAACTACAGGAACTACACACTACTTTTATTGGCACAAAAAAAATCTAATATGCGTGAAGTAGTCAATAATTTCCTTTCTTAAGCAACAGCACACCTGCCTATAATTTTCACTTCGTTTTTGTGTTGAATACACACAAACATTCCGTTATTAACATCTGACCCCAAAGTAATATGTTCTTGGAATTTGTAGTCTGTGACATTTGAGATTTTCATTTGATACTTTTTCTTGAAGTACTTTGGATGTAATAGAACAATTTTTTCCAAAGTAACTTTAGTTAAGTAAACTATATTTTCCATAAAGGAGTAACTTTAGTGTAGCTTAACTTCTTCCATTGTGAAGTAAACAGTAGTTTGGTTTAACTATTTTTCAGAGTAGCTTCCCCGTCACTGATCACCTGTTCGTATGGGTTGGCGGCTTTTGATCCTATAGCAATCCTATAGCGGTACTTCTGCAGTCACAAAACTTCCCACCGTGCTCTATATTATTATTCATGTTTATTGGATGACAAAACAGGGTTTTCACTTTCTGATTTCCCTGTTTTCTGTTCCCTTGCACTGGATCTCCTTTTCACACTTCCCTCCTAAAGCAGTGTTTTCCCTGCTGATGTCCCCTGTCTCAGTAAGCCAGTCACCTCCATGTATTTGTACGCCTCATTTCCGACTGCAGTAACCTGATCCACAGACAGCTGATAGCACAGAGCAGCCACCAGCCACCCAGCCTGTCCAAATATGTCTGAAAACACGAGCTGATTAAAATTAGCCCCTGTCCCCCCACAAGCAGGATAGCAGGAGAGGAGGGGGAGACACTGCAGTCAGTGGCCTGTGGACGGCAGACCTGGGTTGAAAGAGTACTTGTTTTCATTCAAATACTTCAACTGAGCTTGATTGAGCTTGCTTGTCACAATAAAACGATTGGAAAATTCCTAAAAGTGCAAAACCTGCCCGTGCAATCCAGTTAGACTTTGAGTGAAATGCTCAAAGGTTGAAAGAAATCACCAACAGTTTGAAGCCAGGCAGGTCTGTGGAAAAAGAGACAACCCCCGCTCCTCCTCCTCCACCCCCTTCTCCTTCACCTCCTCCACCTCCACCCCACCTCCTCCTCCACCCCCACTCCCACCTCCTCCTCCCCACCTCCTCCTCCACTCCCACCCCTCCTCCACCCCTCCTCCTCCTCCACTCCCACTTCTACCTCCTCCTCCACTCCCACTCCCACCTCCACCTCCTCCACCCAACCTCCTCCTCCACTCCACTCCCACTCCCACCTCCACCTCCTCCTCCTCCACCCCACCTCCTCCTCCACTCCCACTCCCACCTCCATCTCCTCCTCCTCCACCCCTCCTCCACCCCACCTCCTCCTCCTCTCCCACTCCCACCTCCACCTCCTCCTCCTCCACCCCTCCTCCTCCACCCCACCTCCTCCTCCACTCCCACCTCCACCTCCTCCTCCACCCCACCTCCTCCTCCACCCCCACTCCCACCTCCTCCTCCTCCACCCCTCCTCCTCCTCCACTCCCACTCCCTCCTCCACCTCCTCTTCCTCCACACCTCCTCCTCCACACCTCCTCCTCCTCTACTCCCACTCCCACCTCCACCTCCTCCTCCTCCACCCCTCCTCCTCCACCCCCTCCTCTTCCTTCACCTCCACCTCCTCCTCCTCCTCCACCACCTCCTCCTCCACGTCCACCTCCTCCTCCACCTCCTCCACCTCCATCCCCTCCTCCACCCTTATCCTCCTCTACTCTCACCTCCTCCACCACCCTCTTCTCCTCCTCCACCCCCTCCTCATCCACCTCCTCCTACACCCCCTTCTCCTCCTCCACCCCTCCTCCTACTCCACTCCCACCTCCTTCTTCACCTCCTACACCTCCACCCCCCCTCCTCCTCCACATCCTCCTCCTCTTCCTACTCCTTCACCTCTTCCTCCAATCCCTCCTCCTCCTCCACAACCCCCTCCTCCTCTTCCTCCTCCTCCTCCTCCTCCTCCTCCTCCACCCTCACCTCCTCCTCCTGTTCCTCCACCTCCCTAGACCACACACAAAGTACCAGGGTGACAGTGAGGTAGTTACAGGACACTGGAACTGAGGCCCTGTTGGCACCTGGTGTCCCCTTTCCACTTCCACTCCCTCAACTAATCTCACTACAGGGCCTGTCTGTCTGTCGATTGGTTGACCAGACCTGGGTGGGGTTTGTACTTTAGAGATAATTCCCATTGGTTCCATTGCACCAAGTATTCTCAATCAAATACTCGGAATGTCTGTCTGTCTCTCTCTCTCTCTCTCTCTCAATTTAATTTCGATTCAATTTAAGGGCTTTATTGGCAATGTTAACATTGCCAAAGCAAGTGAAGTAGATAATAAACAAAAGTGAAATAAACAATAAAAATTTACAGTGAACATTACACTCACAAAAGTCACAAAAGAATAAAGTCATTTCAAAGGTCATATTACATGCAAATAGTTAAAATGCAAATGGCAAAGTAGTTAAACATAAATATGGGTTGTATTTAGAATGGTGTTTGTTCTTCACTGGTTGCCCTTTTCTTGTGACAACAGGTCACACATCTTCCTGATGTGTTGGCACTGTGGTATTTCACCGAATAGATATGGGAGTTTATCAGAATTGGGTTTCTTTTCAAATTCTTTGTGGGTCTGTTTGACCTCACAACCATAAAAGGCAATAGATTCTATAACTGGTTCAAATACTTTTAGCCAGATCCTAATAGGTATGTTGAATTTTATGTTCCTTTTGATGGCATGGAATGCCCTTCTTGCCTTGCCTCTCAGATCGTTCCTACCTTTGTGGAAGTTATCTGTGACGCTGATGTTTAGGCCAAGGCATGTATAGTTTTTTGTGTGCTCTAGGGCAATGGTGTCTAGATGGAATTTGTATTTGTGGTCCTGGCGACTGGACCTTTTTTGGAATACCATTATTCTGCTCGAACTGAGATTTACTGTCAGGGCCCAGGTCTGGCAGAGTCTGTGCAGAAGATCTAGGTTCTGCTGTAGGCCCTCCTTGGTTGGTGACATAAGCACCAGATCATCAGCAAGCAGTAAACATTTGTCTTAATATTCTAGTAGGGTGAGGCCAGGTGCTGCAGACTGTTCTCACCAATTTGTTTATGTGTGTGTGTATATATATATATATATATATATATATATATATATATATATATATATATATATATACACAAATACAAATTCCTTCTAGACACCGTTGCCCTAGAGCACACAAAAAACTATACATACCTCGGCCTAAACATCAGCGCCACAGATAACTTCCACAAAGGTAGGAACGATCTGAGAGACAAGGCAAGAAGGGCCTTCTATGCCATCAAAAAGAACATAAAATTCTACATACCTATTAGGATCTGGCTAAAAGTACTTGAATCAGTTATAGAATCCATTGCCATTTATGGTTGTGAGGTCTGGGGTCCGCTCACTAACCAATATTTGTATGACCATATTGTATGGCCATATTATATATACACTGCTCAAAAAAATAAAGGGAACACTAAAACAACACAATGTAACTCCAAGTCAATCACACTTCTGTGAAATCAAACTGTCCACTTAGGAAGCAACACTGATTGACAATACATTTCACATGCTGTTGTGCAAATGGAATAGACAACAGGTGGAAATTATAGGCAATTAGCAAGACACCCCCAATAAAGAAGTGGTTCTGCAGGTGGGGACCACAGACCACTTCTCAGTTCCTATGCTTCCTGGCTGATGTTTTGGTCACTTTTGAATGCTGGCGGTGCTTTCACTCTAGTGGTAGCATGAGATGGAGTCTACAACCCACACAAGTGGCTCAAGTAGTGCAGCTCATCCAGGATGGCACATCAATGCGAGCTGTGGCAAGAAGGTTTGCTGTGTCTGTCAGCGTAGTGTCCAGAGCATGGAGGCGCTCCCAGGAGACAGGCCAGTACATCAGGAGATGTGGAGGAGGCCGTAGGAGGGCAAAAACCCAGCAGCAGGACCGCTACCTCCGCCTTTGTGCAAGGAGGAGCAGGAGAAGCACTGCTAGAGCCCTGCAAAATGACCTCCAGCAGGCCAAAAATGTGCATGTGTCTGCTCAAACGGTCAGAAACAGACTCCATGAGGGTGGTATGAGGGCCCGACATCCACAGGTGGGGGTTGTGCTTACAGCCCAACACCGTGCAGGACGTTTGGCATTTGCCAGAGAACACCAAGATTGGCAAATTCGCCACTGGCGCCCTGTGCTCTTCACAGATGAAAGCAGGTTCACACTGAGCACGTGACAGACGTGACAGAGTCTGGAGACGCCGTGGAGAACGTTCTGCTGCCTGCAACATCCTCCAGCATGACCGGTTTGGCGGTGGGTCAGTCATGGTGTGGGGTGGCATTTCTTTGGGGGGCCGCACAGCCCTCCATGTGCTCGCCAGAGGTAGCCTGACTGCCATTAGGTACCGAGATGAGATCCTCAGACCCCTTGTGAGACCATATGCTGGTGCGGTTGGCCCTGGGTTCCTCCTAATGCAAGACAATGCTAGACCTCATGTGGCTGGAGTGTGTCAGCAGTTCCTGCAAGAGGAAGGCATTGATGCTATGGACTGGCCCGCCCGTACCCCAGACCTGAATCCAATTGAGCACATCTGGGACATCATGTCTCGCTCCATCCACCAATGCCACGTTGCACCACAGACTGTCCAGGAGTTGGCGGATGCTTTAGTCCAGGTCTGGGAGGAGATCCCTCAGGAGACCATCCGCCACCTCATCAGGAGCATGCCCAGGCGTTGTAGGGAGGTCATACAAGCACGTGGAGGCCACACACACTACTGAGCCTAATTTTGACTTGTTTTAAGGACATTACATCAAAGTTGGATCAGCCTGTAGTGTGGTTTTCCACTTTAATTTTGAGTGTGACTCCAAATCCAGACTTCCATGGCTTGATAAATTGGATTTCCATTGATTATTTTTGTGTGATTTTGTTTGTCAGCACATTCAACTATGTAAAGTAAAAAGTATTTAATAATATTATTTCTTTCATTCAGATCTAGGATGTGTTGTTTAAGTGTTCCCTTTATTTTTTGGAGCAGTATATATATATATATATATATATATATATATATATATATATATATACGCCATCTGGTTTAGGCAGTGTGAAGGTCTGGGGGTGCTTTTTTTTGGGGGGGGGGGGGGGGGTTGATGTGGGAGATTTGTACAGGGTAAAAGGGATCTTGAAGAAGGAAGGCTATCACTCCATTTTTCAACGCCATGCCATACCCCGTGGACTGCGTTTAATTGGAGCCAATTTCTTCCTACAACAGGACTATGACCCAAAGCAGAGCTCCAAACTATGCAAGAACTATTTAGGGAAGAAACAGTCAGCTGGTATTCTGTCTATAATGGAGTGGCAAACACAGTCACTGGATCTCAACCCTACTGAGCTGTTGTGGGAGCAGCTTGACCGTATGGTACTAAGAGGTGCCCAACAAGCCAATACAATTTGTGGGAGGTGCTTCAGGAACTGGAATGCCAAAGGTCGGCAAAGCAAAATTACAAAATTGCTGCAAATGTTGGATTCTTAGTCCAAAGCAAAGTTTGAAGGACACAATTATTATTTCAATTAAAAATCATCATTTAAAATCTTGTCAACATCTTGACTATATTTCCTATTCATTTTGCAACTCATTTCATGTATTTTTTCATGGAAAACAAGGACATTTCTAAGTGACCCCAAACTTTTGAACAGTAGTGAACAGTTGAAGTCGGAAGTTTACATACACTTAGGTTGGAGTCATTAAAACTACTTTTTCAACCACTCCACAAATGTCTTGTTAACAAACTTTAGTTTTGGCAAGTCGATTAGGACATCTACTTTGTGCATAACACAAGTAATTTTTCCAACAATTGTTTACAGACAAATTATTTCACTTATAATTCACTGTATCACAGTTCCAGTGGGTCAGAAGTTTACATACACTAAGTTGACTGCCTTTAAACAGCTTGGAAAATTGCAGAAATTGATGTCATGGCTTTAGAAGCTTCTGATAGGCTAATTGGCATAATTTGAGTCAATTGGAGGTGTACCTCTGGATGTATTTTAAGGCCTACCTTCAAACTCAGTGCCTCCTTGCTTGACATCTTCAAAATAAATCAGCCAAGATCTCAGAAAATTAAATTGTAGACCTCCACAAGTCTGGTTCATCCTTGGGAGCAATTTCCAAATGCCTGAAGGTACCACGTTCATCTGTACAAACAATAGTACGCAAGTATAAACACCATGGTACCACACAGCCATCATTTCACTGAGGAAGAAGATGCGTTCTGTCTCCTAGAGATGAACGTACTTTGGTGCAAAAAGTGCAAATCAATCCCAGAACAACAGCAAAGGACCTTGTGAAGATGCTGGAGGAAACAGGTACAAAAATATCTATATCCAGAGTAAAATGAGTCCTATATCGACATAACCTGAAAGGCCACTCTGCAAGGAAGAAGCCACTGCTCCAAAACCACCATAAAAAAGCCAGACTACGGTTTGCAACTGCACATGGGGACATTGATCGTACTTTTTGGAGAAATGCCCTCTGGTCTGATGAAACAAAAATAGAACTGTTTGGCTATAATGACCATTATTATGTTTGGAGGAAAAAGGGGGAGGCTTGTAAGCCGAAGAACACCATCCCAACCGTGAAGCACGGGGGTGGCAGCATCATGTTGTGGGGGGTGCTTTGCTGCAGGAGGGACTGGTGCACTTCACAAAATAGATGGCATCTGGAAAAGGAAAAGTATGGGGATATATTGAAGTAACATCTCCAGACATCAGTCAGGAAGTTAAAGCTTGGTTGCAAAATGGACAATGGTCTTCCAAATTGACAAGCATACTTCCAAAGTTGTGGCAAAACGGCTTAAGGACATCAGTGTCAAGGTATTGGAAAGGCCATCACAAAGCCTGAACTGAACTGAAAAAGCTTGTGCGAGCAAGGAGGCCTACAAACCTGTACCAGTTACACCAGCTCTGTCAGGAGGAATGGGCCAAAATACACCCAACTTATTGTGGGAAGCTTGTGGAAGTCTACCCGAAACGTTTGACCGAAGGTAAACATTTTAAAGGCAATGCTACCAAATATTAATTGAGTGTATGTAAACTTCTGACCCACTGGGAATGTGATGAAAGAAATAAAAGCTTAAATAAATTATTCTCTGTACTATTATTCTGACATTTCACATTCTTAAAATAAAGTGAAGATCCTAAGACAGAGAATTTTTACTAGGATTAAATACCAGGAATTATGAGAAACTGAGTTTAAATGTATTTGGCTAAGGTGTATGTGAACTTCCGACTTCAACTGTATATATAAACTCAGCAAAAAAAGAATTGTACATTTTTTAGGACCCTGTCTTTCAAAGATAATTCGTATAAATCCAAATAACTTCACAGATCTTCATTATAATGGGTTGACCCTGGTCAAAAGTAGTACACTATAAAGGGAATAGGGTGTCATTTTGAGATGCAGAAATAACTATTAAAACCTCTTAAGGATTGGCCCCTTTCTTTCAATTTTCTCCTAAAATGACATACCCAAATCTAAGTGCCTGTAGCTCAAGCCCTGAAGCAAGGATATGCATATTCTTGGTACCATTTGAAAGGAAACCCTTTTACATTTTATGGAAATGTGAAAGGAATGTAGTAGAACATAACACAATAGACCTGGTAAAAGATAACACAAAGAAAAAAAACAATCGTTCTTTTGTATTTTTTTTGTACCATCATCTTTGAAATGCAAGAGAAGGGTCATAATGTCTTAATCCAGCCTAGGTACAATTTAGATTTTGGCCACTAGATGATCCAATTCACGTTTATCGTTGAAGGAATGAGCGTTACACTGAGGCCTGTACTCTGAAGCGGGATCGATTTGGAGGTAAAGGGTCCGTCATGGTCTGGGGCGGTGTGTCACAGCATCATCGGACTGAGCTTGTTGTCACTGCAGGCAGTCTCAACGCTGTGCGTTACAGGGAAGACATCCTCGTCCCTCATGTGGTACCCTTCCTGCAGACATGACCCTCCAGCATGACAATGCCACCAGCCATATTGCTCGTTCTTTACGTGATTTCCTGCAAGACAGGAATGTCAGTGTTTTGCCATGGCCAGCGAAGAGCCCGGATCTCAATCCCATGAGCACGCCTGGGACCTGTTGGATCGGAGGGTGAGGGCTTGGGCCATTCCCCCCAGAAATGTCCGGGAACTTGCAGGTGCCTTGGTGGAAGAGTGGGTAACATCTCACAGCAAGAACTGGCAAATCTGGTGCAGTCCATGAGGAGGAGATGCACTGCAGTACTTAATGCAGCTGGTGGCCACACCAGATACTGACTGTTACTTTTGATTTTGACCCCCCCTTTGTTCAGGGACACATTATTCCATTTCTGTTAGTCACATGTCTGTGGAACTTGTTCAGTTTATGTCTCAGTTATTTAATCTTGTTATGTTCATACAAATATTTAGACATGTTAAGTTTGCTGAAAATAAACGCAGTTGACAGTGAGAGGATTTTTTGTTGTTGTTGCTGAGTTTATGTTGAAGAGGGTGGGGCTTAAGCTGCATCCCTGTCTCAGCACACAGCCCCGTGGAAAGAAATGTTTGTGTTTTTGCCATTTTTAACCGTACACTTGTTTGTTTAGTGTTTTCCAATTTCTCCAGAAATGGGTAGTCTATGGATTCTTCAATTACATTGAGCTGATTTCTGACATGCTGTTCCTTCTGTATTTCTGTATTGTTTTAGTGATTCACCATAGTGAAGGTGTAGGCTCAGGTTTTCTGGGTCTCTATGTCTGTTGGATAGGTTTCTCAGTTTCTTTCTTCGGTTTTTCCATTCTTCATCAAACCATTTGTCATTGTTGTTAATTTTGTTAGGTTTTCTATTTGAAATTTTCCAATATAGTGTATAGGTTTTCTTCTGCCAAGTTTACACCTTCTTTATTACAGTGAAACATTTTGTCCAGGATGTTGTCTACAAGGGATTGAATTTGTTGTTGCCTTGTTGTTTTTTGGTATTTTTACACACTACTTTCCTTCCATCTAATAGCATTTCATAATATTATTCAATTCCTTTGGCTTTGATGCCTCATGATTGAGTATTGCTCTGTTCAAGTGGACTCTCTGTCTGTCTGTCTGTCTGTCTGTCTGTCTGTCTGTCTGTCTGTCTGTCTGTCTGTCTGTCTGTCTGTCTGTCTGTCTGTCTGTCTGTCTGTCTGTCTGTCTGTCTGTCTGTCTGTCTGTCTGTCTGTCTGTCTGTCTGTCTGTCTGTCTGTCTGTCTGTCTGTCTGTCTGTCTGTCTGTCTGAGTTCATAGTTTGCTCCTAGTTCCCTTTATTCAAACAAACAGCCTGATGTCAGAGCAACTCTTTCCCACCCAATAGCAGCTAGAGAGTAGCACACACACACACACACAACCACCCCCCCACCCACACACACACATATTTCAGTAAGCGATACAGCTAGTGCATGTGATGTAAATAATGAATCACACAAGAGGCATGGTGTTAGAATTGAAATGGAGCAACTCTGCTCCTCTGAGAGTAAAGGCATATTCTTGTATTCAGGCTTGGTCTTAAACACTGAATAGCCAATCAGCTTCATGATTTCTCAGTTGGAAGGCCTTCACATAGTATAACCTGACACCAGGATATTTTTCTTATTTTCTCTCTGTTTTTTTGTATTTTTTGTATGTGGTTATCAAATAGATATTGCTCATATATGAAGGCTAAGACTACTTATATTAAGTTATCTCATATATTTTCAAACAGATTGAAAAGGCTAAGTTTTATTATTATCCTTGTATTTGCATGTGTTTGTCAAATAAATACCTCTCAGGGAGGTGAGCTCTACTCACATCATCTGTTATATTTATTACATTCTCTCAAAGACTTTGATCCTTAATATCCTGGTATGTATACAAATCGTTATGTAAAGTGTGTTGAGACACATGTTGAATGCACTTTAAATTGATTTGACTTGATTTCCATACGTTAGAAGGTTAAATGTATGGATCCTATAGTCTAGATGTGGAGGTCCAGTTCCAGGTCTGTTTAGAATGTTAATCCCATAGTATTAACACCATCCAACCTGACGTCATCCCTGTGCATGCCTCATACTACCAAGCTGTGTTTGTGTGTGGGTTATGTGTGCCGTTATTTTCTATTTCCAAATGAGAGAGAGGCGTCATCCCCCTGCTATGTGATACCCCAGTACTAAAACTGGTTTAATGGAGTCTCTCTCTCTCTCTCTCTCTCTCTCTCTCTCTCTCTCTCTCTCTCTCTCTCTCTCTCTCTCTCTCTCCACACCTCACTGACACCTTCCCGGCCGTTAAAACTCATCTACATAACACACACACACACACTGCATTAAACCTAATCTATATGGGCCAGCGTGACACACAACACACACCCAACAGATGCCGCATAAAAACCTCATCTCCTTGGGCAAGCGTGATAAAGGAAAACGGATCCGTCGTGCGGCTGAAGTTGTGAAGCACAGTAAATGGAGATCTGCAGCAAAGCTAATGAGCTCTGGAACTCTCTTAAAAACTTCTTCAGGATTGGTGGGTCCCCTGCGGGACGGTTGAGCTAATGTAGGCTAATGCGATTAGCATGAGGTTGTAAGTAACAAGAACATTTCTCAGGACATGGACATACAGTATCTGATATTGTCAGAAAGATTCAATTATTGTTAATCCAACTGCACTGTCCAATTTACAGTAGCTATTACAGTGAAATAATACCATGCTATTGTTTGAATAGAGTGCACAGTTTTGAACATGAAAAGTTATTAATAAACAAATTATGCCCATTTGGGCAGTCTTGAAACAAAATTTTGAACAGAAATAAAATGGTTCCAGTGATTAGTCTGAAACTTTGCACATACACTGCTGCCATCTAGTGGCCAAAATCTAAGTTGCACCTGGGCTGGCATAATACATTATGGCCTTTCTCTTGCATTTCAAAGATGATGGTACCAAAAAAAAAAAAATCTTTGCATTATCTTTTACCAGATCTATTGTGTTACATTCTCCTACAGTCCTTTAACATTTCCACAAACTTCAAAGTGTTTCCTTTCAAATTATACCAATAATATGCATATCCTTGCTTCAGTGCCTGAGCTACAGGCAGTTAGATTTGGGTTTGTCATTTTAGGTGAAAATTGAAAGAAAGGGGCCAATCCTTAAGAAGTTTTTAATAATTATTTCTGCATCTCAAAATGGTACCCTATTCTCTTTATAGTGCACTACTTTTGACCAGGGTCAATAGAAGCACTAGGGAATAGGATGCCATTTGGGATGCATCCCTGGGAGATTTTGTGCCGATAAAATCAAACATGTTTAAAATGCCACAATCGTGTACATCTGGCTTTAGAGGGAGAGATGCAAGCCAAGATTCCTCAGTACAGCAGTAGTCAAATTGGTGGTGAGTGTTGACTGCTGCAGCCTTTGTTCTTGAATCTCTCTTCCTCCCTCTCTCCCTCTCTCTCTCTCTCTCTCTCTCTCTCTCTCAATTCAATTTAAGTACTTTATTGGCATGGGAAAAAATATGTTTACCCTACTAAAGCAAGTGAAATAGATAAAGTGAAATAAACACAAAAAATTAACATACACAGAAGTTCCAAAAGAATAAAGACATTTCAAATGTCATATTGTGTCTACATACAGTGTTGTACCGATGTGCAAATAGGTAAAGGGAAAAAAATATATAAATATGGGTTGTACTTACAATGGTGTTTGTTCTTCACTAGTTGCCCTTTTCTTGTGCGAACAGGTCACAAATCTTGCTGCTGTGTTGGCACACTGTGGTTTTTCACCCAGTAGATATGGGAGTTTATCAAAATTGGATTTGTTTTCAAATTCTTTGTGGGTCTTTGTAGTCTGAGGGAAATATGTGTCTCTAATATGGGCATACATTTGGCAGGAGGTTAGGAAGTGCAGCTCAGCTTCCACCTCATCTTGTGGTCAGTGTGCAAATAGCCTGTCTTCTCTTGAGGGCCAGGTCTGCCTACAGCGGCCTCTCTCTCTCTCTCTCTCGCGCTCTCTCTCTCTCTCTTCATCTCTCAATATCTCTCTCTCTATCGCTCGCTCTCTCTGTCTCACTCACTCACTCTCGTTCTCCATCTCTCCCCTCCAGGAGAGAGCTGGTGATAGGAGAGAGGGGATCTGGACAGGGGGGGGGGGGGGGGGAAGAGGGAGAGTGATAGAGAGAATAGAAGAACCTGGAGAGACAGGGAGCTCTGAAAGAAAGAATGAGAGACACTATATTTTCCATTATATAAAAATGGAAAATTAACAAATGTACAGAAATATCAGTGCGAAGGCCAAATTACAGAGGAATGACTTTTTGAGGCTATTAAATCCTTTCAGCCTGGAAAACCCCCCAGGGCTTGATGGCATACCGGTAGAGGTATATCAAGCCTTTTTTGATATACTAAAAGCTCCATTGTTAGATTGTTTTATCTACTCCTATAGAAATGGTAGTCTGTCAGGTACTCAGCAGGAAGGTCTGATTTCTCTATTATTAAAACAAGACCCAGGTGGCAATTTTAAAGACCCAATCTATCTAAAAAAAAAATGGAGGCCCCTTACACTTCAATGTTGTGATGCAAAAATACTAGCGAAATGCAGAGCACTCAGAATTAAAAGGGTTTTACCAGGTATTGTTCATCCTGATCAGACAGGTTTTTTACATGGGTGATGAATTGGACATAATATACGACAACTACTAGAAAGAATAGATCATGAAACATCTAAGAGGCCAGGCCTGGTATTTATAGCGGATTTTGAAAAGTATTTGATAAAGTAAGACTGGATTTTGTTTATAAATGCATGGATTTTTTCAATTTTGGTGATTCTCTTATAAAATGGGTAAAAAAATGTATAGCAACCCCAGCTGTAAAATAGTAAATAACGGCTACTTCTTAGAGAATTTTGAATTGTCAAGAGGAGTTAAACAAGGGTGTCCACTGTCACCACATCTCTTGGTTATGGCCATCGAAATGCTAGCTATTAAAATCAGATCCAATAACAACATTAGAGGATTAGAAATCCAAGGCTTAAAAACAAAGGTGTCCATGTATGCCAAGTCCGTAAGCTAGATCCCTGCAATGTCTCATTGAAGATCCAGGTAACTTTTCTGTACTCTCTGGACTAAAACCTGATTATGATAAGTGTACAATATTATGTATTGGATCTTTTAAAAAATAGAACTTTTACATTACCCTGCAGTTTACCTATAAAATGGGCTGATGGTGAAGTAGACATGCTTGGTATTCATATCACAACATATATAAATAAGCTCTCCACAATGAATTTGAATAGAAAACTTGTAAAAATAGACATGATCCTGCAATCATGGAGAGGTAAATACCTATTTAAGTAAAAATTGGCCTGACTAACTCCTTAGTCATATCTCAGTTTACTGACTTACTTATGGTGCTGCCTACTCCTAATGATTAATTTTTCAAATCATATGAGCAAAACATATTTCACTTTATCTGGGATGCTAAAACAGACAAAATAAAGTGTGCCTATCTATATAAAATTGGGTTGGTTGAGATGATTAAATATAAAAGCACTAAACCTCTCTCTAAAAGCTTCACTTATTTTAAACTTTTACTTCAACCCTAAATGATTCTCAAGAAAAGCTCATCCATTGTTTAAAATTGCTTTTTTTCCTTTGTGCAGATTGCCATGTCTCATTTTCGATTAATTGAAAATGATACTTTTTTCAAAGTATCTCTCTTTTTCAAACAGGCATTGCAGAGCTGGCTACAATTTCAATTTCATCCCCCTGAAAAGATAGAACAAATATTACAACAAATATTATGGCTGAACTCAAATGTGCTGGTTGATAAAATACCTGTATTTATGGAAAATATGTTTGAAAAGGGTATTTTGTTCTTACATTATATTGTAAATTGGAATGACAGAGTTATATCCTTCATGGAGTTATCAGAATTGTAGGGGAAGGTCTGCTCAATCCAAGAGTACAACCAATTGATTACAGCATTACCCCAAAAATGGATGAGGCAGGTAGCAGCGGGAGGAGGTAGGGAACTGGTCTGTCTGCCCAATATAAAGGATCAAAACTTGCGGAGGAATAAAAATTACATAAATGGGAAAGTATACCACTTTTATTTGATGACCAGGATGTTGACAACTGTGTCTTACGAATTGCAAAATAGTTGGGCAGAGATTTTGATGTCCGATTCCATGGTACAGGGTGTATGAGTTGATACATAAAACAACGCAAGATTCAAAACTTTGTGCATTTCAGCTAAAATTATTATATTGAATTCTTGCCACCAACAAAATGTTGAATATTTGGGGCATAAAATCATCGAAGCTCTGCAGATTTTGTTGTGAGGATACAGAATCAATAGACCATTTAATTTGGTATTGCCCTCAGGTAGCCTGTTTCTGGTGTCAGGTTCAGGAATGGCTGGAAATGCATAGCATTGATCTAAAATTGACCCTAGAAATAGTACTTTTAGGAAATCTTTAGAGATCGGGTCAGTCAATTACCAATATATACTAATACTCTTAGTAAAAGTATTTATCTTCAACTCTCAATCTGTGGAATCTATTCGATCAGATCGATTGAAATTGTACTTTAAACATCACAGCATAGCTGCAAGATATGTGTTGCTTAGAAATCCGAAGACTGTGGCCAGCAGAGATAGATGGGATGGACTGAGGGAAGCTGAGGGTTGGGATGTGGGATTGGAGACAAGTGGGGGTGGAGCTGCTGTGCATGAGATAGAAGGATGGTCAAAGATAAAAGTAAAAAAAAAAACGACAAAATAAAACATACAGCTAATGTCGGTTTGCCTGAGGCTGGTTGAGGTTCATGTTTTTGGCCTGGTGGGAGATCTGTCAACGTGCCCTTGAGCAGGGCATTGACCCTGGATGCTTCTGTGTGTCGCTCTGAGTGGGAGTCTGTTGGATGACTGGTATGATGTAGTTGTTGAGCGGCTTCACTGCAAGTATATTGTATATTTTGGATATTCAATAAAAAAAATAAAAATACAAAAAAAGAATGAGAAACAGAGTGGAGGAGACGAGAACAGAAGAGAGAGAATGAAGAATGGGTTCCCTAGAGGAGAGCTTATCGCAGCCTCACTGGGCTGGGGATGAGGATGAAGCTCCACGGTCTTCCACAGTGTTCATCTGGCTCATCCCTGTAATAACCCTGTTATGTCTCAAATGATACACTATTCCCTATAAAGTGCACTACTTCTGACCAGAGCCCTATGGGCCCTGTTAAAAAGTAGTGCACTATGCAGGGGAATAGGGTGCCATTTGGGATACAGCCCTTGACCTGCACAACGCATCCCCAGCTCCATCTCCATCTCCATTCGGCTAGGTACCAGGAACCTGGAAGACTGAGCCTGAGCCCAACTCACTGCTTGGAGGGCTGCCTGGAGGAGGTAAATGCAGTTATAGCATTACACACACACACACACACACACACACACACACACACACACACACACACACACACACACACACACACACACACACACACACACACACACACACACACACACACACACACACACACACACACACACATTCACACACACACACACTTTGCCCCTCAAAAGAAAGAGAGAGAGAAATTGAGAGAGACAACAAAATAGGGAGAAAATAGAGAGATAGAGAGAGAGAGAGCGAGCGAGCGAGAGAGAGAGAGAGAGAGGGAGAGAGAGATGTGGAGAAACTGCATCACACCTTCCCTAGTCTAACAGGTGGTCTTCTCTTCCCTTCCCTAACAGGTGGTCTTCCCTTCCCTTCCCTAACAGGTGGTCTTCCCTTCTCTAACAGGTGGTCTTCCCTTCCCTAACAGGTGGTCTTCCCTTCCCTAACAGGTGGTCTTCCCTTCCCTTCCCTAACAGGTGGTCTTCCCTTCCCTTCCCTAACAGGTGGTCTTCCCTTCCCTTCTCTAACAGGTGGTCTTCCCTTCCCTTCCCTAACAGGTGGTCTTCCCTTCCCTTCTCTAACAGGTGGTCTTCCCTTCCCTAACAGGTGGTCTTCCCTTCCCTAACAGGTGGTCTTCCCTTCCCTAACAGGTGGTCTTCCCTTCCCTAACAGGTGGTCTAGTGTAAAGGATATAATTAGTAGTCACAGTAGGATGTGTTCCACTGTCCCAACATCCTTCCCCAGCCCCTATACACAACATCAATCAGTCACCTTGCTGTTCACCTGTGTAATAACCAGACAACATAATATTTATTCAAATGACAAGATATTAAAAATACAATTGAATAAATCACTGATGAATTTATAAGTATTTCTATCATATTATTAGGAAATGAATGCAAAACATTTTATGTAGAACTAACATTGTTTCTCGGGCGATTGTTAACGGGTGTGGTGGGAAAGAGACGGTCGGTCACGGAGGCTCTGGATCTGTCCCAAATGGCACCCTATTTCTGACATAGTGCACTACTTTTTGACCAGAACCCTATGAGCCCTGGCCCAAAGTAGTGTACTATGTAAGTTAAAGGCTGCCCTTAGTGACGTACCCTCTGTCATAGCATCTTTCTCCCTGGCACTGCGACGAACAAACTAAAAGCGAGCCAACAACAGATTGAAATGAACTACCTGGTGAGTCAGCAAGCACAGGGCCAGCGGGGCAGAAAGATGAAATTGTGACGATTTGCAGTCAACTTATTTTCTGGTGCCCCACCTGTTCCCAGCCTGACGGAGCTGAGCGAGCCCAAAGTCAGCACAATACACAACGTGTCTCTGAAGGGCATTGTGGTCCCAGAGTAGTGTAGTTATAGTAGAGAAGGAATGTGTCGGTGTGTGTGTGTGTGTGTGTGTGTGTGTGTGTGTGTGTGTGTGTGTGTGTGTGTGTGTGTGTGTGTGTGTGTGTGTGTGTGTGTGTGTGTGTGTGTGTGTGTGTGTGTGTGTGTGTGTGTGTGTGTGTGTGTTTTTTTGTTTAACTATCCTTGTGGGTACCAAAAGTTCTCACAAAGGATAGTAAAACACAGACAATTGTGACAAGTGGGGCATTTTGCCGGTCCTGGCGAGGAAAAATGCTATTTTAGGCTTAGGGGTTAGGTTTAGGGTTAGTGTTACAATTAGAGTTCAAATTAAGGTTAGGGTTAGGAGTTAAGGTTAGGAGTCAGTGTTAGGAGTTAGGGTTAGGTATAGTTTTAGGGTTAGGGTTAAGGTTAGGGTTATGTTAGGTTAGGGTTATGTTAGGTTAACCTCTATGGGAAAGGTGGGACGTTAGCGTCCCACTCTATTCAACAGCCAGTGGAAGAGCGTGGCGTGAAATACATAAACCTCAAAATGCTATAATTACAATATTTCAAACATACGAGTATTTTACACCATTTGAAAGATAAGACTCTCGTTAATCTAACCACATCGTCCGATTTCAAAAAGGCTTTACAGCGAAAGCAAAACATTAGATTATGTTAGGAGAGTACATAGACACAAATAACCACACAGCCATTTTTCAAGCAAGCATATATGTCACAAAAACCCAAACCACAGCTAAATGCAGCACTAACCTTTGATGATCTTCATCAGATGACACTCCTAGGACATTATGTTATACAATACATGTATGTTTTGTTCAATCACGTTCATATTTATATCCAAAAACAGCTTTTTACATTGGCGTGTGACGTTCAGAACATGCATTCCCAGCAAAAACATCCGGTGAATTTACAAAATTACTCATGATAAACATTGACAAAATACATAACAATTATTTTAAGAATTATAGATACAGAACTCCTTTATGCAATCGCTATGTCAGATTTTAAAATAGCTTTTCAGCGAAAGCACATTTTGCAATATTCTGAGTACATAGCTCAGCCATCACGGCTAGCTAATTTGACACCCACCAAGTTTGGGGCTCACTAAACTCAGAATTAGTATTAGAAAAATGGTATTACCTTTGCTGTTTTTCGTCAGAATGCACTCCCAGGACTGCTACTTCCACAACAAATGTTGTTTTAGTTCCAAATAATCCATAGTTATGTGCAAATGCCTCCGTTTTGTTCGTGCGTTCAGGTCACTATCCAAAGGGTAACGCGCGAGCGCGTTTCGAGACAAAAAATGTCAAAATGTTCCATTACCGTACTTAGAAGCATGTCAAACGCTGTTTAAAATCAATTTTTATGGTATTTTTCTCGTAAAATAGCGATAATATTCCAACCGGACAATAGTGTATTCATTCAAAGGACAAAAGAAAAAATGGCGAGGTCTCGTGAATAGGCGTTTCCAATCTCTTAGTCACCAGGGAGTCCACTGACAAACTGTGCTCCTATACTCTGCCCAGAGACAGGAAACACCTCAATCCGCTTTCTGAATGCTTTAGAGAGCCAATGGAAGCCTTAGAAAGTGTCACGTAACCCCACAGATCCTGTAGTTTTGATAGAGAAGCAAACGAGAACTACAAATTCGCAGACAGGCCACTTCCTGTTTGGAATTTT